>NC_138983.1:122485800-122915534 GCF_964341445.2 Mesoplodon mirus | reverse complement strand
CCTATCACTAGGGTTTGTTTGTTTGTTTCCTGTATTCTCCCTGCGGGATCTAATAGTCACAAAGGGACATTTCACCAGGCAGGAGAGCTAGCCTCACCCCTAGGGAGCCTCCATGGTCCCTCCACTCCCAAAGCTGATCAGGCCTCCATTTTACCCCATCCTTTGCGTGTGCGTCTGCTGTTGCACCAATATTGCTGGGGTGCATCTGCTTGCTTGCCTGACTCTCCAACTACATGGAAAACTACCCGAAGACAGACTCAGCCTCACTTCTCTGTAGTCTCCAGCCTCCCAAAGGGCCTGGATCAGTGGATGCTCGGGACATGTTCTGGGGAATGGGTGAGTGGGTGGAAGCGTCTTGGCCATCCTGTGGGTAATAAATAAGCAGGACCAGGATGGGGTGATACAACATATTGTGCAGAGCCTGGTACCCAACTCTTCTTAACCCTCATCAGGCAGTCGAGAGGTCACGTGGCCCACGGGAGCCTGAGAGCCCACAGAAGGAAGGCGGAAGCAAGCCTGTGCTCGCCGGGGTGGCAGAGAAACCGACGCCGACGCGAGCTGGTGGCCTTATTTCCCCATAAGCAAAACTGTACGCTCCTCCCTCCCGGTCCCACTCACTAACTCCTCCCTGACATTGCCGCCTTTAAGCCCACACATAAAAATGTCCTTTACTACTTTTATTTAATGAGCTTTCATTTTCCTCCCCTTCTCTGTAAATGAGAAAGTCCACCTCCTAATGGGGATGCGGGAGAGGAAGCAAAGTGGAATCTTTTAAAAATGGGCCATAACTTCATGAAAACCGTTCTCCTCGACAACACCCCTGACCCACCCCCGCCCCTCTACAAGCCCCCGCACCCCGCCATCCTCCCAGCCTCCTCCCTTCTCACCATTCAAAACAAGATGCGTGGATTTTGGACATTTGATTGCTTTTAAGTATATATATTTTCCCTCAAATAGACTGAATACAATGGTTAGGAGATGTGGCAGAGAACTATTCTGAGCCATTTATTGCCTTAATACCCACCTTTGTCCAACAGGCAGTTTTGACAACAGCGATAAATTTCAAATTTATGTCAGCAGAGCATATGTTGAACACCTCATTTCTGAGCTAAAGCGGCATGCTGTCCTATAAATCACCGTTCTGTTTGAAATGAAAGTAGATTACAGGCTTATGTTATTGAGCAGTTAGAGCTATAGTCATATAAATCAGAACTTTTAACTCTAGGCAATCCGTTGTGCAATTAACTAAAGGGTACTTTGTCATTTCAAGGCTCGTGCACAGACTTGGCAGGGCTCAGAGCTACTGGGGAAGGGGGTGGGAAGGAAAAAAGGGTTTTAGGCTACAGGAGGGTTCTCAACTGCAGTGTCCATCACACCCCACCATGCCTTACCCCTCCCCCACAACAACCCCCACCACCACCACCACCACAACAACAACCTGCCAAGGCTGCACGCTAGCAAAGACAGCCTCGTAATCAGTACCTGCCACGCAGACAGCATCATACCGAGTACTTCCCACCAAGTCACCTCTGGAAACCCAAGTGCCTTCTCATTCATTAATCAAGCGTTTTCTGAGCACAAGCCACGTGCATAGCCTTATCTTAGGTGCTAAGATGATACCTGAGACCCCGGAGGTGATATTGTGGTGCAAACAACAATATTAAGATGAGGCTGATAATGAAGAAGAATTAGAAGAATGGTGTACAAGACATATTTGAACACTTACTATGTTCCCGGCACTATTCTGTGCATTTTCATGCACTGTCTCATCCAATTCTCAGAACAGCTCTACTGGGCAGGTATTATTTTTATTTCTGTTTTGCCAGGAGGAAACTGAGGCATAAGGAAGTAAACAGCTTGTCTGAGGTCATCAAGTTGGTAAGTGGTAGAACCTGATACATTTCTAGTTGGCAGAGCAAACAGTTTAAAAACTCAGGGACTTCCCGGGTGGTGCAGTGGTTAAGAATCCGCCTGCCAATCCAGGGGACATGGGTTCGAGCCCTGGTCGGGGAAGATTCCACATGTCGCGGAGCAACTAAGCCCACGAGCCACAACTACTGAGCCTGCGCTCTAGAGCCCGCGAGCCACAACTACTGAAGCCTGCGCACCTAGAGCCCGTGCTCCGCAACAAGAGAAGCCACCGCAATGAGAAGAGAAACAAAAACAAAACTCAGACTCTGTCACCAGCCCTCATCATAAATTCCAGGTCCACGACTTACTAGCTTTAAGATGCTGGGATTCTCTAAGCCTCGGTTATCTCAGCCTCGGATATCATGACCCCAGAGGACAGAAATATGAGATTGCGCATGTACAAGACTCAGCACAGTGTTGAGAATATAATGTGTTAAATAAGTGCTAGCTAGTATAAGGCTGAAGAAGAAGAAAGATAGACCCTGGTCCTCTGGTTGGTTCATCATGTAGCTGGTGAGAAAGAGACAGAGAAAGAATCCCAAAGGGAAGATGTGGTTATGTGCCAAAATGCCAACAAATAATCCATGTTGCAGGTGTGCAGAAGAGGAGCAGCTAAAAGGTGGGTGGTGTGACTAGAGATGGCTTGAGGGCCTGGTGAGATAGAGCTGGTCCTTTCAGGGCCTTTGTAAGCTCTGAAGCTCTATCTACCCACGTTAGGGAATATTAAGAATGGAAAGGCCTCAGATAAGGGAGAAAGTTCCATGTGATGGAGGCATCACATGAGCCAAAACTTGCCAAGTCAATGCTGGACCAGCCTCTGGGAGTCTGGATGGCCTACCCAGAGGGGTCAGGTGAAGAAATGGGTTGCAGAGGTCGTAGCGAGGGCTGGATTGTGTGGAGTCCTACGACAGAGGCTGACTTTGATCTCAGCACTGCAGTCATTGACCAGCCACCAAAACCCTCCCTGAAACAAACAACGGAGCTGGCTAGGAGTGGAAGGCTAGGACTGGAAGGCTCGGTGTGGGCAGGGACCATGGGAGGAGAGGGACAGAAAGAAGTGCCCTAATTCTGTATTGAGAATGAGGACATTTCCAAAGACCATCCAATGTCCATCCAATCAAACAGACCATCATCTACAGATGAGAATGCAGATGGCAACAAGAACATGCAATGGAGGAGCAACGCTGTGTCACTTCTTCCTCTCAGTCATCTTGAGCTGGTTACCAACTCAGCATGGTGGGGGGCAAAAATATCCAAGTCCCCTTTCTCTCTCACCAGCCCAGACAGGTTGAGAATCTATCAGGTATTGGCACAGTGAAAGATACCACAAAAGCACAGGACACCACCTGCCTCCCTAAAGCTTGCCCTCTAGTTGAAGAGAGAAGACAATACACAGGATAATATAAACCAGTTCTTATTCCCATGCTTAGATGTCAGGTCCTGACTGAAATCACCACACCCAGAGTCAGTGGGAATCAAAAACTCAGGGGCCCCCTGAGCAGTGGGCTCCAGGCTGCGCCCAGAAGGTAACAAGGGTGTAGCAGGCAGAGAAGAGGAGAGGCATTTCCGACGAGGGCAAAGCAGACACAAGAATCACATCATTCCTGAGCGGAGAGCAGCCAACTGGGAGACAGGCGAGCGGGGGCTGAGGGAGTGCTGTGGAGCAGCACGGGAGAAGTTAGATAAGAAAGCTAACGGGGGACAAGGTGAGGTTGGAAAGCAGACACAGAGGGCACCACTGCGGGCCCCTGACGGGGTAGGGGGGGAACACAGGATGATGGTGGTTCCACAGCCGAGGTCTGACGTATCCTAGACGCCCTCCTATCATGACACACGGCACTAAAGAACATCTGGCCTTGGAGACTGGCCAGACACTTGCTCTCCGACCTCCTGCACAGCCTCCCCTTCATGGACAGGTGGATCCTCACAGGAGTATCAGGGCGACAGGGCCTTCCTGTCACACACTCTGTTTTGGTCACTTGCCAGCGTGCTCTGTCTTGCTCCCGAGCTGGATGCCAGCAAGACAAGAAAACACTGGGCAGAAACCACACCCTCCCGAAGAATCCCCTACTACACACACGTGCACAAGCGGGCATGTCCCCACAACACGCCCCATCTCTCACCATGTGGCTGAGCAAGCTGCTGGTCTCTGAGAAAAAAAGGTAAAAACAGAAAAGAAAACCTCTTGGAGATATTTGTTTAATATCTGAGAAGTGGTGGAGCACAGGAAGTATGCAAGTTTCATTTAGAAAATCACTAAGGAACTATTATAGTAAAATGAGGCTTCCAGTTTCCAAATAAAGCTGAAACAATCACACTGAACACGCTGGCAGAGCTGGCAAATGAAGGAGTTTGGCGAGGATCAGGAAGGAAGGAAGACGGTAAAAATAATAACTGGAGATTCCAGGGAATGACAGGCGGCCCCCCTTTCCCTTTCAGGACAGAGAATCAGCTTGACCAATGAGCTGGGAAATCCACGAATCAACAGTGACAGCCTGGAGAAGGGTCTCCGTCAGGTTTCAGAAGTGTGGTTCCAGGGACCCCTCTGTTCTAAGGCTGCCATTTACGTCCCATGATTTTCATCTTATAAATCCTCACCAAAGCACCTCTGGAGGAGGAAGAGGCTAGCATCAGCTGCTTTTTGAGACAGACAGCTGGCTGGGGGACAGGTGATGAGTGAGACCATGGGAATATGAGTAAGTAGCTCCCCTAAGAGGAAGGGAACACGGAGCAGTAGTCCCATTCCCTCAAAGTTGAGATAGTTATTGCCTACTAAATGCAAGGCATGGTGTTAGCCCCTGTGGAAAGGTTCAGAGAAACGTAATACATAGGCTGTACCTTCAAGGACCTTAAAACTTAGTAGGGAACACAAGACATAAGCATGTAAAAAGCTAACAACACAGGGGAGATGCAAGGCTGAAGGCTAGATGAAGGGTGTTACAAGTTTTGCATATAGGCTCCAAACAATAAAGCTGAAGAGAGCACCTTCTCTAAGGTTTATTGCTATCTGGAAATACCACACCCATTTCTAAACCTCCAGGCATCCCTCCCTTGGCTCTTACATCCTCTCCTGGCTCCAAAGTCTGTGGTTTGTCAAGCTGGGGATACTAACCCTACCCACTCTTCAGTCACATGGGCTGTTATGCTCTGAAAGGGCAGCTCCCAGGGTTAAACCCCATCCCGACCCTAAGAATTGCTTCCTCCTCTCCCTGCTACCTGCTTTTCTTTCCAGCTTGAGAACAGAGGACTCGTAGGTGGGCCTGTCAACTGCTCCTGGGCACCCTTTCATCCTGGTTCCTGACAGGCTCCTCCCAAGGGCCCCACAAGCCACTCCTCGCTTGCTGCCTTCTGTGTGAGCCAACCAGGACAGCAGGGCTCACCTGAGCTGTCCCCTGTGCACCACTCATGTGCAAAGTACGGGGCTCGCCACACTCATCACCGGAAGGGGGTGATATGCTCAAAACAGCCCGGTAGGGTCTTCCCCCAACTCTGCACCATTCACTGGGGGGGAGGAGGGAGACCCCATCAGGGTCTCAGAAAGCCCCCTACCATCGATGGAGTCATTCTCCATTGCCATTGCTTCATTGTCTTCTCCATGGAACCCATCTTCATTCTCTCTGCCCAAGGAGAAGGACATGGTCAACCTTAATGAAATAAACCATAACAGAGTGGGCAAGGAACTTCAGCTCCCTTCCAGAAGACACAATCTAATTCACGGCCTAGTTGTCTTGTTGGAAGCCTCCAGGCCTCTCACTGCAAACAGGCTGGAAGGATTTGGAGGTGCTTGGAAATCCTCGCATCGGGTCAAATAAATACTTAATTGCCATCTGAACATCCACATCATGTCACTTTACTATACCCAGCCAAGTTCCTTCTCCAGTGAGGCTGAGAGAGGGAAAGGACCACAGGTAGTCTTTTCATCTTTCTTGTACCCTACTCCCTTTCTTTCCCAAGACACTTGCATCTTAGAGAGGATGGGAGAGCTGGGGAGTGGGGGAGCAGTGTGAGTGCAGAGCATTGACTTCTTTAGCTGGCTGTCGGCTATGACCTTAACCATGACAATGAGGTTTAGTTCCTCTTTTGGTAGAGAGATGAGAGTAGCAGACTTCAAATGGGAGATAATGGTTGATCTGAACAATGTAACCCCCAAAGGTCACCCCTGCATGCAGGAAATAAGAGAAGACACAGATGCAGTTTCCGTAATAGTTTAACCTTCTAAGAATCAGAGGACTTAGAGAGCCTGGGAGGTCCTTGGACCTTCTCTGTATCTAGGAATAAATGTACTCAAGCATTACAGACAAAAAACCTAGAATATTTTTAAAGACTTCCAGAAAAGAGATGTCACAAAGAACGTGGGACAATTGTGGAGATCTGGGAGGCAGAAGAATAGGATAATAAGAGAAAGTACAGACACCTTACCCAGTGAAAAGAGCTAAGTCATAAACTCCAGAGACAGCATGATAAGACCTTCAAGGAGGAGGATGCCCTTTACTTAAACCTACACCTGAATCTTAAAAATAAAACTGAAACACCCAAGATAAAGTCATCCTCAACAGACATTATTCTCAGGTTCCACGATAGAGGGTAAAACCTCCCAAACCAAACGCTTTGGCAGGCAATATTCTATCTGATTAGTTTCATTCATCTCTTGGGGGCAACACTGGAAAACTGATCTCTGTCACCACCACAATTCACCCAGAGCCCCCAAACTGGCAATACTAGCAGAGCCAGGAAGGGGAAAAGCTCTCAGACGGTCACAGACTTGCAAGCTCTTCCATGGACCACGTAAGCTCCCTAAGCCTCAGTTTCTCCATCTGTAAAATGAGGATGCTCCTCCTGACTCTGACAGCCTATGGACAGATCTGTGATCAATGAATTCACAGCCCTCTCCTTTCTGGGGACAGGACCTCATTTCCACAGCTACTCTTGGGTGGCCCTACACAGAGCACCTTACCCTCCAAACAGCGGTAAATAACCTTCATAAAATGCCAAGACTTGAAAACTAATGCTATGTTTAGTCCTTCCTGGGAGAACTTACTTATTTTAAAAACTTCACCCAGGTTTTCACACAAGGAAGACAAGTTAAAAGAAGAACCTGAGCAAAGGAAGGTGGAGAATGACATCGGAACCCAGACCCCACACCGGCCAGGGTCCAAGCCTGTCCCTCAAGGCAGAAAGACTTCAACCGAATTCCATGCAACCCTCTTCCATCTTTAGCCGGAGTCCCTCTTTGAGAATCTGTGCCCACAAAGTGAAGTGCCCACTGCAGGGAAGAGAGGAGCTATCCCACAGAAGGAAGTGAGGCACAGGGAAGGGCAAGGTTGTTTTGCTTTGAGCTGCACAAGAAGCTGGGAGGGATAAGGGTCAGTCCTGCCTGGCTTTCTGGGGAGGGATGAAAAAACATCACTTCGTGTTGCAGGACCTCCTGAGAACAGTAAAACGAAGAGCACTGGTCCCCTTTCCCCTGAGGACCAGCCGTTCCAATTTCTTCCACCTCGCTGTATTAGTTTCCTTTTGCTGCTATAACAAATTACCACCAAGTTAGCAGCTTAAAACAAAACATATATATTATCTCACAGTTCTGTAGGCAGGAAGTTCAAAGGGGGTCTCATTGGGCTAAAATCAAGGTGTGGGCAGGCCCGTGTTCCTTCTGGAGGGTCTAGGGAAGAATCTGTGCCCTCACCTTTTTCAGCGTCTAGAGGCTGCCCTCATTCCTTGGCCCGTGGTCCCTTCCTCCATCTTCAAAGCCAGCAACACCAGGCAGAGTTTATCCCAGGCAGCCATCTCTCTGGTTCTCTGCTTCCACCCTCACGTCTCCTTTTCTGACTCTGACACTAACTCTTCTGTCTCCCTTTTCCACATCTAAAGAACTTTGTGATTACACTGGACCCACCTGGATCATCCAAGATACTTCTCTGTCTCAAAGTCAATTGATTAACAATCTTAATTCCCTTCTGCCAGTAACATCTTCACAGGTTCCAGGGATTAGGACATGGACGTCTTGGGGGGTGCAGAAGCACTATTCTGCCTACCACATTCATTACCCATACATCTTTATTTTTGATTTTTAAAGATTTTTTGATGTGGACCATGTTTAAAGTCTTTCCTGAATTTCTTACAATATTGTTTCTGTTTTATGTTTTGGTTTTTTGGCCCTGAAGCATGGTCGGGATCTTAGCTCCCCAACTGGGAATCAAACCTGCACCCCCTGCATTGGAAGGCAAAGTCTTAACCACTGGACCGCCAGGGAAGTCCCAACCATACATGCTGAGGAGAGAGTTTTTCTGTCCTAACCTTCTGCTGGTGCCCACACTTTCCATCACGGCAGCCCATAAGGCTTTGCTAAGGAGCAAGAGTGACTCATGTCACCTTCTTGATACCCAGGACACAGTGCCCTGTGAATTCCTGGAGCACTGGAATGTAGAGCTGCTCTAACATGTGTCTACCTCTGTGCATGCACATGTGTGTATACATACGTGTGTGTGTGGTGTGTGGACTTAACCCCTGAGAGATGTACAGCATGTACATCTTTGAATCTTCCATGGTATCTGGCACATCTCTAGACATGGAATGAGACGCTCAATACTGGTGTGTTATCTGATCCCTGGACCAATGATCCCATCTATGGATTACCCAGATCCCAGAACCAGGGAATTGCTGAATTTTAGCTTTGGAATTAACCTGAAAGGTATTCATTTAAAAGCACAAGGCACGGCTTCCCTGGTGGCGAGGTGATTGGGAGTCCACCTGCCGATGCAGGGGACACGGGTTCATGCCTGGGTCCGGGGGGATCTCACATGCCACGGAGCGGCTGGGCCCGTGAGCCATGGCTGCTGGGCCTGCGCATCCGGAGCCTGTGCTCCGCAACGGGAGAGGCCACAGCAGTGAGAGGCCCGTGTGCTGCAAAAAAAAAAAGTAAAAAATAAGAAAAAATAAAAGCACAAGGCAGTGTCTATTATACAACAGATGCTTAGTAAAAGTTTTCCCTCTTTATTCTCTCTCTGGTTACATTTCTTTTATCCATCTTCATCGTTTATTTCACAGGTGGGGAGGGCTAGTTAAAATATGAGTAAAGACCAATAATGATGCTTTTAGAACATTTGAGGATTTCAGTTCTTCTAGCCTTGCCTGTATCTAACCCTCCCATCAAACTGGTGAACCCTAAATGCCGACTTGTGTTAAATGTCCTCACTGTGTATCCAATCCCAGTTAGAAAATGCTGTGCTCAGTTTCTCCAGAGAGCCATCTGCTGATCCCACTCCAAACTATTAAAAATAAGAAATAACCCATTTTTTAAAAAAATTATTTACTTTATTTATTTATTTTTGGCTGTGTTAGGTCTTCATTGCTGTGCACGGGCTTTCTCTAGTTGTGGTGAGCGGGGGCTACTCTTCGTTGCGGTGCGTAGACTTCTCACTGCGGTGGCTTCTCTTGTGGAGCACGGGCTCTAGGTGCACGGGCTTCAGTAGTCGTGGCACGTGGGCTCAGCAGTTGTGGCTCACAGGCTCTAGTCTGCAGGCTCAGTAGTTGTGGCGCACGGGTTTAGTTGCTCCGCGGCATGTGGGATCTTCCCAGACCAGGGCTCCAACCCATGTCCCCTGCGTTGGCAGGCAGATTCTTAACCACTGCGCCACCAGGGAAGCCCAAAGTAACCCTTTCTTCACCTTCACAGCTGAAGACACAGCTGAGCTTGTGAGCCTACAAGCCCAGAAGCCCTCTACTCTCTGCCCACACTGTGCCACCAAGGTCTAAAGACCAAAAAAGAGGAAAGATGAAGGGGAAAAAGAGGACAGAGGAAAACACAGTACAAAGCTGTAGTGAGGAAATACAGCTCTATTGGGCGGTAACACAATCAGAGTTGGGAGAACAAACCAAAGTCGCTGGAGGTTTGCAAATCACTCTCTCCCTGGACCTACTTTGGCGCCAAGACAAACACCAGGCACAGAGCAGAAGACAGATACGGTGAAATGTCGCATGTCCAGGGCCCCATTAAATGAAGTGGGGTTCCTATGCAGATTATGTGAAGCATTTTTCACAGACCCACCCTTGCTACGAAAAAACTGTCCTGAGCCAGGGGTGAGGCCCAGCCAGCTCTGCCCCTGTGTCTCAGAAGCTGCACTTGACCCCACCATGCTCTTCACGCTGGGGCCCCCTGGGCATGGGCAAAAGACCCAGGCTGCTTTGCCCACACCCACGGGAGACCTAAGTACTTTTCCAGCCTGTGAGGGCCTCTGGGGAGGGCCCCGTGAGCTATCTACCTGAGGCACTGTCATCTGACCATAAAGCTCGTCCGCAATGCCGCTGTAGTCATGACACGTGTCTGAGGACCATCAGGCAAATCCAGCGGATCACCTGTGCCAGGATGGCCTCAGGCTGCCAAAGGAGCAATTTCCATGGATGCTGACCTGCCAGGAGACCCCTTTCTTTCTTTCTTTTTTTTTTTTTTTTTGATGTTGGGATAGGAGTTTATTAATTAATTTATTTTTTATTTTTGCTGTCTTGGGTCTTAGTTTCTGTGTGAGGGCTTTTCTCTAGTTGTGGCAAGCTGGGGCCACTCTTCATCGTGGTGCGCAGGCCTCTCACTATTGTGGCCTCTCTCGTTGTGGAGCACAGGCTCCAGATGCGCAGGCTCAGTAGCTGTGGCTCACGGACCCAGTTGCTCCACGGCATTAGGAGACCCCTTTCTTCTACTTAAAGGCCTGGACCTAGTAAGCCAGGGCCAAGACCATCCAGGCCCCATTGTCCAGCCTTACACGTGGGGTCACTGAAGGGACCGCAGTAAGAGGGCCTGAGAGGGAAATCTCATCAACCTGATGGCTGCCCATGGTAAGGCCTCCAGCCCCAAGCTCAGGCCTTGCAAGGGAAGAGCTCTTGGGTTCTGCTGGACTTCAAACTCACCGATTCCTTTTTGAATTCCAAGATCAGAGTAGACTTTGGAGAGGCTGGTCACATCCTCTGGTGGCTACCGGGCACTCGGCAAAGGCAGCATGGAAGGAAATGCAGATGGAGGCCTTCAAGTTGACAGCCCAGAGGGCAACCCGCCAGCACACCTCCCCCAGGGCCGACCAGAGCCGCGAAGTGCCAGGAGGGGTGGGGCAGAGCTGGTGAGCGGCCAGCTCCTCTGGTTTAGGGCATTAATTAGGATCGGAAAGTGTACCCCACACACTGTGTAAATCGACCCATTCACCGAGAACACGGAAACCTCAGCAAGGCAGAGCAGCGATGGATTTTGGGAAGAAAGGAGCCGAGAGATGGACAGGCAACGCTTTTGATTTTGGAGAGATCTGGAAGGTTACCAGCCCTGTGAGTAGCTGCACTATAAAAAGAGTCAGACACTAAGTATTTCCTTTCCCATAAAATATTCATTGCCACATGGAAGAGCCAAGAAGCCGAAACCTCAAGCATGTCTAACTTTGTGCTGCAGTAATAACAGAGTTTTATAGGAACCTTCTGATTGTATTTATACCAGGCTATAAGTACAATTCCATCTGAGAGCGAGGAAGGGAGACACACCTAGCCCCCCCCCCCCAGAGGCTACACTGGAACGAGAAAGACCCCAGGTACGCCCATGACTCTATTTAGCATCTCAGCTAGAAAATGGCAGATGGAGAGACCTGTGGTACCCGACCTCCTTAGGAGTGCGTGCAGAGAAGCCCGGACTCCTCTCACAAACAACGCTCAGGATGTACTCAAAACCTGGTTTACAAGTGGCATTGCTCCTGCTTAACGATGGAACAGTATCCCAAGTGCCTGATGTTTACTCAGCTATTTGCAATTTACAGAGTGCTTTCCCATCCCTTGATTCCCCAAATAAGTCTGCACAGGGCAGGATGGGTGCTGTTGTCCTCATGAGCCTCAGGAAGGTTAAGCAACTTGTCCAAGGTCACACAGCCAGAACGCAGCATTACCAGGCCAAGACGCTTGGACACCTAACTCTACCTCCAGACCTCTTTCCCTGCAGCCGCCCCTTCTGATGAACACTGTAAGGCAAATCTCTAAAATTCCACTTGAGAGATGACCCCATGCTTCAGCTGCACGACTCCATCCCCTGTGTCTTGCAGGGACAGCTTTTTCCTTTTTAGTTTATATGAAATAAGGAACCCCTGACAGAGGTCACCATGGATTGGTAATTTGCACATTAAACCAAGTATCGAACATCTTTTCTTCAACCACTCACGCGCATTCACCAGACACGCAGACTTCATTTAACTAGACTCTTACAGCGTTCTAGACAGAAAGGGTATGGGTTAATAAAATGACACGTAATAGTTCCAGAACATTGGACACCGAAGTTTCATTTGAGATTAAGTTCACAGTAAAAGCTTTTTGTTTACTCTAATAAGAGAGGCCCTAAAGTTTTCCTAACTCCCCCAAACCAGTTAGATTTTGCTTAAAAGACTTTTTAGTATATGAATCCACTGACTTCCAATGATGTGTTCAAAGAGTGTCAGAGATGCAGAGTATGCAAAATCCCCACCCCATTTGCCCTTGGGTACAGCCACCAAACCCAAACCAGACAGACACTGCAGAGGCTCACTCAGGGCCACTCAGAACCAATGAACATGTCTACGTACTCTGGAGGCACTTTTAAGTATGCCAATCCCAGATTGTCCCTGATCTGCAGTAAGTAGAATAAACTGTGTTTCATCAGAAAGTTCTGGTAAGTCTCTGGGAATTTAGTTTGGGTTGCAAAGACAAAGAGAAAAGGGTAAACTACAGCCCCCTCTGGGATTATTTATTCTGTTTAGTTCAGTCTAAAGCTAGTGTGGCCCTAATGGTTTTTAATGGTCCTAAATGATTCGATGAATCTGGGCATTCACTGGCGGGCCATCTGGGGACAGGCCTGCCTATCTGCAAACTGGCAGGCTTCCCTATTTGTTCTGTGGAACAATAAATGTCAATGAATTAGAGGCTTCAATAATTCAGAACACTTCCAGCACCTGATTCTTTGGAAAAGCCAGACCCGTGAAAACAAAATATTTTGTGTGCAAGAATTAAGTAAAAATGTGGGGACAAAAATGTTTAAAAATATATCCTAAATTGGCGTTTCTCAATCTCAGCACTATTGACATTTTAGATCAAATAATTATTTGTAGTGGGGCGGGGTTGGGGAAAGGGATTGTCCTGATCGTGTAGGGAGCTTAGAAGTGTCTGTGGCTTCTACCTACTACATACCAGTAACAGCTTCCCTTAGTGCAACAACAAAAAGTGTCTCCATACATCGCTGGATGTGCCCTGGGAGACAAAATTATCCCTGGGTGAGAACCATCTTCTTGGGGTACACATGAATTCAAACCAGTTCTACACCCTCCATACGACACGTACAATCGTAAGTGATAACCAAAGACTACCCAGCCCTCGTATGCTGCGAGATCATGAAATGTCGAAGGATTCAATTACTTTACTACCTGGTGCTTACAAAGGAAAATGTACTGCTCTGGTTTTGCAAAGCATCTCAGCAGAGCTTAGAACCAAAAGGATTTTCTAGTTAAGCCTCAGTTAGCCAGAAAATGTAATGAATTACCATAGCTTCATCCCCAAATATTCCACTTAACTGCGTTTTACTACATGGGCGTACATATGCACACACAGTATCACCTTAAGCTATGCTTATTTAGCCTCATAAACAGATTCCACTACCAGCTCACGTCCTGGATAGAATAGAGGGCTGAACACATCTAGTTTATTTCGGAGCAGTTGGGAGAGGGAATTGGCAGTTGCAGAGGAGAGAAAATGAAGTTTTGATCACCTCGCTGGATACTGTCCTTTCTGTTGTCCAGAGCTGGCTAAGAACAGCCACCGCAAGCCTGGAGACTGCTGTCTATCTGCATTCACACTCAGCCCAAACGCAAGGCTCACACAGCTCTTTATGTGCATGTACGTGCAAGCAGACACACTGATGCACGCCCGTGCATTGATGCTGACACATATGAATTACACCTGGTCAAGCACAACCCCGTAGCTCCCTTGGGCCACAGCATCAGTCCTGGATTCAAAAGTGCCACATCTCAGCTAACCTGACACATGAAAGTGGAAAGTGGCCAGGGGGAGGGTATAAAGATCACATACAAATACATCTGCTCATCCATGACCCTCCACGCTGCTGGGCCCCCAGTAGGGCTAGACAGTTTCTCAGCTCTCTCCAATAACAAAGTAGCTGGGGTCATCCAGATGCACGCTCACCCCAAAGACCCAGGCAGCCACTGGGATGGCATGGCCCTCCCTGGTGACAGGCCACGCCCTGGTGACATTTGCTTTTTCCTCCTACAAAGAGGGTGCGCTTACAGAGCCAAGAGGCCTCTCTCCCAAGCTAACAAGCAGAAACTTTTCCTAAGTGAGAGAAAAACAAAGCCTGCCGTTCCTTCGGCATCCTGCCTCTCTCTAGGACTCTCACTAAGACACACGATTTCCACATACACCTTGCTCGTCCAAGGAAATCAATATGAAAAGCAATTCATCCACTGATATATTTTATCAAGATACATGTGGCGATGCCACATTTCATTTACAGTGCAGCCCTCGGGAAAGCCAAGGTCACTGGCTACAAAGCGGGCTGCAGGAGGGAGGGAGGGGGAGAAGCCCGTATTCTGCGCCAGCTGCAAATAGAAAAGTGAATGAAATAGGAACAGAGATAGAACAGGGAGCCTGGGGATGCAACAATTACTGTATGGAGGAGGCGCAGCGCCGGGCCAGCTTGTTTAAATTTGAAATAGTTGATAGGTTTAGAATGCTAAGTATTTTTCTTCTGACGATGGCAAACGCAAATGGTTTCACTAGCGTGCCAGTCAGTAGAATATAAAATATTTGTGAGCAGGAAATGAAGAGGGAGGAAGAAAAAGCAGGTGGGGTGGGGTGGAGGGCAAGGGAGACCAGACAGAATCTGGCCAAGAGGGCCAAGACAAAGAATGAAAGGGAACAGGCAGGAGGGCCACGGGACACGTGCTGGGCGCGAGCGGATGGCAGGAAGCGACCGGGAATTTCAATAAGCCTCAGGGAGGAAAATTATGATATCTGCATGGCTGCAGAGGGGCATATTTTTAGTAAATTTGAAAGTGATTTGCCACACATGGCACCATCCCACTCAGAGGGCTCTCCACCGGCTCCGGTAGCTGCGCCGTGGATCAAATGTACTCGGTAATTGCAGAGTCACTGCTACCCTCTTACCTCTAAACAGAGCAGATTAAAATAGCATGAACAGCTATAATAACAGGTTTGGGCTTCAGCTTTTTACAGCCAGAAAAATGCTTATGGAAACAAGGATTTTGCTGACTCTTTTCAAAGCGAAGTAAAGAAGAGAGAAGTAAGTGGTCCCAGAGCTGCAGAGTGAACCATATGGGGCTCCAAACGGGTTTGGGGCTGCAGTGCCCCCCCTCCCATCCAGACCCCAGGTTAAAAGTCAAGGCTGCTGGACAGATTCTTGGCCCCTGGATGCACCCTGGGTCCTGTCGTCATGCCCCTCCCCTTGCTGCTCCAGGGCCCCGGTGGAGGGAGCCTGTGTAGGACAAATGGCACAACAGGGGCAGATGACAGGGGGGTGCCCACTTCCGGGGAAGGCGAACTGCACCAACTCAGGCCCCTACTAAGCCAGCCCAGGGTTCCAACAGCCAGACCCCAAGTCAGATGCTGGTTATCCTTGAGGACCTAAGCTTCAGGTTGCAAGCTCACGAGTGTCTTGGGAACACACCCGGGCTCACACCAGCCACTAACCCTCATTTCATGCTGACTGCGGACCAGGTGCTAAGAAGGGTTTCATGGCTTCACTTCACCAAATCCTCGTAACATCACATACCCTAGCAGCTCATTGCTGTATTGGCCTCCCGTTTTGTAGGCGAGAAAACTAAGGGTCAGGTGTTTAAGTATCCTGTCTAAGACTCTACAGCTAAAAAAGCGTTGGGAGTCGAGATTCAAACCCAGGACTGCCTGAGTCCGGGGGCTGAAATCGTCACCCTTTGCACTGCACCCATGTGGATGGCATCCGCCTTCGCCAGAACCACGGCTCAGCCACCGCTCACGTGGACTCTACAGAAGCAGCTGGGGGGCTGCCCACCGATAAAGCAAGAGCAGGCTAAGCTGCTGACTGCCCTGCCTCGGCCTGGGAGGAATCCCCCGAAGAGGTGCTTCTGGCTGTTCAGGCTGGCATGGGGCAGGCATGAGGGCAAGGTGACGCTGCAGCTCCCAGGAGCATCGTGCCTCCAAATCACTAACACCTCGGGATCCTCAGCCTTCCTAAGGAAGCCATGCAGCTCTAGAAATTTCTCACTCTTTGCTGTAGACATGGACCCTGAACTTAAAAAGCAAGGTGCCAGACAGGGCAGGAACAAGGGGTCAGGAGATTAAGCTCCCAAAAAGGGAAAGAAGTTGTCCAAAGTCCTATCAAAACTAAGCACTAAAGGCTTACATCCAGGCAGGCCTGAGTCCCAGCCCTGCGTCCTTCCAGTCGGATCGTTATTAACTCGCCTCTCATCACTCGTGATACTGGCGGGAGGTAAGGAGAGGGAGGGAGGTCTTCCCACCCTCAGCACCCAGTCTTCAGCCGTCCGAGAGGAGACACCACCGGGATTCTGCAACTCCATTCTAAGACACGTACTCAGCTGCATTCTCCAGGGCACAAGATTAATCACATAACCCTTCCCAAACCCTGCTTCAGGACTGCCAAGTGGACACACATGACACCTGATGAGAGAGTCAGAGATCTGTGTGGTCACGGGCTGGCCACGTGGGTGGCAGCTTCAGGCTTCCGCAGCGATGGAGCAGCCCCTTCCTTGAGCCCTTCTGGCTCCCCAGCAGCCCCAAAGAACCCCATTCTGAGATCCCCCTTATAACCCTTCCTTCCTCTAACCCCTAACATGGGTCCTAATCAAGAACCCACCCGACTCCGCACTGGGGCACTCCCGCCCACCCAGCCACATACCTGGAAGGCAGAGGTGTCTCAGCAGCAGAAGCAGTCACTTAACAGGGTGTGTATGGGTCTGTCTGTCTGCCTGTCTGTCTGTGTCTGTGTGTGTGTTTACAGGGGTGGGGCATGGGGGCTGCAGACCACTACAGTGGTTCTCTAACTTCAGTGCACATCAGAATGATTGGGAGAACTTATTTAATACAGATTTCTACTCCCACTCCAAGGTTCTGATTCCGGCCCATCCCTGTGGGTCAAGAGATTTTAACACGTGCCCCATGGGGTTCCAACACAGGTGGGTCAACGGGGCACTCCGAGAACCCCTTGACCTATGGGCTGCAGTGGAGGAGAAGAACCATCCAGCGCAGGGATTCTCATGAGAGGAGCTGCACCAGGAGGGCACATCAACATCCCCCTCGTGCTGAGAAGGCCCTAACCCTGGGAAGAAGGTCACCAGGGTGTGTGATTCCTAGGGGCAGGGGTGCAGGGAAGGGGGCAGGCAAGAAAACGTCATGCAACCGGACCCAGGAGGAAGGGAGTCCAAATCGCAGGGCCCAAGGTAGGGTCTAGAAGCCAGCACCCCCTGCCTCTGCCCGAGGTGAAGAACAAAGGACAAGGCCTTGGCCTTCAGGAGGCTTATGACCCACTGGGGGAGATGAAGCCCTCACACCCAGAACCATCGGGGAACACCATAGCTGGTCGCAAAGTAAATAAGTATAATTTCATGAAGCAGCAACTCTGCTGTGGATTGGGAAGTGGAGAGCCCAGGGTGGCTCCTCACAGGCACAGGAGGCTCATGGGGTCCTCAGGCCAGGAATGGCCTCCCTCCCAGGTCATGTGACCTAGGCCTCTAGCTTCAGCCGAGTCTGTGAGGGTATCCACGGAATAAGCTTTCAGACCCTCCCTCACGAGGCAAAAATGTCTGCCTGCCGCCCCAGCTCTCATCGACCCCTGCTGTACTGCAGCCCAGGGGCCCAACCCCACTCTTGACAAAGACAGAGCCAGGGCCACTCTGAGCCATAACACTCAGCTCCCTGAATCAGACATGAGGGGCCTCACCACCTTGTCCGTCTGGCTCCTTCGTGGGCACATTTTCCTGGGACCAACCCCAAAGGATCCAACTGATTCCCCACTAACCTGACCTGTCCCCACAGGCAGGAACAAGGCCAGAGGGGCAGCCGCCAGGAAAACTCTGCGTATGGTTAATGGACGAGGGAGACTCGGGTCACGAGGCTCCTGTTTTACGACTCCCTTCTAGATGTTTCCATGCAGAGGACTGGATTCACCTTGTTTGAAGACCAGCTGGGGCAGAGCTGGCATTAGATAAAAGCACCATCCAGGCCTGGGCAGAAGGGAGGGATTCCAGTAAGTGCTCACAGAAGCAAAAGGTTCAGAGCCAGAAGGATCCTTAAAATGGCAGACCCTCTGGGTTCAGCCTGTCCAGCCTTTCCACCCAGGAGGACACATGCAGCAGGGACGGGAGGTGGGACACCAGTGCACCGCGGTCTTCTCCTTTTACACAGGAGGACACGGTCAGTCCCAAGAGTTTGCATAAACCCGGGTCCAGCCAAAAGGCAATGGCAAATCCGTCTCTCCACGAAAAGGGATACTCTGTTCGTTTTGTTCTCTGTTGCCTCTTCATGGGGAAAAAATGCATTTGTGGAGTGAATTTCCTTGACGGGGGTCAGGTTTGACCCTGAAAGACCTCATCTAGCTGTCCGAAGCCAAAGGGTCTGAAGCAAGGAGCCACTCCTGCAGCAAGCAGCACGTGCCCTGGACCCCTCCCACTACCCAAACCCAGAATGCGGGAGGGGAGGTCACTGGTCTGGGGTAGGACAAAGGGACGCAGGCTTTCACCTCTGACTTTCCTACCATCTCCTCCTTGTGAAGGAAATGGATGCACTTTCTGCAGCCTTGACTGAAAAAGAAGTCCTAGGAGGAACGACCAAAATGAAAACACGGGTGATGTCATAGGGGAATGGTGTGGGAATCCTGGCCACACCATCTGACAGCTATGCGACCTTGGGGGCATTGCTCAACAACTTTGGGCCGTGGCTTCCTCATGTCTAAAAAGAGTAATCCCACCTACCTTCAACCACCAAAGGCTGCTGCATGGTTCCATGAGATCAGGGAAGACACCCAGGGGCAAGAAGTTAAAAACTGGTAAACCCCAAATTGGTAAAGGTGATATGGGAGTTCTCTGTATTATTCTTGGAACTTGTTTTTAAGTTTGAAAGTCTTCCTTCCACTGGCGGTCCAGTGGTTAGGATTCCACGCTTCCATTGCAAGGGGCACAGGTTTGATCCCCAGGTCGGGGAACTAAGATCCCGCACGCCATGTGGTGCGGCCAAAAAAAAAAAAATTATTTCATAAAAATAAAATACACATTAGTTGCCTTAGAGGAGGGTGGATAAGCAATATTGTTAACTCTTTATATATCTCTGTATTGCTTCATTTCTTAAAATGAGTGTGTGTGTTCCCATTGTCTTTTTTTTAAACTCCAGCAAAATTTTAAGGGAAAACAGGCAGACGGGGAGGGAGAGGGTGTAGGGTATGTGCCTGGCACAGGGTAGAGTCAGTTAAGGGTTGGTGACTCCTGCTCCGCCGCCTTGGCTGTTCCCTGAGCACTCGGTCAGCCTAAACATGCCCCCAGTCACATGCAAGCTCCCTGAGGACAAGAGACGGCCTCCCTCTCGCTCATGACCCCCCTCCTCCACGGCCCCCTTGAGCTGCACTCTGCACTGGGTGGTCATTCAATACCTGGGTCCATCTGACAATGAGAGCGAGTGAGAGGCTGGAGCAGGTGTGCCCAGCAGAGTCATTAAGGACAGAGAGATTTTCATCAGCCTGGCTTGGCTTAACTGTCTCCTGGTGCTTGACTCTCAGGTTTCAGGGATGTGGCCAAGAGACGCTGATTTGCCCATGGCTGAAACGGTGAGGCCTCTCAGTGCTATGGACTCAAGGGGTTAACATTTGGGTAGTTTTTCCTCTCCCACCGTCCCCCTTTCCAAACGACCAGGCCTAATCCCAGAGCTTAGCAAGGGCGGCATTCCAGAGCACCTCAGTTCCGGACCTTGTTTGGTAGGAGGTTGGGGGAGAGATGCCGGGAGAGAAGGGAGGGTGGGAGAAGCATCTGAGGCAAACCTGAGAACTCTGTGGCAGGCGGCTGCCTCTTCAATCATCATAGCTGTGAACACACGGCTACCAGAGCCCACCTACTCACGACTCTGCTGTATGCACTGGTGACACTGATGTATTAAAAAATAAAGGAGGCTGTTGGCTTCCCTGCGTTACCCTGACCCCGTGGCAGTGTACCTCGCGTAACACTCCCCATGACTGGTAAATTGAGTAGACGTGACATGGATTCCTCAGAGTCATAGACAGAATCAAGCTGGACCTTGCTCCCTCTCACCCCCAACCATCTCCCCAAAGCTAAGTGACCTTAAAGGCAAAATACATCTGCTGAAACCCTGTTGAGATTATTCATATGTTTTGACTCCTAATTCAGAAACAATAAGTGATTCATCGGTTCCAAATTTAAAAATATATTCATCATCTGGTCTCTGTAGAAGCACGTATCCCACTGGTTTGGGAGCCTAATGCTGCAAAAGGCGCCCTGCACCGGTCTGGCACCCATACATCTGTTTAGCCACAGGTGACGGGAGTGCGTGCTCCCACATCACCTATTTTATTAAAAACTCTACGTTAAGGCCATTGTCAATAAGAGAGCCTTAATTCCTCTGGAACACAGAGCTAAGAGACTGGCAAATTGTAAATCCAGCTCTTTCTTGACAGCCCCTCTGAGGGACAGAGAACCCATGAGTGTGAGAAATGGGAATTTGTACTTAATTTCAAACTCCATGTGTAAACCAATATGGAGAGCAGCTCATCACAGTGTGTTAACAGATGACAGGGACGCAAGGCCATCCTCAAACATTCCTTCATTCCTTCTCCAAAGAGTCCTCTCTAGCTTTATATACAGATGTATGTGTGTGTATATGTATATACACACACAAATATCCATGCATGCATATATATATATATATATATACACACCACAGAGCCATCCACCCCAAATGCAGTGTATTGACAAGAGGTTCAGATTCTAATCTGGCATTTGGGGTCATCTTAGCATCGTGTTCAGCCTTCCCATCTATAGTGGTCTCTTGAAGAGGGGCCTGATAAAGCCCCCTTCTAATCCACAAGGCTCAAGGGTAGATTCTGAGAGCCATGTTCTACTACATGACTGGATACTACACCCTCCACCCCCAAACTCATATGTGAAGCTCTGGCCCCCAGTTTGACTGTGTTTAGAGACAGGGCCTTAAGGAGGTAATTAATGTTAAATTAGGTCATATAGGTGGGGCCCTCATCCAATAGGATTAGTGCCCTTATAAGAAGAAACAACAGAGAAAGCTCCCTTGCTCTTTCCTTCTTCATCTCCCTCCCTTCCTCTCTCCCTCCCTCTCTCTCCCTCCCTCTCTCTCTCTCCCGCCTTCTCCCTCTCCTTCTCTCTCTGCCACGTAAGGACACAGCAAGGAGGGGGCCACCTAAAAGCCAGGAAGAGGGCCTTCGCCAGAACCTGCCCATGCTGGCTGGACCTTGATCTTGGACTTTCTAGCCTCCAGGACTGTGAGAAACTTAACTGTTGTCGAAGCGCCCCTCCCCCGCAGTCTGTGGTAGTTTGTTATAGTGGCCTGAGCAGACTCAGACAGGACACTCACCACAAAGCCTTCAGTGAGTGAGTGGCCAAGGGCAGACGCCTATGCAAGATGCATCAACAGATTCCCTCTCTGGAATTTGGGACACAGACAGGAGAAGTTCAATTAAGTCTTGTTACATGTAAACCTGGGAGTCTTGGGGTGGTCATTTTTAGATTCACCCTGTGGTCTGCAGAGAGATGAAAATGAAATTAGATGCACAGGCTGAACCGAGGATGAGAAAGAGAAAGAGAACACTGCCTGGGTTTCTGACAGCTACTTTTCAGTTCTATTCACTTGCTTTCAAAGGTGGACTGTATCCCTACACTTAGGCACCATGATACACTCCCGTATTATGACAACAAATAGTCTTGTTTATTTTAAGCCAGCACAAATCTTTTTTTTTAACCTACAACCAAAAAAAGCCCTAAGTAATAAACATGAACCTAGACACTGAGATCTTTAAGAGCCAAGGCAATGTCTTCTACATGTTTATTTAACTGCCCTACCCCCAAAGTAAATGTCCACATTCTATAGAAACCAAAGTGGCAAACATCCATTGAACTGAAACCAACAGGTACATCTGCCCAAAAAATGCTCCTTAAAGAACCAGAAGCCAAATATGGCCCAACTCACACTACAGACAAAAATCAGCCCTAAACAACAATTGCATCTTTGCTCAGCCACAGATCTTATACAGACTCTAAGGATGCCATATTTTCCCCTCTTATGTGCCTCACATACAGGGTGTGCATTCAGCAAACGAAGAATAAAAGGCCGTTTCCATTTCTGATCCCACCCTCTGCCAACCATACCAGGCACACATCTGCTAGAATAAATGGTTGCTATAGAAATCACCATTTTTGGAACAGGCAAACCCAGTGTCTATGAAGAATGCAGCCATCTCAGTCCTCAGTGAAATCTGTGGTCTTGGTGCTCAGGAAGTATCTTAGAGGACAGCCAGTAACTTGCAACCAAACTGACCAAAGACGGGGTCATGACACCGCACGTCTCTGAGAATCTATCTTGACAGTCCAAAGGAAAGAGATGCCAACAGGAGCTAAAGTTGTGTTCAAGGACCCTCCCTTGGGAGTAGACCCAAATCCGGAGACATCTGTGAAATGCTATAAAACTGGAAATATAATATACTGGGTGAAGGCTTGGAATCTGGGATCAGACAGTCTTGGTTTCAAATTCAGGTTCTACCACTTAGAGGCTATACAGCCTTGAGCAAGATACTTACCCATTCCATGTCTCAGTTTCCTCATCTGTAAAATGGAAATAATAATAGTCCCTATTTCATGGGATTATTTTAACGATTAAATGAGACGATGTACACAAGGATTCAACTCATAGCAGTAATGTACACAGTATGTTTGCTAAATATCCATGGTGCTGGACAGAATCAAGAACCAGACATGGGAACAAATGAGACAAAGAACAGAACCATGAATTTCATGTTCTGATTTGGTAAGGAACTACCCTCCCCATTTTACTGGCAGCCAACCAAGGATTCGAGTTCATTCTGGAGGCTGACTAGGGTTGCCAGTACATCAATGCATTCAGAAGCTGTGGTCTTCTGGGACCAGCTCCCACAACTACGTCTCTCTTCCCAACTCTGCCTTCAGTGACTCCACACTGGCAGCCTGAAATCAGCCAGGGTGGGAGTATTCCTACCACAGAAATTAGCAAACGCTACAAATCAGGTGTTTTTCATCTTGCACAATTAGTTGTTAAACATTTCCTGTGCATCAGTGGAAAAGCCTCCTCACCAGGAAAGTGGGATCTGAAAAACATTTAGTACCTAAGATTGTGTACAGTCCTAAGGTTTCTCAGGCAGGATGTCACAGGACACAAGAACTGCAACTGGGCATCCCTGAGAGGCCGTCTAGTTTTCTTCCAACCGTTAGACTGTGTAGATTGGCTCCCTGATGAGGCCCTGCAGAGGAGGCACCACCTTGGAGGGGATGAGGTTACACGGGTTCCCAGGAGGAGGAAAGAAGAGTCCTGAAGGATGGGCAGAAGATTTAGAGACGAAGGCTGACGAGGAGACAGGGACCCTAGGGCCCCTGCTGGCCCTTCCCTTTTTCATCTTCATTGTTCAATTCCCACACTTCACCCCAACTCCAGACCATTCACCATCACCATAATCTACAGACTCTGACAGAAGTTCTCAGGTCCCAGAGAAGGCCCTGACTTGGTTTCTACCATGACACTGCCACCCTTTAGAGCCTGTGATCGAGTTGAAGAGATAACTCATCCAAAGAGATGCAGGGACTTCCCTGGTGGTGCAGTGGTTAAGAATCCGCCTGCCAATGGAGGCGACACGGGTTCGAGCCCTGGTCCGGGAAGATCCCACATGCCACGGAGCAACTAAGCCCGTGCGCCACAACTACTGAGCCTGCGCTCTAGAGCCCGTGAGCCACAACTACTGAAGCCCGTGCGCCTAGAGCCCGTCCTCCGCAACAGGAGAAGCCATGCAATGAGAAGCCCGCTCACCGCAACGAAGACCCAACACAGCCAAAAATCAATCAGTCAATCAATCAAAGAGATGCAGAGGAAGCATGTAGAGGAATGCAAACTCAGTGGTTTCCAGGGGTGAATATGTGGTGGGTAGCAAGAGGGAGAGGAATTGAAGAAAATGCGACAAGTTAGAAGGGAAAGTTTCTCCTGTTTCAGAGGACAGCAACTTATAGATACAAAGAGAAATCAGTTTTAAAGAATGAGACACAGAATGGATGGACGCAAAGGAGACAGTATGACACGGGACGAGGAGAAGGAGTTCAAGGTGAATGAAGCTGTAGGGACCCTAAGGAAGTCTGGTGGGAGGGGACAGCCTCTTCACCACCTGCTCCCCACCTGCGGCCCTGTACCTTGTACCTGCTCTAATATTAGCAAGTGCTGGCTCTGCCCCCAGAGTCCTGAGCGAACCTTGGAAACAGAGGGGCTTGGGGGTGGCTCCAACGGCCTCTCTGGTCCCTGGGAAAGTAGAGATGGACTCTGCTGGCCTCTCAGTGACTTCCCTGCTGGAAAGGCGCCAGGAAGCCACCCAGCTCATTCCACTGCCTCCAGACAAGACACTCCAGCTCTGTCCACAGGACTCTGCCCTTTGTGTCACCGTGAGAGAAGACTCTGTAATCCTTCTTTGGAGAAACACCTCCCGTAAAGAGAGCTGCTTCTCACCCTAGAGGGAGCAACCCCGGCGATGAGGGCTTTCCTCACTAGCAGCAGGTGTGGCATCGGGGAAGCTGGGCTGTCGGTCAAGGTCCCAGCCCCACCCCTGCTAGCTGTGTGTCACCAGGTCAGGCACGTAACCACTCTGAGCTTCACTTTATTATCTGTACTCCGAGGTAACGATACTTACTGCAAAACTGTTGTGAGGATTAAATAAAGTCTGGCTTTTAAAGCACCCACACAAGGACAACACGACAGAACACTCACGAGAGGAGAGCTGGTGCCCTGGCTGCTGTTGAAACCCACACTCGCCCATCACTGGAGACACCCAGGTGGGACCAGACAGAAGCCTTCCATCACGCTGTCCAACCCAAAACCTCTGTGGCGCCACGTCCCCGTCCCCGCACACAGCACTGCTAAAGTTCTCTTCTTCTAGCTTCGTGGGGAGAGGCACTTGTGCACCATTCAGAAACACAGTAGAGGCTGAATTAGCAGGTCTCTAGAGGAATCCTTCCTAGAGAATCCTATAGGCAAGTCCAGGCTTCCCAGAGGGGAAGGCGGTGGAGAGTGAACCTGTGTACACACACACACACACACTCTCTCTCTCTCTCTTACACACACTCTGTCACTCATTCACTCACATACATGACCCCCTGAATCCTTCATCACAAAGGTCAACGTGAAAGGTCAACTGAACTCCAAGTCACTGTCTGAGTGATCTGTGCTCCCCTCTTTTTTGCTGCTCCAACCCAGAGTCCGTTACTCCGAGACAAGTAAAACCACAGGAGCTGGAACACACATCACAGCCCCACGCCCCACGCTGCTTTTATTAGAAATACTCTTCTCTTCCTAACTCCTCGCTCCAGACATTCTCTTTGACCAGTTCTCCTTGGGGTGAGACAGAAGAAAGGAACTATGAAGCAGGAGGCCAGGGTTCTGGTCACTTCATCTCTCGGGGCCTAAGATTCCTCAGAGGAGTTGACGGTGTGGTCTCCAAGTTCTAAGATTCCATGATATACATTTGAAAACTATTCGAGATTACCAAAATAATCATAATAAAATCTTCCCAAAACTCTAGCCTGTTTTCTCCAGATCCTGTGGATTTCATAAAGTCATCAAATATGCAATAGATTCAATCCACTAATTTCAGACGCACACCTGGGGTCCTGTGATAAAGTTGGTTGTGTTTATACAGCCAAGGATTAACATTTCATAGAGCCATGATTTCATCAGTAACTAACTACAAAGGATTAATTAGGAGCGAGGGAAGAGCCCATGGCTCTGGAATCCAGACCTAAGGAAAATATCTATCTCTGCTCTCCAGATGTCAGCACACACACCAATAAAGGTCTTTGATGAAAACGTTTCTCATTATTCAGGGGACTCCAAAAATACTATTTTCTGCCATGGATTCTGATTCTTATGCACTCTAAAGCATCATCACAAGTCAATAAACACAAATAAATTCATATACAGACAACTTCTGCTTGTCAAAATATCTTTCCTTCAAGACCCATTGCAAATACACAAGACAACCTCTACATGGTTTTTCCAAAATCTCCTCCAACAGCATGTTCAAAACATAAACTTAATTATTTTTCCACCCAGAACTTCTTGTATAGGCCCACCATTCACCAGTTATCCAAGTCGAAACTCAGGGGTCTCTCTCAACTCCGTCCTCACAATCCTGCCCGATGAGCAAGACCTACCCATCTTAGCCCGGCCACGCCCCCTTCCCTCTCCACCTGCCCCGCTGCCGCCACAGTTCAGCCTGCATTACCTCTCACCAAAGCCACTCACCAGGCTTCCAAGAGGTGCCCCTGACTCCAAGCTGACACCCGCATATTCATCCTCAATGCCACACTCGGAAGGCTCTTGCTAATATGTATTTCCTATTATTTCACTCTCTTGATTAAAAGCTTTCAACACCTTGCCCCAAACTTACAGAGTAAAGTTCACATCCTTTTTGCTGAGCAAGCAAGGCCTTCCTGACAGACTACACATCACCTCTGACCACCACCTCTACCTACCTCATCACACATGTCAAGCTCCAGTGAGACCCAGTGTCCTGCCGTTCTCTGCTCCTTCCTCCCCTGGGCCTTTGCACGTGCTGTTTCTTCTCCCTGGAATGCCCTTCCCTCTTGCCTAACTAGCGACCTTCCTCTTGCCTTCCCAAACCCTGCTCAGACGTCGCCTTCTCCTCCAAGTCTTATCTGCAGCCCCTCCCAAAACACAATCACTGTTCGCCTCCATTCCCTCTATACCTTGTTCTTCGTTTTATTACGACTTTTATTATGCTCTAATGTATTGGTGTGTCTATGTACTTACCCCCCCTACTAACCGATCAGATTCTTGGAGACGAGGACCATGTCTTTGGACTCCTGTATCCCCATCGTCTGGTATGTAGCAGAACTCAATAAATACGTGTTGAAAGAATGAGTCAGGTGGAGCCATGCCCATCTTGGAGATTCCAATGCATTTCCTAATTGTCTTAGGGAACGTGTTTTACTCTATCTTCTATTACAGCCATTTGTGGACTCGTTTTAACCCCAAATTAACAGCTAGGAAAAGGCTTATGCTTCACCATTACCTCTCCAACAGAGCCAAACACATCTAGTAGGTATTCAGTAAATATTTGATGAATTGAATAAAGTGAGTTCAAAGCTACTCTCCAGTGGAGATCTGCTTTAAACACACACACACACACACACACACTCACAATGCTCAATCACCTACTTAGGAGGCCCTGAGAGCTTTCCAAACATCCAAAAATCCATCTTCTGAGCTGTGGGTTACAGAAGGTCAGATTCCAACCTGAGAATGAGGAGAAGTTCAGCAAAGCTGACAAGGAAGACTGTACATTGCAGGTCAGTGGCTCCCAGGTATTAACGGCCCTCTCACCCCTCACTTCACCTAGAATGTCCATTAAACACACTTAAAGACACGCATGCAGACTCTTATTTCTTTCTTCTAGGTCTTTCTGCCCCCAGTTTCAGCAAACACACACTCACATACGCCGCCTGGGAGTTGGAAGTAAAAATGTTCCTGGCAAATAAAGAAAGAAGACCATGTAAACCAGGATATTCCCAGTAGGTGTGATCCTGTGTTGCGTGGGCAGGGCGGGGAGGGGATGCAGCCTGCGGCCCACCGCTCTGAACACACATGTGAAAGGCAGCATGTGACCGCACGTGTGGGGCCTGGGAGGCAGCGTGGCCATCCCCCGCCTGCCTCCCTGTCCTGCTCCCTCCCTTCCTCCAGGAAAGATAAATTAGTGGCCTGTCAGCAGAGGACAGCCAAAGCAGTTGTGTTTCTATAAAGGGGCAGTGGAAGTGTCTTTGATTAATGAAACCCTAATACGCGGCTGTTACACAACCTCTCTTAACCAGCTCTGAAGGAAGACAGATCCCTTCAGACAGGCTTTAAAAAATAATGGGAGAAAGTCCTGGTGTGCACCCACCACCCCATCAGGTACAGGGACCCCTGCTCCCATGTCCACCTCGGATGAGTGTGGCCTAGGGCTGCCCCGGGGGAAGGGCATGGGAAGGAATGGGTGGGACCCACCCCTCTCCCCGAGAAGAATGTGGGACTCTCGCCTGCTCACTAAAACCAACACCTGCCGATGTGCTAAGAGTCCTCTTGAAGTCCCAACAATAGACATCAAAGCTGATGTTTGGGAGTTGAGATAACAAGGAAAGGGAGTAAAAAAGAGGGGGAGGGAACAATACCAACAAAAAGTCTATCTCACCTTTGACCTCTGGAGAGGTGACAGACCCTAAACACTTTAAACTGTGCTGGGGGACGCACACTCTCCGCACTCTGGTCACGTCCACATATAAATGCAACAGTTCCTTCTTCTGGAAGGTCTCTCCTAGAGACAGTAATACAGAGCTTCAGCTCCTCAGGTGAAGGTACAGAAATTAAAGGGGTCTACAGGTTTTCAGCGATACTCCATCCTTACACAGCCTGGTCCTACCTCCCCCTTAACAAAAGAAGGAAAGGGAGGATGGAAAGAAAGAATGAATGAATGGATCTGTGCTCCTGAGATCTTTATTTCTGTGCCCCTGTAGCCCATCAATGTGGAATGATCATCAGGACTTCTATGAAACTCAGCTCAGGACCAGAATATTCTAGGGAATACCTTAATCTCCACCCTGAATTCCAACCCATGTGTTGAAAAATAACGTATATTCTGTAAAATAACATACGTTCTGTTTCTGGAAAGAACTCTGATAAGAACTAAAGCAAACGTTTTTTTACAAACACTACAGCTTACGTCATCTCCCTGCTCCTAACATAGCATTAAGGCTGGAGCTTAGCAGCAAAGACACAGATCAATCAGATGAGAGAACAGAATGAATTTGTTTTAATGTTCCAGACATTCCAAGGTCTAAAGAATGATATAACAAGCCACCCATATACAATGAAGTCCCCTGTGTGTCCATTCCCAATCAGATTTTCCCTCCTATCTCCATATCTCAAAGTAACTTCTTCTCTTCTCCAGTCTTCACCCACTGATCTGTCCTCCAAGGAACATTTTTTGGTCCCCTACTTTGTGACAAACACTGTGCCAAGTATCAGGAACACATTCTCCAGAAATCATCTCCAATTAAAATATCAGGTTACTCTAGACTCTTAAGAGAAGAACCATAGTATTTCTACTTATTTCCTGAAAGTATGTCATGGAGCCAGAGACAGTACTATTTTTACTGAATCACCTGGAGGTTGTAAGACAGCCCCCAGGATGAGTTTTTCAGTAACAGTTTTATCCCTACCATCCACTACTTCCACTAATAAATCAGCTTTTTAATAGAAAGAGAGTGGGAGCTGAGTCGTTTCATGTACTTAAAACTAGACTAATCTAATATCGATTAAACAACTTTTTGCTGAACGACTAACCGAATGAATAAGTGAATACACAACTAGAAGAATAAATGCCAGGTTTCAGGTGAAGACTATCTGGGCACTGGACAGCTAACTGTGGCTGCCCCAATAACCTCAATAGGGTCGGCTTTGAAAAGCCCCAGCCAGCTTCATTTAGGAAGACGAAATGAGAGGATGGGAAATAAAAACAGAATGAGGGATAACACAAAGTGTCTTTTATATAATGTCTGCATTTTTGTAACCCCCTTTCCCAAACAAATCTCAAACTAGAGAATACTTCACAAGGGCAAAGATCATGACATTTCTATTTGCCCTCCATCATCTCACTCAAAGTAAAACACTTGTCAGCTGCTCTGGGGGAATAAAAGGTCATGATTAGATGGGTTTTAGATTGGGAATATCCTGAGGACAATGTTAGCAGCTCTGGAATTCCTTCTTCTCTCCCCCTTTTTCTTCCCAAAACTCCAACCAGTTTCCAAGTCAATACCTCCACCTTATTTATGCAAAATACATGCAGTGTTAGACTTCCTCAAAAGAGGCTCCAGACGCCTCTTTTGAAGAATATACTGGTCTCAGGAGAGTGTGTAGGAAAAAGGAATAGATGAGAGTTGATCTGTTTGGTAAATTACTTATTCATAAATAATTACTGTACAGTGACTGCTGAAGACAGTGCAGAATTCAAAGATGAGTAAGACAGAACAAGAGGGACTTTGCTCTCAAGCAAAGTCTAAAAAGGAAGGTTAGGTATGCCGAAGTATTTCTGCCATAAGCCAGGAAGCAGCAGGTCCTCTGAGAGGTCAAAATGAAGTGTATGGAAACAGAGATGGCTTTATGGAATTTTCATTTCAACTAGGTCTTAAAAGACTAGGTAGGAGGGCTTCCCTGGTGGCGCAGTGGTTAAGAATCCGCCTGCCAATGCAGGGGACAAGGGTTCGAGCCCTGGTCTGGGAAGATCCCACATGCCATGGAGCAACTAAGCCCGTGTGCCACAACTACTGAGCCTGCACTCTGGAGCCCACGAGCCACAACTACTGAAGCAGGCGTACCTAGAGCCCGTGCTCTGCAACAAGAGAAGCCACCGCAATGAGAAGTCCAAGCACTGCAATGAAGAGTAGCCCCCACTCGCCGCAACTAGAGAAAACCCGCGTGCAGCAACGCAGCCAAAAATAAATAAATAAATAAATAAAATTTATTTTAAAAAAGACTAGGTAGGAAAGAAGACTAGGAGAAAGAATGGGGTGAAGCTGCCTTCTGTGGATAGACAACTCTTGGGATGAGTCTCTTCAGAACAGGGAAACCTCTGGGAGGCAAGTACATGCTGAAATCTGGAAACAGAACAATATTCCCCTTAGAGAGAAGGGGTCCTTGGATCACAATGGATTTCTTTATAGGGAAAAAAAAAATCAACCTTTTAACTTTATCCTCTCTTTTCTTCTTCCCTCTTTCCCTCCCTCCCTCTCTTTCTCAGTATCTGAATACTCTACAAATCCAAATTTTAAAACTCAGCCGTTAAAGGCTTTATACTCTCCATTCTATAGATATCATTGTGACATTTTAAAATTCGATAAATTATAAAAATGGTATATGATAAAAGGAACCATAATCAGAATTACAGGATAAATGAATAACTGGAAAAAAATATTTCCTTCGCATTCAACAAATAAAGGATGAGTATTTCTGATTTATATGGAAAGAGAACCAACAAATATCTAAGGAAAAGGCAAAAACCCAACAGAAAAACATGCAAAATGTTTAAAATTTTTGATGTAGTCAAGTACATAAAGGTAAAACTCTATATATTTTGGACTTTGTACATGATCTTTTAAATATATATGTATTATAATATTTTAAATATATATTTCCCTCTACACTGAAGAAAACATGTCTGACAAGCACACACAAGACAGAAATTCTTTATGGAAGTGGGTCTAGAAGCCTCCAAAAAGAACAAGAGAGTTAGGATAAAGAGAAGAGGAAAAACTGTGTCTCAACAGTAGCCAACAAAAACACTAGAGATAAATAAATTCAGCATTCTGGCATCTGTGGACCCAGAAAAACTAGACTACAGATTAAATTAATTAGGGAAACCACCCACAACAAACCGACAGCACCAGGAGAGGGAGAGAAAAGGGGAATGAGAGTCTGAGCGCTGTCAAAACAGAGGTGTCAGAAGAGCCTGGGCACCGTGACTCCCCGGGAACTTCAGCCCATCCGAAGACACAGTGGTCTCGGTCTCATTCATAATGTTTGCCTTGGCTGAGGTTCTAAAGCACAGGAACATCTGTACAGAAGGAAGCAACTGATTTCAGTGAAAGCATTCTGGAAACTCCACGTATTGAGAGTCATTTCAGGGAAGGGCAATGCAGTTCGTGGTATGCACTGGACGAATGAATGATGCTGTGGACAGCAGCACCAGCCAGCTTCTCTCTCTCCCCTGTTGGGGTGAAAGTGAATGGGCAGGGGTTGGTTCAGAGATGGAGAGGGGAGGAGAGAAACAACTTCAGGAGCACAGGCAATTATATAGGTTGGTTTCAATTTTGAAACTAGTGCTTAAAGACCAACGGTATTGCCTTCAGCTCTCTGGAAACTACAGTGTAATTAGGTTCACTCAACTTAACTTCAAACATGTCCAGTCGTTAAAATTTTTCTTGATCTAGCCAAGTTATTACACACACACACACACACACACACACACACAAATCTCTAGGCCAAAAGTACATCAAGTCCCCAAGAAACAGCAAAAACATGTCATTGCTTTTGAGAAACCACGCTAGTGTTTCATGACCTCCCTTAAAGATAACATTCTCACGATTAATTAATTAATGAATAGCCTCTCCCCCAACATGCACAACGGGTTCTATGCAAATTCTTGAGCTTTTAAATTATACTGTTAATGAAAGCAAATAAAGGCAGTTAAAAGGCAATTGGCTCAATTGGTGTTAATATTTAAGCACAGCATGCATAAAAACAAGATCACAGAATTCAGTTTTTACCAAGAAAACTTTAACCCAACTTCATTTCCAAAAGATCAGACGCATTACCGAGAATCTTTTTCCCCTACCCTTCAGCATCAGGTAATGAGGCTTTTTATTAAGTAAATATTTCACATTAACCTCATCAGTTTCTATCACTTAGAAATTCCAATCTATAAAATCAAATCAGCTCAATCATGTTTCGATTAGATCCTGCATCCCGAAGGCAAACTAACTTGTTTACATCTCCCCTCTCCTTGGCACCCTCAGGCACCAAGGTTCCAAGATGTCAGAAGGGAAAGGTTCCCACCCCCCGACCCAGATCCTGAGGTCTCCCCAGTGGCCTGACTCTTATTCCTAAAATCTGAACCACTGAAACCAACACACCAGTCTTGGCAACTCTGCCAACTGTTTTAAATCAACCTCACGCAAAAGCCCTAAAAGTTCACTAGCCAGGCAAGAGCAGTTGCTGCGATGTTGCCTGGAGCGCGCCTAGACTCCCCCACCAAAGAGAAAACTATCCAGGTCAGATTTCTAACGTGTAACGTCCCCTGGTGACCCCAGATTATTGCTGTTGGGGGATTTCTGCACACGCGTTGCTGCAGAGGACTGCTTTATGTCCAGTCTTCTGCTTTAAGGTCTGGCTGAGGTACCAGGATCTCCCAGAAAGCCTGAGCCCCTCAAAGGGAGAGGAAAAGGGGGTGCGGGCACAGTAAAGAGGGTCAGCCCCTCTGGGACGCTGAGGCTACCTGCCAGGAGACCTAAGCACCACCCTCCTGCTCACACATGCACACATAACTCTGCCACAGTTTTTACACTCCTTCTCTGGGAGTCTAGTGCCCTCAAGACATAGCGTTTCAAAGAGCACAGTTTTGAATATGATGCTGAAGGCTTTTAAAGGACTTGAATTAGCAGGCTCCCCAGAAGTCCTTGTGTGGCCCCCTCCAGCTCCTGCCCCCAGTCCTGGCTCTTCTGGCGCACCTCTGTACCCCTCACTGCTCTGCGCAGCTGCTCAACCAAACCACCGTTGCCAGGCTTGCCCTCAGCATTTCCCGCTGCCCAAGAGAACCGGTCAGGTCTGCTCTGCACTGCACCAGCTCCAGGAAGGCTGGTCCTGCTCTGCATCAGCCTGGAACCCACTGGGAGAACAGCCCCCCACAGACAGCCTCGTCTCTGAATTCAGTCACTAAATCTCTCCCCTCCCCTCCTTCCCTTTCCGCCCTCCCCCAAGCCCGCTTATCCCCAAACCATTCTATTCGATTAAGGGGACTGGCCACAGCAAGGATGTTTACATTAGGCTCACTTCCAGGCCATAACCCGTCCTGAGGGAACACATTCCTGAGGGGGCAATGGAAAAAACTATGCAAAACATCTGGGCCTCTCTGTGCTCCCAACTCCAGCCTTGGGGCACTCCAACAACCTCCAGGTCTCCCCAAGAGTTAGTGGCATCACCAGGGCATGGGGCCTGGCTTCAGGGTCTGGGATGCCAGGGAAGCTGCAGACATTTTTCATCTAGCAAAGACCTGGCCCAGCCAAAGATGTCCCACCTCAATGCACAAAGAACCAATCGCAGTCACCACAACATTATTTCTGGGAAGACAGCATTTTCCAGAAGGCCAGTTCAGTACTGGGACAAAGTTCCTTAGAAAAACTGCCACATTCAAATGGAGAGCTAATGAAAAGCCAAAGCCAACTCCACTAGAAAAAGAAACAGACATTGTTTCTCAAGGATGGGGACGTGCCCCATACTCTTCCCTTCCTCTGCCTGGCTCCTCCCCAAACCTCCCCTCCCACAGGGCCAGGTCACAGCACACAATTAAGCCTGTCATGGGATAGGATGACACATGTGCCCCATCCTCAGACCCCAAATGGGACAGACCCACCAAAGAAACAAACACAGGAGGTGCATAAGCGCAGTTTGGTGAAGCCACTTCTGGCTGGGTGCCCTCACCTAACCATCAACCCGGAAGCCAGCCTATCCCAATATGCACAAAGAAAATACAAGAAGGCATTAAGAGCACAGGCTAAGCAATTAGACAGACCTGGGTTTGATTTTCAGCCACCCAACTTAAAAGCATGGACTAAATAGTCTAACCGCTTCGAACATCTCCTGTGTACAAACGAGGTGTCTCATCTGAAACACCAGGATGCCAAAGGTCTGTCATGGGGACTGAATGAGGTAATGTGTACCCAACGCTGAGCTCAGAGCCCGCGGCACCCTGGGTGGTCAACCCAAGGGAGCCACCCCTCCAGTGCCTAAAGAAATCGTTCACCACCACCAGCTACCCTCCTCAACTCCTACTGGCAATTTCCTAATCACTGAGGTGTCTTGTAGCGAGTTGAGTGGGTAAGGGGGTGGGTGGAGATGGAAAGTGGGAGATGAGCTCAAAGTAAGGCAGAAAGAGAAAAACAAATACCGTATTCTAACGTATATATACGGAATCTAAAAAAAAAAATGGTACTGATGAACCTAGTTGCAGGGCAAGAATAAAGATGTAGACATAGAGAATGGACTTGAGGACACAGGGTTGGAGGGGGAATCTTGTGCAAATTGAGAGTAGCATCGACATATATACACTACCAGATGTAAGACAGATAGCTAGTGGGAAGCAGCAGCGTAGCACAGGGGGATCAGCTCGGTGCTTTGCGATGACCTAGAGGGGTGGAATAGGGAGGGTGGGAGGGAGGCTCAAGACAGAGGGGATATGGTGACATGTGTATTCATATGGCTGATTCACTTTGGTGTACAACAGAAAGTAGCACAGTATTGTGAAGCAATTATACTCCAATAAAGATCTATTAAAAAAAAAAAAAAGTTTCACCATGATGTTACAGCAAACTCCTTCCAGAACAGAAGGTAGAGAGCTATGACAGAGGAGATCTGTGAATAAACACACGGACATCAATTCCACTCTACAGATCAGAGATGGACTGTGACCACTTCTGCAATAATAAAAGCTGGCTCACTGATTCACGCTGGACTTTTTAAAAAATGGAAAAAGTTAAGAAAAAAAAAAGATTCCTAAGGTGCTAGAGATGATAGGTGTTGTAGCTAGCTCCGGAGCAGACTTTCTAATGGCTGCGAATATTTTGTACACTCAGCTGTTCTTTGTGTCCTCTTTTGTCAGGGCCTGGGGGCTCAGAGCTAAAACTGGCACCCAAAGACTACCTGGGGCTGCTGTCTTACACACAGAGGTTTAAAAAGCTCAATGAATGAACCCAAGAATTAATGAATGATAAAGCCATAGGGTCTCCGTCAACCTCTTCTCTCCCAAGCAGCATTCAAACCCTCCCTGTGTCTTCCGCAATGAATGCCTCCTAAGTACAAACTAATAATAATAATAATAATAATAATAATAAAGGTAGGAGGTAGAAAAGGGATCCCATTACAAGGAAGGCCAACTTAAAAAACAAAAAAAAACAAAAAACTTAGCCCCAAATCTCCTGCTAAATTCTTCTATTCGCTCCAGGTTCATTAGAAAATCTCTCTTCCCAAGTAAGACAGGAAAAACACAAAAGTTGGACTGCACAGTGTTGCCAAGCTCTAGCCCTCTCAGTCCAGCATACTGTTCCTCTCTGAAAAACATCTACCTCCGAGGTCAGTTTGACCAACCTATTCTGGAATCAAGAGTATACAGTTCTCCCAAGATGCATATGTATATATCCACATCACACAGCTGAGAAAGAGTCAGGGCTACATACCCAACCCCAGGCAAAGAGACAATCTTCCGGTCACTTCTAAAAGCTATACAACTGTTCTTCCGGGGTGGAAAATCTAGCACTGCCCTCACTTTGGTAGGCTCAAATATCATGTTCTGGAGCAGAGGCACCATGGGAGAGAGGATCTCTCTGCAAAGTGCTGCTATACTTGGCAACTGCTGGATTTATTTACTCTGAACGACCAAGCCTTTCATCACCAGGGAGGCCAGAGCTGAGAGAACAAGGCTAATCTGAGAAAGTTACACTAGATCTAAACACAAAGTGTTTTATGTATGGTGCTGTTACAAGGTCTAGAGGGCTCTTCTCTGGACATCATCAGAACCAAAATAGGAGGGACACCCAGGCAGGCTTCCAGGCAGGTGAGTGAGTCACATGATGCCAAAGGTCCCTTCCAGGACCTGGATCATACTGCAGCAGAGAAAATCCAAGAAGGCAGTAGGCACACAGGCTAAGCAATCAGCCAGGCAAGCAGATCTCATTCAGGCTATGACCCTTGTTGACAGGGAGACCTTGGACAAGTCATTGAACCCTCCAGGGCTCCACTCCCTTATCTCACCTACAAAATCAAAGGGATCACCAGGATCCCTCCCACCTCGAGGCTGGGTTTGCTGTACCAGGTAAGACTGTCTTTCTCAGGGGCGCCTGGATGTGCGTGAATCACTGTGTATACTCCTGTCCCTCCCCAAGCCCAATTGGTGAAGATAACAACTGCTGTGCTTTCAAACAGCCATTGAGTGGGGACTGGGCTCTGAGGGCTGATATGAAGGGGAAAAGTCTGGGCTCTGAGGAACTGTGATCAGAAAGAAAGACGAAAGACATGGGGAATCCGCATGGTAAGAGAGTAAGAAGGCATGAGAAATAGCTAGATTTCTTTGAGAAATCAGAGAAGAGAAGATGGTGAAATCATTAACCCTCAGGCCAATTTACTCAGGCTTCTTCTAACGAAATGTCGAAAAGAAGCCGAAGCTAAGCATTAGGATTTTATTTCCTTTTTCATTCTCCTATATAATCCACTATAATTTTTTTTTAAGTCAGGAACAGAGGTAAGGGTCCTGTGACCTCAAAAGAGGGTAAATAGAGCCACGAAGCGAGCCCAGGCGGAAGGGATGCGCTGCCTTCTCTTCACAGAAGAGACAGAACGCTTCAGAAAGGGGCAGCCGCCCTATCACTGCTGAGAGTACTTGCTCTGTGGGAGGTGGAAGCAGACACACGGCCAAGACTAGCCTTTTCTTCCTAACAACCCTGGACTATTAAAGGTTAATACGGACTGGAGGGGAGGTGGGGGGAAGGGAGGAAGAGGAGAGGAAAACATTATGCAGTATTAGAATGCTACTTTTACTTTAAAAGCCGTCATGTGTAAAGCATTAGTGTTTCTGAAATTGCATTCTTGAGTTAAGTAAATGGACAATCTTTTATACATAAAAGTGAAAGAAAGCAATTAAAAGCTAAATGAAGAAAAACCGCCTTCCCCTGGTGATCTGGGCTATCCCGGTCCCTTTGTATTAACAGGAAGCAAAGACAAGGGTCTCCCCAGCACCACTGTCCAAATGTCTCTTTTATGGCCCCCTCGGTGACAGGCTGAGAAGTTTTTGTCTTCCTTCTAAGTTTACCTACAAGACTGTTAGGGTAAGAGGAGAAAAGGGGAAAAAAACCTCGTCTAAGCACAGCTAGTCAACAGGGGAACCCAGAGAGAGGCCAGGTCTCTCTGCCTCCAAGGAAGCCTTCATAGATACCCCAACTCTCTTTGTCACCTCCACTAAAAAAGAGCCACACCACGTGTTTCGACCATGAGAATTAAGTCAGGGTTTGGAGCTGTCTGGCCAGCCTCAGCTCACAGGCTTGCTGCAAGAATCAGAGAAGTATATTCAGATCACAAGAAAAACTAAGATGAGTTATCAGGTGTACTGCTGTCTACCTCTCAGGTGCCAAGCACGAACTGGTCTAATTTTTTAAAAAATCTGTCTTGCCCAGGTGGGTGGATGGCTATGAGCAAAACTGCTAATTTACCTGGCAAAACGGGTCAGGAAAAGGCAAGTGCAGTTGCAGTGTAGGGACCAACCCAGATCTCAGGGGAAGCAGGAATGGCAAACCCCCTTCTGGGGCTCAAATGAACTCAACCCTGCTACTCAGAGTGGTTGAGATGACTCTGGTGCCTCTAACAAGAATGTCCCAATGATAAAAGGCACTACTTTTCTCTTTTTTACCAGCAAGAAGAAAAGCATGAATGAGTCAATATGCATTCAACAGGATGGCTTTCCAGTGGAAACGTGCTGCAGAAGCTAAAAGGATGTTCTCTATTTTGGAGGCTGGGTAGGCTGAATCCCACGGTGGGCTGCTCCCAGATTCCAGGCCTCGTGATTCCCAGCCCACAAGATCGCCTACTTCTTGGCTTCCAGGAGGTCCATCACCTTCACTGAATCTGACAATCATGCCCAGAAAGATTCTGGAAAATGCATGCAAACCACCGCAAAACAGCGCCAATTCACTCTCCTGTCCCCGCTCACTATCTGCCCTGATAATACAGAGCATCCTAGGGACAGTGCTGACAACTGGCTATTCTGGGGTACTTTCTTTTCCCTTCCTGCTATGGAAAAAAGGGGCAGATGGGACGGAAAGGCAACACAGAGATGGCCAGGCCCAGAAAGAGTGAGAAATGCTTCAATCTTAGGTGCTGGAGGTAAAGGTTGGTATCTTTCACCAGCTGTGCCCTTCACCAGCTAGCAGGCCATGTTTACAGGCTAGCACATGCTTGCAAGGTTGTCACACAGCCATGCTAAACCACTCCCTAGTCTGCTTCCATCCTTTCTGCCTTCAAAGTAGGAACTCTTGTGGGGCTGAAAACGAGAACATAGTTAGGTGCCAGTTTTCCATGCATGTTCAGCCTGAGATAAAAAAAAAAATCTCAACGTCTATATAATCCAAATGCATCCATGTAGAAAAGAGCCTCCCATGGTTGCAGAGGTGCCTGCTTTGGTTTCTGCTCCCTTCCCTGCTCCCCTTTAGCAAATGAGCTCAAACTGGGCACCTTGACCAAAATGCTGGTCTGAGTAGGAAGGAAGGAGGATGAGAAAGGAAAAGAAACTGGTGTGGATAACCCACAAATTCAATTATTCAGCCCACACACAAGAAAGAATAGTTTGTTAGATTTCTCTTTGATTCTTCGGGCTCCAACCCACACACTGGTGTCAGGGAGGGGTGTTAAATAAGCCTCTGAAATGAAGCTCCTCTGTGCTTTAACACCACAGGCACCCACACCTCCCTTTGAGATAGAAAGCTCAGCATCATTCACTCCAGCCAAGTCCCCCTCTGTTCTGCAGCTGAGTTCATCTTGGGCCCCAACTTGTGAAAGGAATCCAGGATGGGTTAAACGTTACCTGTATCTCCACCCCACATCTCCTAACCATCTGATAAGTGCTAGAGAAAACATCCTGTGTACAGAGCTTGAGATGCTGACACAGGGTGGGGGAGCACCAACGACACATGGCCCATGAGGAGTTAATCCCCTGAGAGATAGGGGCCCACTCTTTGGAAAGTTCAGAGAAAGCAAAGAGAAGAAAGATTCCACTGGCTGTTACATGTGGTTACTAAAACACAAAGGCAAGCAGAGACTTCTGTGTCCCCAAGTTCGAAAATACAACAACGAAAACCTCTTCAGTCCTGGCACACGGTACACACTAAAAAACAAATGAAAAAAAGAAAAAAAAGTGTGTTTAAGCAGAATGTTCAGCTGCGTTGCGGTGCTGGTACAGCCCCTGCCCTCTGCGCTCATCTCTAGGTGAAACGGTCCTTTGGACCCAGGCTGAGGGGTGAAGAGGTCTGCCTCCCAAATTCCAGGTATTTTCTGATTCTTCTCCCTGCACGGTCCACACTTCTCCCTCTCTCCTTCAGCACATGGCCCGGCCTAAAGGCAGGAGACCGCTTTCGATGACCTCAAGTCTCTCTCAGCCCCTACATTTTAACCTCAAAAATCAAAGCATTAGGGCATAAAGCAGGAATAATCATCAATGCAACGAAGGGCTATTTTACAGACCTCTAGTTCCAGCATCGTTGATATAGTCAAATATAGTTGCCTTCAAATAAGGTCTTTAATGTTCCCAGCAGCTGAGAGGGGCAAGACGTAACAGTTTGGAAGGGCATCTACATTTGATTAGATTCGGTTCATATGGACACACAAAACAGCGAGATTTGGCTGACTCTACTGTCCCCACCGGACACTTGGTTGGCATTGGAGGTTGTGATGAATGTCAGGGAGCATCAAAGGTTTCAAGCCCAAGAAGGGAGCCACACAAAAAGCTCTGGGATTGGACTTTTTTTCTAGAATTGCCCTAGGCTCTCCTGCCTATAAAGTTTTGTAGGCACCCAATAAGTACTTAAGTGACTGTTTACCTCTTACTAAACCACACCTCAGGGATACAGGATCAACCCCAGGGCTATCTGCAAAAAGCATCCCTCTTCCTACATATGCCAGGATCATCCCAGAAATACTGGCCCAAGCGTTTCCCAACTGGTTCTCTTCCAGAAAGATGGGGTGGGGGAGGGACAGGGGATGGGGCCTGACTTACCAAGAAGAAGAAAAAATTTGAACAACTGATTCCACACTCTCCCTTGAACCACTCTTACTGCAGCTGCGATGGATAAGGAGTGTGATGACGAATGACCAACCTTTCTCCTGAAAGTTCCAGAGTGAAACATTCACCAAGGATCCCGAGGACAGTCCACGCATTAAAAGGCAACAGCATGTCAGGAACAGCCATTAAGCAGCCTCAAACGCCAGGGAGATCCAAACCCAAACTTGTCTGCCAACAACGCACCAGCCCCTTACAGCCATAATAAGAAAGCCTGCCCAAGGCACTTTTTTAAGGATTTTTTTTCCTGGAAAGGGAAATCGCAAGTCTGCAGCTGAGGCCCATGGCTCAGAGGTCTGTGAGTGAGGACACACAGCCACCAGTGATGCGTTCAGTGCCAACCCCAACAAGCCAGACAAAACCCACAACAGAGCAGGACACAGACCACCAAACCAAAGAGGTCCCTGACGCTGAGGCCAAAGGCAAGGGAAAATGTGACTGTCCCAGGTCTTCCATGCCCTGAAGCAGCCCCCAATTTCCTAAGGAAGTGAAAAGCCACTGGGAAAAGCTTGCTTGTTCCCTCCCCATTTGGGATGCCACCAGTTCCTTTATCACCACCAGGATGGATACAAAACAGAGCCACAGATACATGAATGCATCGCCACTGTGCGCCACGACACCAAAAAAACAAAAAACAAAGAAATACAAGCAGGTCCTCTGCTCTCAGGGAGAGAAAGGAGGACAAGGGAACTCACATTTATTGGGCTCTACGATCATGGCCAGGAGAACTACATGTGTTTTTCCATTTGATCCTCTCCATAACCCTACAAGCTAGGTGACATCATCCCCTTTTTACAGGAGCCTCAGAATGTGTAAGTGATGCGTCTAAGGGCACACGCTTTAAAAAGTGGCCAACCTTTCTCTCAGTCTAGGTCTATCTTGACTCTAAAATTTGGGCTCTTTCTACCATATCACATGTCTCTCTTCTGTCACACAAGGTTCTGTAGAAGCCCTCAAATAGATCTGGTTAAGTAGACAAATTAAGTGATCCTAGGAAAACACGCCTCCATGGCCCCAAAGAACATCAATGCTGACCTGGAGGACACAAGGAGGGCTGGGTCATAACGGAGTGGATATTCTAAATCCCTTTCCAGGAGGTAACTGTCCAAAATAAACACTCACAAAACCCCCTACAACCCAGCTTGCAATGTTCCTGGCCTTAAGAGTCCCTCTGGAGCTTCCCTGGTGGCGCAGTGGTTGAGAGTCCGCCTGCCGATGCAGGGGACACGGGTTCGTGCCCCGGTCCGGGAAGGTCCCACATGTCGCGGAGCGGCTAGGCCCGTGAGCCATGGCCGCTGAGCCTGCGCGTCCGGAGCCTGTGCTCCGCAACGGGAGAGGCCACAACAGTGAGAGGCCCGCGTACCGCAAAAGAAAAAAAAAAAAAAAGTCCCTCTGGATCCCCCGAGAAGCTAGACACATGACCATCTCCTCATTAAGAACTACTCTAGGGTCTCTCCCCATCCCAAGGGTCCTTCTGGATTCCCAAACCAGTACTAAGTTTCGTGAAAGCAGTAAATACCTGATATTTCCAAGTGAAAAATCCGACAGCCGTTGTCTGGCCTCACTCTACGTTTATAATTATCCCAGTCTTATAAAAGGTTAGTAATTTCATAACGCTAGATGTGCCGTATCTCACAAAAGGGTCTGTCAGAAAGGTCAGAGTGGCTTCAGTTCTCAGCACTGCTCGGTGATTAAAAATCTCTGGAAAATTAAAATCACTAGAAGGGTCCTCATTGAGTTTCTTCTTTTTCCATCAGTGGCTGAGCAAATTCAAGAGAAGAGAAGAAATTCACCAACCCCCCACCCCACCAAATCCACACATGCTCTATGACTACAACCTATCACCAGCAGGATGAAATACTTGCTAGAATCAGTTTTGGTTTAAACACTTTTGTCGTCCAGCCAGGACAGGACTACAAAAATTAAATAAATCTCAAATATGTATTAGCCTTCTCAGAATACGTCAACTATCGTGCCAACTATGTTGCTAGGCAATAAGGGTAGGGGAGTGGCGGGGAAATAGTTTTTTGACGTGAATCCCTGGGTCACCGGCCTTTCAATCAGCTGCACAGGTCCAGCTTCGCTGTCCCTAGGTTTGGGCTGGTACAGCTCAACTCACCAAGCCCTCCTCCACGTCACCTCCATCCAGTTTTAAGTGTCACCTTGGGCTGAACACGAGTAGAGAGAGATGTCTGGATAAGCTACTTACCATCACGTGGAAAACAGAAAGGAAAGCGACATTTTGCCCCTGTTGATTAAGGAGGACCTGACACTCTGGGTTAAAAAACACACGAACAAACAAAAATCGGGTCTCAGAATACCTCTGTGTCATTAAGAGATCATCTCCCCAGTGCACAGGATCCCGGTGCAGGGTGGCAGCTCAGCGGCACTGCCTCTGGGGTGCTCAATAAGGAGCTGTGTTTCCTTATAGACCTTTAACTCACTTTTGGCAAAACAAAGCAGACTGACTGTTGACGTGTAAGTGCATCTGAAGTCACAGAGCATTACCTGGGCTGGAGACAGTGAAATACTTCTTAGGTGCAGGAACACTAAGAGGGCACGGGCCATTGGCATCCCAACCGCACCAACACAATACACGTTTTACACCCTCACATCCAAGTGTGTGTGGGTTTTTTTTTAAATTAATTAATTTATTTATTTTTGGCTGCACTGGGTCTTTGTTGCTGCACGCGGGCTTTCTCTAGTTGCGGCGAGCGGGGGCTACTCTTCGTTGCTGCACGCGGGCTTCTCATTGCGGTGACTTCTCTTGTTGTGGAGCCCGGGCTCCAGGGGCGCGGGCTTCAGTAGTTGTGGCTCACGGGCTCTAGAGCGCAGGCTCAGTAGTTGTGGCGCACGGGCTTAGTTGCTCTGCGGCATGTGGGATCTTCCCGGACCAGGGATCGAACCTGGGCCCCCTGCATTGGCAGGTGGATTCTTAACCACTGCGTCACCGAATGTATTTGAAATATATTTTATAACTACTGAATCCCTAAGGCAAGGAGAGAAGCTGTATCATTGCTGCTCTTTTCCAAAATGGAAGACCAAGTGGAGGATCCAGGCTGCCTCCCTACTCTCTCCAAAGCTGTCCCCCCCAGACCCCTCACCCTACAATACACACACACACACACACACACACACACACACACACACACTCTTTCACTCACTTGAGTTGACAACTCACAGCTCTAAGAACCATTAACTCACCAGCAGGTTGGGTCACAAAACAATAGTATTATCCATTAGTTAAAATACAATCCCACTAGAGACTTAGATTGAAATGCTTATTTACTGTCGGCTACAGATATGTTTCTTGTTGCATTTTGTTGTTGTCGTTGGAAAAGCATTTATCGGGGACCATCAGGAGTTTGGAGAGAACGGAACTGGTGTGGGCCATGTAACCAAAGAGATAAATCTAAACAACACCTACACTTCCTTATTATAAGCTACACTCCTTCTTTTAACTGACCACATCATAAACATTCTAAAATCGATTTATGATCTACATGTTCAGAGGATCAGAGTATCTACCTCCCCTCTTCAAGGGGAAAAAAAATCAGGCTATGAGACCACTGTTTAGAAGGGCAATTCCATACTTAGAAAAACTAAAATCAATATCTGTTGTAGCACTTCTCTCCCCCCCCGCCCCAGTAAGATCGCGGTTGTTTTAGGAAGATACAAGCTTCTGAAATGCAGCCTTAACAAACAAAACATTGCTCAACTGTTCCAGAGGCAGGTGTCATAAACAAGCAGCCACATGGCAAACATATTGATTTCCCAGCCCTTATCTCACAGCAACCAGTGCTCAGTTACCAGGCTACTTTAATATGTAATTTACTGCAGGGGAAGGAGAGCAGGGCCCAGGATGCCTGGAATATTTACTGGAGAATTCAGCGGTGGCATGGAGGCTTCCCACAAGGGGTGGCGACATGCAAGTGAATATGAAGAATTCTGGCTTGGAAGCCACAATGATCATTAGCATTTCCAAACTGTTGAAGGAAAAGGCTTGACCACACCCCTCTCGTCCTAGCCAACAACCCATTACTCTGGCACCACTGATCTTCATCAACTCTGTTTACGCTCTGAAAATCTAGCTCACCACTGCTGTTATTTAAATACGGACATTTAATTTCTGGCAAAACAGTACAAGGAAATTACCTCCATCTACTACATCGCTTATATTGGACCCTTCACTTGCTTCTTGGCCCACCTGACTCAAGATAAAAATAAAGAGGACCCGGGGCGTGCGTGAGGACTTCAAAAGCTCCCATGCCTTGTGAGAATGTGAGAGTTTGCTTTTTTTTTTTTTTTTTTTTTGTAATTTAAGCCAGACTTTTTACATATCCCAAGCTGCAAAGCACCAAAAAAGATCCAATGCTAATTAAAAGCAATCAATGTATGGTTACATTAAGTGGGAAAGCAGCTCTGTGTCTGGCGTTAAAGGTTGTAGGTTTAAAATAAACCTAGAAATGCCAAAGTTAAGCTTTTTCAGATCAGCGCCAAGGCGCCCACACGCCTGGTACTATATATATGGCGAGCCCCGTACCTTCACATGCTGGCCATTAAACCGTCAGAAGCACAGAACGAGGCTGCTGGCTGCAACGCCACCACAGGGTAGAGGAAACTTCCATTTCCAGAACTGATATTTTCATCTTGAGATGCTAACTTATTTGGGCATAGATTTTCACTGTGAATTTCCTTAGGAGTTTTAAAATTTTCATTTAAATAAAAACCCAGCTAAGAGGAGCTGAAAACTTTCTGTTCAGAAGCTCACAAAATCTCTGCAACCAGTGGCGGGGGGTCGAGGCACACCGCAGATGGGGAACAAAAAGCTTCTAATAACCTGACCACACAGGTACAAAGTCGAAAAGCATAAACACCTCTTCCACAATTTTCAGAAATTTTGCAAACCTGGAGTGAATTTCCTTCCGCACTGAAACCTCCCTGTGTTGTAAAACCACAGACATTTAAAAAAATTGTTGACGTACACTAAAAAATCAGAGAGGAAGATTTTCCTCAGCTTTCTCTCTGGGAAGAGGTCAACCAGAGAAAGTCTCAGAACCAAAAAGGGGAGACTTTTTCTAGAATCATATGAGTAATAAAAGCACAGGGCCTCAACAAATAATCATACCACTTGAGACGTAGTATCTAATAAAAATATTTTATCCATCTAATAACAATACTGATGGTTAAAGGGTGCTAGATTGGTGGCTGATAACCAAAACTGCATCTCAGTAACTGTTTTTTGTTTTGTTTTTTTGCGGTACGCGGGCCTCTCACTGCTGTGGCCTCTCCCGTTGCGGAGCACAGGCTCCGGACACGCAGGCTCAGCAGCCATGGCTCACGGGCCCAGCCACTCCGCGGCATGTGGGATCTTCCCGGACCGGGGCACGAACCCGTGTCCCCTGCCTCGGCAGGCGGACTCTCAACCACTGCGCCACCAGGGAAGCCCTCAGTAACTGTTTCTTTAACATTTAGGCAAAGGGCTTTTAACAGTATGGTAACCTAAGTGTTTTCCAGGAAATTCTGTCTCAAATGCCAGGTATCACAATTAATATAATTTTAATTGTGGTAAAATAGACATAACATAAAAATGTACTATTTTAACCATTTTTAAGTGTACAGGTCAGTGGCATTAAGTGCATTCACACTGTTAGGCAACCACCACCATCATCCAGCCACAGAACTTTCTCACCATCCCAAACTGAAACTCTGTCCCCATTAAATGCCAACTCCCTATTCTGCCCCCTCTCCAGCCCCTGGTAACCTCTATTCTACTTGCTGTCTCTATGAATTTGCTTCTTATAAGCATAGGTACTTCATAGAAATGGAACCATACAAGACTTACCTTTTATGTCTGGCTTATTTCACTGAGAATAACATCTTCAAGGGTCATCCATGCTATAGCAAGTGTCTGTGTCAGAACTTCCTTTTTAAGGCTGAATAATATTCCACTGCATGTATTTACCACATGTTTATCTATCCCTTCCTCTGTCAGTGGACACTTGGGCTGTTTCCACCTTTTTGTTATTGTCAATAATGCTGCTATGAACACAGGTGTACAAGCTGTGTACAAGTTATCTAAGTCCCTGTTTTCCATTCTTTAGGGTCCATACCCAGAAGTGGAACTGCTCACAAAAAAATATTTTTGTTCCCTTAAAAGGAATCCGTTGTTTGTGCTTTGGCATCCAACACCTTCATCAGAAGCAAAAAAAAAAAAAAAAAAAAAGGCAGAATCAATTTGGAAAACTGCAGTCAACAATGTTGCTGAAGCAGAAGGCCATGCAGAGAGTGCCTACAAGGTCACAAAAGTGCCTGTGAAGGCTGTGCCTGTGAAGGATGACCCTGGCCACAAACCAGGGGCTGCAGCTGAAACCCTTCACTTCCTCGCTTGAGGGGTGAGAGTTTTGAGTTCCACACCAGATGTGCACCTGAATAAAGGAAGGATTTGCAGGGTGTAGGGAATGCAGCTGAATGGTTTAATGAACGATCTGAATACACCATTACCGCCTGGCACCTTTATGAGCCAACGGTGTTAAAAACCCAGGCACATTGTTTTTGATACGACCTTATTTCAACCTGCTAGGGACTTACTGTACTAGGCAACATGTGAAAACTAGCATGCTGACATTTAAGGTCATGCAAACATGCAGGAGACCTCAGAGATCTGTTTTCCCATCTCCCAACAGCATAATAACTTAAAATGCCAAGATAAAAAATTGTATATATATCTTTTAAGATAGACATATTTAGAGGTTTATGTCTTACCACAAATCAGGAATCAGAGATAATCCAAACCCTCCAAATTTTAATGAAAACCCAGACGACATCAGCTCCCCACCATCCAAAGTCTGGCAACATATTTCAGCTCAATTGGAGATAAAACTGAGACAAGGGAAAAGGCAGTTTTAGGTTCCTCCAAGGGAAGTTGCAGTTTTAATATTAAAGTGGCCCTGGGATGCTCAGACTATGAGGAATTTATTTTTCCATAGAATAAACTTTTCTTTTAAACTCCTTTTTTTTTGTTTTGTTTCGTTTAAATACAGTGTCTTAAGTAGATCTTTTGGAATTTACAAGATAAATACTGGTAATTTGATTCTTATCTTCTTTAAATCCAATTCTAAGCCAATTTTGTGTAAAGGACACTAATTATAGCCTACAGGGAGAGAAAAGGTAACCTACCAGAGAGAATATACTTGAAACATTTAAAAGGCTATGGGACCCTGAAAAGTTAAATAGATTTCAAATCTATTGGAGGAAGAATAATAATAAGTTAAATGGAAATTATTCTCAGGCCCTGGTCTACTTACAGTGGGCCCTTCAGAGTCTTGTCAACACCGCACCCAAGGGTGCTCAGGCTAAAGGGACCTAGGGTTTACTCTCCTGCAGGTCTATGCCTAGCAGTGGCTTTTGAAAGATCCAGCCTTGGTGAACAAAACTATGAGGAAAAGGGGTGAGGGAATCGGATCTTTTTGCAAAGGGCTGAATTCTGCCTTGTTCACGGGTCTCCCTCTCTCAGCTCCATATCTATGTCGAGGAAACTGGTTGCATAAGATGCTGTGCTTTTCCAAGCTCAACCCTACACACTGCAGTGCCGGGGACTGTGGACTGCGTGCATGCGCGTCACCACTCCTACCCCTTCCTGTTGTTTTTCTGGCCTCGGTCACAAAAGACAGTCATGCTATAAGGATGCCATAAACTCCACCTGATGTTTCTGGCAGCTTTAAGGATGCCAGAACAGGCAGAGAGGCCCCTGGCTCCTGTGGAGTTGAGCCGCAGTGGCCTGCAGCCTGGTGCAGTGTGTGTAGGGCCCTGGCCGGCTCTGGGCTGATGGAGCACCCAGACTGGCTGAGGAATCAGTGAAACCCTCAGGAGGCCTTGGCCTTTGGAAACCTTTGCTCCCACCCACTGACACTCAACGGGCTGATGACTCAAAACATCTCGTTAGAATAGCTTTCATTTCAGGACCACTCCAAGCATGGAAGCCCCCTTGGGCTGGGGACCTTGTGTACCCGAATGAGGGGCAAGCAGGTGCAAAATCCCACCCCATTCCATCCATTAGAAAAGGGGCACCTTTTCTAACATAGAAGAGCACCATGTGGGGTACGAGCAGCCATGCTTGAGCCCACACAGAAACTTCCCGAGCGGCAATGGCCCTCTGGAGGCCCCTTCCCATTGTCTGCATGCCCATGTTCCCCACCGACCCCCAGAAGCTGGGTGCCCAAACAGCCACAGCACTGCAATCCATGGGGCGGCCTATGCCCTCACCAACGAGGAGAGTAAACCTTTCCGAGCGGCTTGTGTGAATGAAAAAGCATCTCATCCTATCAGTGGACTAGTTAGGTTTGTTTTACTGAAAAGTCCAAAAGTATATTTTTAAGGGCCTCTATTGAAGAGAAGCGTTCAAAGTATAAACCAATGACATCATCACTATTCCATACACACAAAGACAGAAAGAAAAAGTGTCTCTTGACAACACAAGGACCATCCAGAACCATTCCTAGTGTGTGACGAACTGTCTCAAAGAGCCAGTGTGAGGCTTCTTCTATAAGCCATCTAGAAAATGGACATGGGTTAAGTGGTAGAAATAAGGTTCTCCATTTTTCTTACAGATTAGTCCCTCAGAGAAACTAGGCAGCAGAGAAATCAGTGCTGGCTAAATGGGAAAACTTCCTTCACTGTGTCTTTCCAATCTTTTTCTGCTTCCAGCTGGACAGGACACAGAAATGGCCTGAGGGGTGAGTACACAGTAAAGAGATTTTCTGAGGTGCTTTATAATTCTGTATTTCAAGCCAAGGCTCCACCACGCTTATCTGGGCCTTTCGCTCACCTCCTTCTAGGTGTCTTCTTGCTTCTACTTGTGGCTGTTTATTAACTGCCTCTCAGGAAGACGGGCGCCCCCTCAGGAGCAGCCGGGGTGGTAAGTTAGAGGAGGAAGGGGGTGCCTGAAAACAAAGGCTGAAAGGAAGACGGCCCCTCTGTAGCTGGAGGACAGTGACTTCCCCACTGCACGGACCACCCAGGGCTTCCAAATGGCCTGAGGGGCTCTAGAACAGGCTTGAATTTAACCATTCTGTGCCACTGCTAATCTGTGGCCCTGATTTTGGGTTCTGGAAATACAGTTTCAAAGATATACTTAAGGGGCAAAGGCAAAAATACTTGAGGCTTCCACACCCATCTGGAATCAGCCACTGGAGTCACAGCAGGTCAATGAAGAAAGCACTGTCAGGCTTCCAGAATCTACCAATGCAGGGAAGGCCTCAGTGGTTTTTTTATCTCCTTTGAAAGGGTAATTTTTGGGTGTGGTGTGGTAATGTGTGTTTTCATCTGTTCTACAATCTCAAACTTTAATGCTTTGAATGTTCTTCTGGAAATCTTCTCTTCCCTTTATCACGTAACACAGAGACCAGAGGGTGACAAGTATGAAGTACCCCAAGAGTCAAGGAGGATGGAAGGAATGTTGGGGGCATTACAAAGTGGGGTCCCCAATCTGGCTCTTCAGACTCAGAAAGGGACTGTGGCTGGTTAGTTTGAAAGAACCCCGTGGGGGCCCATCACACGTGTTATCTGACGCAATCCATACAACAACCCTACATATTAGGTGGATGCTGACACTGCCCCGATTTTAGACATGGGCAAACTAAGGCTCAGAGGGATAACATGGGGGTGGCGGGGGGGAGGCATCAGGAAACGGCAGCTACAAGGATCCAAGAGCTCGTGGAAGTTGATCGCTGCTCTTTAGAGGGGAGAGGGAGGGGAGGACAGTGGGATCCCCTCCACGCTTTACACCCTGAACCGTAGCTCATGTGAGACGAGTGGACCGTCAGCAGAAACACGAGGGAGAAAGGAATGCTTTGCTACAACAAATCGAGAGGGTCAAGACACAGTGCCTCCCCGCCACAACCCCAGACCACAAAATCAGCTCTAAGGGGCAGCTGAGAGCTGTCTACACGCGCACACGCTCACAATCCCAGCAGCAGCTGAGAGCTGTCTACACGCGCACACGCTCACAATCCCAGCAGCGACCCCTGCACTCTCGCCCTCTGCCACCCCGGGCCAAACTGCCGGTGACAAAAAGCCCTTCAGTGCTCCGGGTGTCCCCACCTTTTGTAGCAAGCCCTGGAAGGCCTGAGTGCACAAACACAGTGCCCTTTCACTGCAGCCTCTCGGGGCTCCTGTTTCACTGGGGCCGTGAAAGAGAGTACTGTAAATAAAAGAGGCCTGTCTGACCCGCCCCGGGCCCCAGCCCTCCTGTTTCTCTGCTGTAACAGAGCTGCTGGTCAGCACAGCCTCAGAGGCCCCGCTCCGCTCCGCCACCCTGCGCCTGCTGGGCACCATGGGGCAGGAAGACGGAAGGATGAGGCCCTGGCCGGTCTGGGGGTGTCGGGGAGGAGGGGTGCACGGGCCTGGCCAGTCGCAATGACTTTTAGGCATTTAAGCACGTGTGTAAATGGCTGCATGAAGATCAGCTCAGAACACCACGGGGTGACTGGTTGAGGAGAGGGGGAGGGGAGGCCATTTGGTTTTGTTCTCTTTGTCCAGCCAACTGGACAAAAGCAAGGAGAAGGGGAGTTGGCAGAGAGACTGGAGTCCACCCTGATCGCAGCCACGGGACACTGTCTCAGCAAGCTGGAGAAGCAGAAAGGAACCATATCACGCTAGGTACAGCTACATACTTACAAACACACATAAAGCAAAGAAAGAAGGAAAGATACGATTGGGGAAAAGGAAGAAGGCACAAAGCAGTACAGAAGCAGCAACTCAACTCACACACATGGAGAAAACAGAGGCCAAACCCCCCGGAGCTGCTCAGACCATAGCCAGTCAGCACTGCATTTATGGAAGTTGGCATGCACGGGCTAGGAGTTGAGAATTCACGTCTATCCGCTATTCGACCAAGCTTAGGGGTTGGCGGGGAAAGACATGAGAATATGGTGAAAGGTCCTTTATTAAATGTCTATTGCCTGACCTCTCCGCAGCCAGTTAGGAGGATATAAGGACCTTTAACCACCCGGTAACACCCACTGTGATTTTCAGTAACTCCACCTTGGGGGCGGGGTGTGAAATCTGAAACTTAGAGGACAAAACAAACAAGCAGAAACAACAAGGTCAGATACATTTTGCTTAAATTTCCCACAGAGATAAAATGCTGCAGAAGAAAGCAGAAACAATCTCAGAGTCTGGTAGGGATACAAGCTATCTCATGAGAAAGGGCAGGGCAGCCGCAGGGCATACACCCCTATCTTGGACAGGAAAGCGGAGGAAGTCTCAGACCTCTGTCCGTGACAGGCCAGGGCCACCCCACACAGCATCCAAGAAAATGAAGTCCTTTTTTTAAGTTTGAAAATGAGTTTCCCAGGATAGAGGGACAAAAAGGCTGGGTCTCTAAGCCACAGTTCTTACCCAGACCTCAGACAAGCCCCAGACGAGGTCTCAGGCGCACAGGCTCTCCAAAACTACCTTCTCACCGCTGGAAGGTCCAGGCATTTCTGTGATGCAGGGCTGGTAGAGGGGAGGCCTAGGCCAGGCCTCCTACTTTGCTTCTCAAGCCACCAAGAGCCTCCCAGGGCCAGCCAGGCAAGGCCTCAACTCAGAGGAACCCCAAAGCTCAAGAGGCCACCCTGTCTTCCTGCCACCTTCTCTGCATCAGGCCCCTAGGAATAAAGCACGGACATTCTTCCTGGCCCTCTCAGGCCTTGAGTGACAAGGATGGCCTCACCCCACAGAAAATGCACCTCACCAGGGAGGTGATACCTCTCCCCCAAGCCGTCCACAGCATGTCGTGGCAGGGACCAGGAGAGAAGATCAGAGGGAGCCATGTTTAATGACTTATAAGACCGCTCCATCACCTCTGGGCCTTCGGGTACCTGTCCATGAAATGGGCATGAGACTATTAATACCACTTTTCTTGCCTGAAAGCCATGAGCTAAACTAGATCATCTCCTCGTGTCTCTTCCAGATCTTAGATCTTGATTACAGGAAGAAACTCAGCAGCAAACAAGAGCAGCCAAGTGACCCAGAATCAGCCATTTCCTGCCCTGAGCCTGGCTGGCTGCCCCAGGGAGGCCCCAAGTGGAGCTATAGACCCGCACCTGCCAGCCGGGTGCCTATAAAACCCCTGGACCTTTACACTGCAAACACCTTGGGATTAACCTGCCAGAGTCTAAAGGAGGGAAAAGGGGAGGAGCAACCCAGCCTCCCGGCCCCTCTCGTCTGCGGATCCAGCTCATACCTGCGCCACGTCCACGAATCCTGCAGAGAACACACAGCACCTTGACAAGCACAGGTGCAAGATCTGGATGATTCCCCAGTGGGCACTTGAGGGCTGTAGCTAGATCATCATCCCCTCTGCTTCCTCACCGGCTAACTCAGCAGCCTCTACCTCTCCCCATCCAAGCCTGGTCTGGAGAGGTGAAGATTTCTAGGAGCCACAGAGGCCTGATTCCCTGCCTGGGTCTTAGGGATCAGAGATGCCCTCTACCACCTAACCCGCTGAACACAACATGGGTCATCACCTTGTGCCAGGTTGGGGACTGGAGTAAAGAAAAGAACAAGCCACAGTCCCTGCCCTCAAAGAGCCCTCAGCCTTACTGAAGAGAGGGCATGGAATTCAATGCAGCGGTACAACCGCGCTCACCAGGCGAGCAGGGGCAGATGAGAAGCCCTTCCCTTCAGGATCAGCGCCTCCCAGGTTCCCTTAACCCACAGGGAAACCCTGACTGCGGAACCCCTGAGCCCTGCCGCCCCTCCCAGCAAAGCTCTCCAGGATGCCTTTTCCCCAAGGACTGCTTCTCATTGGAATGTGGGTCCCCTCTGGGAGTGCTGGAGGGCAAGGAAAGGGGAGGGAGCATCCAGTGGCAGGGGCTCGTGGTCCTTGGCCCAGGGAATCTGGTAGTTGTCACCTGGCAATACCTGCGCCTGCACAATAAGGCACTGTGTGTACAGCCCCCAGCCACCTCCCCTCACACAGCGTGCACACTCCCCCAGCACTTTGCTCCTGCCTGGCCTACTCCTGACATAATAAAGATGCCAATTAGGACAAATGTGGCACTGATCAAAAAAGTGGGGTGGGGGGGGGGCGGACAGGAAAAAGCAAAGAGAAAAGAAAAAGCTCCAAAGCGAAGATGGCTCTGCTTTGATAATACCCGAGCCTGAGCCTGCTTTCTGGATTCCCCTTCCTACCAGCTTTACCCTGCTGGTTAACCGACCCTTAGTATCGCATTGCAGATATTCAGAAAGCTCAGCCCACCTCTGCTTCATAATAATGCCACCATCCATCAGACAACCTCCAATTCACTAAGCAACAAGATGCATGGAACACCTACAATGTCCAGGGCATGGCGCAGGACTCCGGGGGAGGAAGGAGCGGGGGAGGGATGCTATGGAACTGAAGAGCACCCAGGTCCTACCCCCAAAACTTAGGGTGTCTGAGGGAAGAAATCGACAGAAGTGGAGATAATAAAGATCAAGTTTTATCTATACGCCTTTGGATGGGAGTTCAAAGGAGGGCATTTTATTTCCCATTGGAAGCCAAGGGGAGGAGGTACCAAGAGAGGCTGTGAGGAGACAGCACTGGTGCCTGAGCTTGAAAGCTTCGGCCCTGTTGTCATAAGTGGAGAAGTCATGGCAAGTGAAGGAAATAAAGAGTTGGATGCAACAGCAGCCTGTACTGAGCTGCCATATGCCGGATGACGGACTAAAAGACATGAAACAGACATGAAAAAGATGGTCCCTAGTCCTGAGGGGCGTAAGGCACATGCTGAGAAAGGGAAGAGGCAGAGAAACGTAGGTGGAATCTAGGATCCTTGATGGCTCTGAACACCAAGCTAAGAATTCTCTAGTTGATTCTCCAGAACAGGCAATGGCCACTGTGGGTTCCTGAGCAGGGCAGCAACGCGATCAGAGCCCTGCTTCGGGAGGATGTGGTGATAAGCCACAGTCCGGGGCACTGCAGGAAGGCTGGTTAGGAGACTGGGATAACCATCTGGTAAAGTGACAGCGAGAAGATGGGCTGGAAGGGCAAAGGGCTCTGGGGAGAGGGAAGGCAGGAGCCACAGACGATGCCACGGTCTGGAGAAGAGGGCAGAGCCTCTGGCAGAATCTGAGGACAGAGAGGAGAAGATCCGAGAGGGACAGTGTTGAACTCAGCCCAACGCACACCAAGTTCTAGCTTCTGGCAGGACTGGTTGGTGTACCCAGCAGGCAGCTAGAAAGGCATGTGGGCAACACAAGGAAGACCAAAATACTAGAGACAGAGATCTGGAAGTCATCCACAGAGAGGAGATCACGGAAACCACGAGCTGGCCAAGAAAGAGACTGGAGAGAGAGGAGAAACAGCAAGGACCTCATCTTAGGAAACACCTCCATTGTGGGATGAGAGGATCACATTCAGCGACCACAGACACACACTGACAGCCCCCCACCTCTCCTGTGTAGAGGAGAAACTACCAGCACTTTGCAGATGAGGAAATAGACTATGGGAGCCAAAGTGTTTGCCCCTCAACAAGAGGCAAACACACATAAAATAGAGAACCAACAAGGACCTACCGTACAGCACAGGGAACTATATTCAACATCTTGTAATAACCTATAATGGAAAAGACTCCGAAAAAGAATATATATATATATATATATACACACACACACACAAAACTGAATCACTTTTCTGTACACCTGAAACTAACACTGTAAATCAACTATAACTCAATTTTTTAAAAAATGTTTAATGAAAAAACTTTACCAATAAAGATTAAAAAAAAAAAAAAAAAGGCAAGCACAGATCCTGCAGAACTCCATGCACTAGATCACACTGCCTCTAGGGAGGGAGTTTCAGGAACTATGGAGGGGGGTGGGCAGGGGGATCGATGTTAGAGTCCAGGAAGGTACACTGCTTTCGAGAACCAGGAGGTCACAGGCGACCTTTGAAAGAACGGCGTCAACAGAGTCACCCTGATGAAAGCTGGGTTGAAATGGTCCGAGGAGCACCCTGGGGCAGACGAACCTAAGTCCAAAGCTAGGGAGAGTGAACCTCTAAGCACCCAAGTATTCTGGCAGTGGCACCCAGCCCGTGGGTGGCTGTGAGGATGAAGCGTACTAATGCACAGGAAGGGCTTAGTCCAGAGCGGGTGCTCACTTAGCTAGGATACCTGCCGTGTGTTCAGCAAGGCGTCAGGTAGTGCAGGGAGAGAGGATGGATAAACCACGATCGTCACCCTCACGGAGCCTGTGCCATAGTTGGGGAGACAAAACACAAGCCCAGACAGCCGCATAAGAAGGCAGTGGAGCTTATCATGAAATGGTGCCCACTTAGAAACGCTGCCAGAGACAAATGAGGGGCAAGCCGGAAGGCCAAACGGTGACACGAGGCTTCCCAAAGAGGCCCGACTCGGGAGACCACGGAGAGAGAGAAGGACAATCCAGGTGGGGTGGGGGGAGTAGAAAACACCCAAAACAAACGCACTTTCATTCCAAACCCTGCTCTCCTGGAAGCGGCCTGACTTCTGGGAGGCCCAGGGCTGAGTTTGCGCTGCTGCGTCATGTTTGCCAAGGGTTGAGCCTGAATGTCAGAAAGGACAGGTGTGAGCCTGGTCCAATGGGGCCCATTCAGTGTCGCTGGCCAGGGGGCTCCATGGGCAGCTCTCTCCTCCAAAGTGAGGCGTGGCCCGTGGGCAGGAGTTAGGATGGGAAAGAACGTCAGGAAAAGAGCCCACGTCCCACCCAGGCTGCCTGCAAAGCTCTTCACCACTCCTACCTCCACCCCCAACTACTCAGAGAAGGCTGCATGGCAACAGAGGGGGCTTAGCGTGGCTACATGGCCTCACCTCTCCCAGGTCTGTCTTCTACTGAAATCTCAGATACCCAACCTCCAACCGACTCAGCCTTGAAAAGGCCCACGATTGCTAGCATGGCATTCAAAGAACTCTGTGACCTGGCCTCAACCCATTTTTCCCGCCTGCTCTACCGTCCATCCCACACCCATCCCCCACTCGAGCACACTGAGCTGTCTGCGGGCCCTCCACCCCAACTCGTACACTGTCACGCCTTTTCTCACCTCCTAACTAGAAACGACAGAGCCTAGCTCTACTTCTCCAAAGCCTTGCCATCCTCCAAGGACTAGCCAAATGCCACCACCTCCATGATGCCCTCCTGAAGCTTCAATCAGAGTCATTCAATTCCTCTCCTGTGCTCCCCCAGTACCTCACTAATATAATAATTGAGCATAAGTCTGATTTACACACACACATAGCCATATATATATATGTGTGTGTGGCTATCATTTGTTTCACTGTGAGCTCTTAAGGGGCTTTATTAGTATCTGTGCACTACCCCCTAGCATTTAGCAACCACCTAGCACATGGTAGGTGCTCAGTAAATGTTTTTTGAATTGAATACCCATGGCTAAATCCTCACTATATTGGGGTGTTCTTTAAACCATGGTTGACAATCCATTAGTGGGTCTTGATTAATATTTTTCAATGAAATAGGGAGAGACAAAACGGAAGAGAAAATATCAGAGTCCACAGCATACAGTACAGATAAATAGAGCTGCATTGAACCTTTGGTTTCAGGTATGTTTGTGTGCGCCCTGGGTCAGGATGAAAAATGTACTGTTCGATGTGGGCCACAGGGCCTCCATTCTAGGACAAACCAGCAAATAAAAAAGCTAGTTATCACAGGTTTCATCGAAAACATAACTTCTGGAGAATTCCTGGCGGGGTGGTGGGGTGGTTACTACACATTCTGTTCACTTGCCCACGCCTCTACAGCTTCAGAACAGAATCACCGTGGTAGAGTCCTCACTCACCCATCATTCTGGTGGGTCCTCTAGACTTGGCCTACCAAGGCAGGAAGGCAGGGCTCCATGGCAGATTTGTAACTGGCTTTACGACTAAAGGGGATGTAGGATTTAACCCTTGGTTAACCAGACCATGTGCCCGAGCAGCAGTTAATCTCAACATTGTATTTTAAACCTAGAAAGCAACATTCCTAGAAGATCCAGGGTAAGCCTGCTCCCAGGACTGCTAACTTGGGGCCCCCTTGGAGAAAGGCATCTGATCCGGGCTTGGCTGCACAGGGCTCTGGGTGCCTCGCCTTCCTGACCCTCCATCACCCCTTTCACCACTCATGTCTCAACTCTCCCCCACCCCCACCTGCTACCTGGGAATCACGCAGTCTGGCCACAGATCTCTAAATTGGTTCAAAAGCCTCCCTCTTCAGAAGCACTTATCCCTCTACATAATGAATTTCCAGCCCTAATTAATGCAAAGAAAGGGGTGATATACATTTCCCTGTTGCTTTAAGTCACAGCTAGTTAGACACTTTGAGGGAAGAGCAGCCTCTAGCTAAAGGGTCAGATAAGCTAAAAATCAATATAAGCCACCACCTCGAATCTTTTAAATCACCACCTTCCCTCCCCTGACCATCCCTGAGCCAGACAGACCCCTGCAGTGGGCATAGAGCAACCACCAAGCCTGCAAATGACCATCCATTCAGGCTAATATTCAAAGAGAGATCATCTCCCATCCAACTTCTGATTCTTAATCACCCCCCACTTCCCTCCCCTGCAAAAAAAAAAAAAAAAAAAATCTCTGGGAGCAATCAGACAGCCAAGAGCAAGGGAAATAACCTCAGGACATCCAACAGAAAGAATAGAAGGGAGACGCCAGACGAGTTATTAGCAGAAGTATAACACCTTAGACAATGGAGGTGAGTGTCTGGTCCTTCCCCACAGTGGTCAAACCCACCTGGTTATGTCACTGCCTATAATCCCTCTGATGTCTGGAGTGATGTAAAAGTTACAAATCTGGAAGTACCTAAAAGAGGGTTATGAGAATGGTGAAAGGGAGTAAAATCATGGTATATGGGAAACCACTGCCTAAATAAGGAAGACACGTAGCTACCCTACAAATATCTCAAGGGCTGTGGCCCACAGTCTCTGTGACTCCAGAGTGCAGAAGTAGTGGTGGGGTGTTAAGAAACCTCTGGAAACAGAACTGGCTGCTCAGGGAACAGTTACATCCCTCTCCTGGGAGGAAGCTAGGTGGCGTGGAGCCCATGAGAGCCTCAGAATGGGGGCTGGCCGCAAAAGTCCCTTCTAGCCCATTGCCCATCACAACAGGGCAATGCCAGAAACCAGGGTACTGGGGTCCATTGCCCCTCAAAGGGCGGGGGACACAGCACCATGGCTCACATATCTATTCTGAAAGTGGCTGGGGAAGGCAGAAGGAAGAAGCTAAGTAAAGCACAATGTATTTTCTAGCACAGCTCCCCGGACCCAGCTACTGGGCTATTAGAAAAGCTGGCCTGGTACTGAGGTTCCAGACAGGAGCTTCTACTCAAGACTCAGAGTCTCCCAAACCAAATTCTTCAAGCTGGGCTCTGGGGACCAGGGGATATCAGGCAGGGAAGGAGGCTATCTCTCCCGCCCGGTTTAGGAACTGCTCGTTTTTTGTTGTTTCGGGTTACGGGGGGTAGGTGCCGAGCAAGACTGCCCCCCTTTCAGCTTCTCTTTTTTAAAAAAGACAAAGGAGAAAAACAAAACAACCAAACACCCGTAGCCCAAGCCCAAGTGTGCACTGTGGGCGGCCTACATGAGCTTCCTTTATCCAACCACAAAAAGGCATCAGTGGAACCAGCGAGGGGCCCTGGAACGGCCTTTCCCAGCAAGGGCCTGCTCCTCCGTTGAGGTTAGCAGTTAACCAGGGGCCGGGAGCCGCGGGGCCAACAGACCGAGCCCCTCTTACACAACGCGGCCCTTATCTCCCCGAGCCGCTGTCGTTCTGCAGACACTGCCTCGGGCTCCAACCACAGCCCAGACTGAGCCACGGGAGATACCGGCCCTTGGCTCGCTATCAGGGAGGCAAGCGGGGCAAGCGGGGCGACGGACGGTTAGGCTGAGCTCAGACCTTCCTTCAGTTTTCTATTAAAAGAGAGTCAGAGAGCCAGTAACAGTCTGGCTGGTCAGCTTCGTGGTGTCATTTCCTTTGATCCCACGGCTGGCGTCCCCTCTCCCCAGTCCCCCTCCCTCTCCCAGGCCCTCTGCCCACCGAGGAGAGACGGCAAGGGTCCATCTCCTGTCATTTCATCAAATCTCGGCAGACGCCGGATACGAGACGCAGGAAGAGGGGCCGATGATCACCCGCCAGACTGATTTTTTTTTTTTTTTTTATCCAGACTGATTCTTGAAGGCAGAAACAGAGCCGGGGTAGCAGGACATAGGTTGCCAGGACACAGGTGGACCAAACGATCCGCGTGGAGAGCTCGGACCGCGTTGCTCTCCTCAAACGCCTTCCAAGGCACCCAACTGCCCCAGGATAAAGTCTCCAAACTAACAACAGTTATACTCATTGAGCAACTACCTTGTTCCAGGCACCGTGCAGAATGTGTTAACTGCATTATCTGAAATCCTCAGGCTAGCCCCCGTGATATCCCACATGATAACCCCACCGTAGGGATGAGGAAACCACGGTGCACAGTGTTTCAGGCATGTGGCCAAGATCAGAGTTTGCAAGTGGCAGCATGAAAATCTGCCCTCAGGTCTGCCCACATTCTCGTCACCCCTCCACCCTGCCTTGTCCCCTCCCCTGGTCTGGCATTTTCTTGGCACTTGCATCTGACCCCAACCTACCATTCCAGTATTAATCACCCTCATTCCAGCCAAAGGAAGTTATATTACCCAGGATCCTAGCATTTATCACAATTGCAACGACAGAAACGCTAGCTATATCTCCCTCTCCCCCATCCAGAAAGCCCCACAAGGCCAGAGGCTCTGTTTTTCTCTTACTCCCCACTGAATTCCCAGGGCCTAACCTGATGGCCACCACACAGTAAGTGTTCAACAAATTCTTTCAAATTAAAAATGAGGGACTTCCCTGGTGGTCCAGGGGTTAAGAATCTGCCTTCCAATGCAGGGGACACGGGTTCAAGCCCTGGTCCAGGAACTAAGATCCCACATGCTGTGCAGCAACTAAGCCCGCGTGCCTCAACTACAGAGCCTGCGCACTCTGGAGCCGACCCACCACAACGAAAAATCCCACATGCCTCAGTGAAGATCCCGAGTGGCGCAGCTAAGACCCGATTCAGCCAAAAAAATAAAATTGATAAATAAAAAAATATTTTAAAAAATGAATCCCTCTAGGTGGAAGGCACTTCATCTCTGAATTGCCTTGGGTTTTTTCTGTATATCTCACATAATCTTTCCATTTTCTACTTTCTCTCACAGGTATCAACATACACATATACATTTTAAGTATTAGCTCCTCTCTGCTCAAATTATAAGCTCCTCAAGGGCAAGTCCCAGGTCTTATGAATACTTAAACCCCCAGCAGTGCACTGCCGGTAAAACTAAAGGACTCAGTGCACATCAGTCCACTGAGGCTGAGCAGTACAGAGGTTGGTTAACAAGTACCCCACGAGGCCCGTCACCATGCCAAAATCCACCCAGCATATCCAAAGATCTGAGACTGCTCTCAAGTCAGACTCTATTCTTATCTCCTCCTTGGTGGAAGCGGGGAGCAGACCTGGGCAGTCACAGGGAGGTTTGTGAAGGAATGTAGGCAGGGAATGAGAGATATGGTTCTAGTCCTTACTAATTTGCTGTGTGACCTTGGGCGAATCACAGAGCCTCTCTGGGCCTCCACTTATCCCACCCTAAATGAGCATGTTGAAATAAACAATTTTATGGGCTCTTCCAGCTCTAACAGTTTATGATTCTTGGTCACCTTGAGAACCCACAGCTGCAAAGCAGGTGGAGAGCTCTGAGTGCTTTCCCTCAACAGGTGATGAGAAGACGGATGAAGTCGGGGGCACGCAGAATCCCCCCCTTGCACTATTCCTCAACCTTCCCAAAATAAACAAACCCCAGGGAGTGAATAAGCCAGTCCATCTCATTAGGAAGCATGACAGCCAGGATCTGAATATGGATCGGAAGTAAATAGAAGGGAGAAAGCAGATACCGAAAATGGATTTTCAATAACTAACTTCCCTCTGGTTAGACCTGAATTTTTTCCCACATATGTATTCTTTCACAGATCCAGTTTGGGAGCATTCAAATTAGCACAACCTGGCCTTGAATACTGGGCAAAACACATAGTAAGCACTTCGCTTTTATTTATGCCATCAATGGTTTCAATAGAATGACTCATCCTTCCACTTTAACACTCGGTTCTAATATGGTTTACTATAAATAATGCAGAGAGTGAGGAGAGAGAGGGAGAGAGAGCCTAAGCACCGTGCCCCTGCTCAGCCAGGTCACCAAAGATCCAGACTGGACAATCCCAAGGTGAATCTGAGCTCAACTGACAGCCCAGGGGTGGTTCCCACGGAGAGGAAAGACAAATATTCCTCCCTCCACCCTCCAGGTGTTCAGGACAAGTAAGGTTGTTAGAAAAGGGGACTAATCACGCTGAGGATGTGCCGGGTACCAGGCGAGGATTCTAACACACAAGCTCCTTTCACCTGCCAGAGCCTTCCCAAGAGATAAAGTCGGGATTCACATTCAGGCCCGCAAGCCTCCTGTGCCTACCCCCTTGGAGGGTATGTGTCAGCACTCGATCCTCCTTCCTGACTCCAAGTAACACTGACACGTGGTGGTCTAGATTTTTTAACACCAGAAGTGCCTCTCGGGAGCCCAAACTCACAGGAGGCCAAACCACAAATGCAGAAACACACCAGCCATGAGAGGAGTCCGCCCCAGGCCCAGGGGTGGGGGGTGGGGGGATCAGTGGCGGCGACTCCTTCTGGGACAGCGGTTGGAAATCACAAGCCCCTTGGCCTTGTTCACCTCCCACCCAAAGAAGTAAGGTCAACAGGCACCCCCGGGGCTGAGCTGACAAGCCCTCTCTACACACTCTTTCCAAAAATCTACCTTCAGAGTCAGCCCACGGCCACCAATGTCATCACACACTATATTCACCAGATTTGTCACGGAATTACTTTGACCATTTCCAAAAGTCAAATCTACCCTCCCAAAGCACAAGGCAGAAGAATGTAGCACATGGGGCTTCCCTTGTGGCACAGTGGTTGAGAGTCCGCCTGCCGATGCAGGGGACACAGGTTCATGCCCCGGTCCGGGAGGATCCCACATGCCGCGGAGCGGCTGAGCCCGTGAGCCATGGCCGCTGAGCCTGCGCGTCCAGAGCCTGTGCTCTGCAACGGAAGAGACCACAGCAGTGAGAGGCCCGCGTACCACACAAAAAAAAAAAAAATGTAGCACAGACTTTCGAAAGGATTCCGAAAGATTTCGAAAGTGCTTGGGGCCGTGGCCCCATCACAGGATTAAGTGATCACTCATTAGATACGAAGGCTTCTTTAGAACGGCAGTAACACTTCACAAATGGAGACCTTTATATTCACAATGCACTCAACTTATTCACCTATTATTTCACCTGCTGGCTGCTAGCACAGGGTCAGTACTATCCTCAGTTTAGCAGTGCCCAAAACAAAAGATTTCACTGGTTCCTTTCATAGTTGCTTCCCTGAGCCAAAAGAGCAGGTTCAGAAGCTCAGTAGTGCCCGTTTGCAAAGTACCTTCACTGTGTTATGCACTTTATAATTTTTTTTTTTTTTTTGGCCGCACCTCATGGCTTGTGAGATCTTAGTTCCCTGACCAGGGATCGAACCCGGGCCCACAGCAGTGAGAGCGTCCAGTGGCAACCACTGCACCACCAGGGAATTCCCTCTTTATACATATTTTATTCACATAACCACCTAAAAGGTATTAGCCACGTATTTTTTTACGGAACGAGGAAATGAGGGCTCAGAAAGGCCAAGTAACTTGTTCAAGGTATGCAGTTAGTAAATTCTGGGGCCTGGGTTTTCATCCAGGATGCCTCACTCTGAAGCCTGCGCTCTTCCATCACTGCACACCGTCCCTGGAAACCTCCGTAACATCCCAGAGAGCCTCTTCCCTCACGTGAGGAACCGTCATCCCCACCCCAATTCCCGGGCTGTATTTCAGTATCTTTAGCATCTCCCGGACTTTGGGCTCACTGTTTCAACTTCCCAGTAAGTCTGTCTTGGTAGATACCCCCTGCTCTAAATAGCACCCTCCGTGATCTGCAAACATTACAAGGACATCAAAACAAAGCTATCAGTTGGGTTCCTAGCTTTAGCAGCCAGTCCAAACTCTTTTGTTTGATTCTCAGACAGCTTATTGACTAGGTGATGGGGTCAGAAGTTTTCTTTTCACCTAGCTTCTTCCGGAACCCGGCGCTCTGCTTAAAGAAGCAAATTCAGGGCAGGTGGGAAAAGTCCACCCATTTAAGATTTCAGATTTACATATTTTTTGTAAGCACACATTACTTATCGGCCAACAACCTGTGGGAGTGGGAGAGGATTAAGGGAGAAAACAGCAGGAACTGAAGAGGCAAAGATTGCCTACGCCCTTTTCCCCCTTGTATGAACACAGGCGTGGACAGCCCACTCAGCGAAATGTTCGCAGAGGCTGCGTGTCCACACGAAGGGGGAGAAAAGTAGGGGAGGGCAGGAAGCTGAAAAACTGGGTGATACATGCAGCTGCTGTGTTTTACAAGATACCTGTTTTCTGCCATCAGGTACCTTCACACATCTCCACCCCAATCTGAAAGAGGGTCCTGGCCCCCCACCTGGTCTCTCCTTCCGAATACCACCCCTCACCCTGACCCCAACAGTTTATCTTTGCATATTGGAAAACCTGGCATTTATCAAGTAATCTACTCCTCATAGATGGTTAAACAGACCACAGGGGTTATCAGTGGAGTTGATATAGGAAGATAAACAGCAATCTCTTATGCAAATAGCACTAAGAATGGGGGACTGGCCACAGAACAAACTCGGAATTTAGGAGAACTCGTATCTGAACACTTTTCCTCGGTTCCAACCCTGGAAACCCACAGGAACCTGGAGAAGATTCCCTGGGTGGATTTGCCTCTCCCTTTCTGCAGGAAGAGGCAGGTGTGTGCGTTGGTCCAACCTGCTCTGCAAGAGTGGTGGCTTCGTATCTGACTAATAGAACTCTCTGTGGCCACAAGCTTCTCCTCCTCGCAACAGCCGTTTCATTTTCCTGGGATTCAGACCCACTGGAATGTGCTTTGTTCAGAAAGGGAGAAAAAGGTATTCTCCAAGGTGGGAGTAGGGGTCAGAGAGCAGCAGGGGAAAAAATCCAAGGAAAACCAGGAGTTCTGGGTTCTGAGACCCCATCCACATGACCAGGAGATACGAGCTGCCCCTGGACTCTGCAGACCTGCCTCTGCCCAGCAAGAAGTGGGTCCAGGTGGCATCTTTTCAAATCCTTCTCATTATTTTAAGGGCAAATTCACATCAAGCACCAAGAGGCGAGTGGCTCTAAGTGACAAAAGAATTGCACTCGGACGGGGCGGACGGAGCAAGCTGCTTCTCACACCAGGCTGCGGGCTGGGGAGGGGGAAAATGGGAGAATGACAGAATCCAGGGCTGGCCAGAATGAAAGCCTGAATGGAATAGGCTAATTTACACAGGAAGTAAGCACTTACCAGACCCTTCATCTCAACACACAAAACCCTCCGCCATATCTGGAAGCAATTACATCCAGTTAACATGATCTGCTTGCCACTAAAATTAACTGCAAACAGAAATATTTTTCACTTTTGCAACAGGGGATGCCAAGGTTTGGCCTATCCCCCCCTCGAGCCATTGAATCTGGCTGCTGGGGAATATTTAGCAGCTACTCAGCTCAAAAAACAAAACCCACTCTGTAGCTGTCAGGACACAAAAAGTAAAATAGTGGATAATTATGAAGGGGGGAGGGAGGGGGGAGCGGTGGCAATGAAAACCATTGTGCTAGGAATTGAGGAAGGGGCCAGCACTGGGCCCTAAACGGGTCTGCAGTGCTTGCGAGTCCAGCCCTGGTTTTCCACGTTCAACTTCAAGGAAAGAAAAATGTTTTTAGAGTCACTCGATTTAGCAGCGGCTTCACATTGTTTTTAGGTGCCGTCTTTATCCCTTCTGCCAAGGGGACGGGGGTGGGGTATATAGGGAGGTAGACTCAGAAATGTTAGCGGATCCTTAATTTAGCAGAGCATCGAGGGGACAACTGTCACGATTTCACTTGTGCAGCCAATCCCTACTCTGTGAACGCCCTCGAAGCAGCTTTCACCTGCTCGCAGAGGGGCAGGAGCTGCTGTTTATTTGAAAGGACGCAGAGAGGGCTGAGCGGGTGAGAAGTACCTCCTGAGGGTGTGTATGTGCCCAGCGATGAGCCAGGGTCCCATTCCCCAAGACTCCAGGTCCAGCTGCCGCCACCGCTGACCACGTCTCTCCTTTACTCTTTGCCCCCATCCCCGTAGTCGGTAGGAACTTATTTTTACTTCTCCTTGAACTACTGTCAACGATGCCATAAATGCCAGAGACAGAGGGGCAGCTTTGTTTTGAAGTTCCTTCAGGAGGTGTCCTGTCCAAGCCCACCCGGTACAGGCCCACCCTTTCTTGGCGACACTCGGTGTAGTTCACTCCTTTGTCACCAGGGGCCTTTAAAACAGGCAGCGGCAGCAACAGCAGCAAACGTGATGCATCCTTTTGCCAGACAACACACAGACGTCTCTCCTCAAAAAGTCAGGCCCAAGTCCCCCCAAGGATGAGGTCAAACGCTGCTATTTTCCATGAAAATCACATTTAGCAACATTACTCACGGGCTGAAAAATACAGAAGCAGCAGCCACCTAAGTAAGTAGTCTTTCCGTAAAGATTCTAGGCTGTGATGAGGGGGAAAATGGTCTTGATGGGCGAAAAGGAAAAAATGTGCTCTGCCATTCTCTTCCATTTAAAAAACCATTTTATGATGAGAATAAAGGAAACGCACATCCTTTCCAACACTGTGCCCTGAGACCATGCCACGTGCACGGCCCTGGGTGTCCCGTGTGCACCGTCCTATGAACAACATCATGGCAGCACGTATGAGATTGACTTCCTCGCAATGAGGAAGCAGGTGGGTAGGTTTCTACCGCGGAGCTCCAAACAGGCAGAGGATAAATTCAAACCCAGGTTCCACTGCAGACGCGACGCCTCCCAGCTTCCCACCGTTCTGCAGGCAACAACCTCCCTCACGACATCCAGACACTCCGGGAAGGCAAAAGCATGCAAAGCATCCTCCCCTGAATCCCACAGACGACCCCGGCCAGCAGGAGGGGCTCCATCCTCTGCCCCAGACACCTACGCACACACCCTCAGCTCCGTCACCACACAGCCGTCCAGGCATGGAAATGGTTAAGTCGTTCTCGGTGAATAAATCAAAAGTTCAAGGCTGCAACATACCACAGTGATTCCCTCTTTACATATGACAAGAACCAGAGAGAGGCTGAAATCCCAAGCATCCTGAGCGGGGTCTCCCCGGCCCGCACAGGTTATGCTGCCAGGGTCAGGGCCGCGGACCTTTAGCGGCAGCATTCATTTCCTGAACAGGACAAGTTCTCCTGACCATAAAGCTAATAGGAACTTCCTCGCATGGCGAGCTCCGGCTGACAGGGCTACTTGTCACTGGCCACGCAGGAGGAGAGCGCTGGTTCCCATTAGTGGGTTATGATGCCAGGTGCTACTAATAAGGTACATCGGCAAGAAACAAGAGCCTGCTAAGTTGTCTCTCCAACTCTGGAAGTAATCAGGCCTGGGCTTCAGGGCTGGGAAGGGGCCTTCTTTAAAGAGGAGGGCGGGAGGAGGAGGGGGCTTTAGCTACGGTAGACCCCCGGCAGCATCTAACCTGCTGAACGGCCTAAATAAATACATTTCAAACAATCCCTCCACTCTTCCCCCAGCTACCATAAAAGACTCCCCCAAATTAACACTCATGATGTTTCTCCCCCAGCGCTCCGGGCCTGATGGATCACCGAAGGCCATTACGGTCGGCCACATCTGCTTCTCACTATGGCAAGGAGAGTTGTGCCAGCAGGCCTAATGGCATTAAGATTACAACGTTCACCTAATCCACTTAGAGACCAGTGCCAGGCGAGGGTGGCTTGGGGCTTGGAGTGAGAGGTTCCCTTGTCAGGCCAGGTCACAAGAGAAGCGGGAAGCAAGGGAGGCGGCCTCACGTGTGAGTCCCTGCTGTGTGCTTTATGTTACATGGTACCTCATTTAACATGGTTGAATCACATTGAGAGGTAAGGCGCTAACCTCACTTCACTGAAAAGGAGCCTGAGGGTTCAGACAGGTGAAGCCATCTGCCCAAAATCACAGTGAGGCGTTAGCATTCAAACCCAAGTCTACCTGAGATGGGTCTTTGTGCCTCTGCCCTATACACCTTGCCCCCTGCAAAGACAGGGGTGATGGTGTGGGTCTCATTCTTAGCATGCCTGGTGTATATGTCCTTACTTATCACCTGGGGGGATCTAGATGGCCCTGAAGAGGGGAGACCTCTAAACACCACTTCCAACTGGCACACACTCCTCTGCCCACCAAAATTTCTGTGACTACATCTTCTAATAATTTCGCCAGTAAGGCCCCACTGTTTCAGGAAGTTCTTTCTCTTACCTAGCCTGGATTCTTCCTACTGCAAAGCTGAACACAATCTTTTCCTGCTCAAGAAAATCAGGTCTTGAGGACAAGAACCGAAAGTGAGCTAGGAATATGGAATGAAGCAGGTTTCTGCGAGTTCTTAGCCGAAGTTTCCGTGCTGACGATAAAGTACCGGATCCCCTCTTTGCAGCTGCAGAGATAAGCCTCATGTAGTCAAAACCCAACCAGAGTTTTTCCAGACTGAGCCAGCATAATAAGGACACGGGGGCTTTTAAGGGGAAACAGTAGAAAGGGGAATTTCTGATTATGCTGGCATGAAATTAACGGCATGGAATTTTTATTTTTGTAAATGGGTTTTTTTTTTCTCTCCCTTTTTCTGTTTTTGGAGTCAGCATAAAAGGCCTCTATCACTGGAAGCTGGTCTGTCTCTCTGTATGTCTGTAAGAGATGATGGACCCATGTGGCCCCAGCCCCCAAAGACACAAACCCTTCGAGGTAAGCCGCACTCTCCCTCCCTCCTTTCAAGCCACCGGAGGAAGCCAGGAGGCCAGAACTGGCCAAGCGATGAGCCTCCTGGTCAGCAGCTGCAGGGAACATGAGTTGGTCCTTCCTGTGTCCCTCCTTCCCTTTGACTCCATCAGGGGCTGAAAATCCAAGCAGGACATTATGGAAAGAACCATGAACATGAAGCCAGAAGACCTGGGCACAAACCCTGGTGCCACCCTTCACCGACTTACCAGGGACCAGTCCATTAACCTCTCGGGCTTCCCTCTGCCCATCAGGGAATGGGAAATGAATATCCACCCTACAGGGCAGCTGGAGGGTTTGAGAAGATTCTGACTATGAATACACTTAGCACAGAACCTGACACGTATCAAGCACTCAAAGCGACGTTTGCTGAATCCTCCCTCAGAAGCATCCTGCACTATGGGGTGGGAAAGGACAGGGGTTCTGGAACACGCCGCATCCACAAGCTCAGACTTCTCTGGGTGAGAAGGTGTTTGTACTCTCCTCCGTCTCTGCCCCGACCACGGTGATTTGCTGGCCTGACCACGTGCACAGGCAATAGGACACTGCATCAGTGAGCCGCCTCAGCATTTGGAACTGATGACCGTGGAGTGCTGCCTAGCTAAATTTAAATGAGGGCTGGAATGACTCATCAGGCTTCAGGTCAATGGGACAAAGAGTACCCTGGCCACCGTGCTACCAAAGATCAGCTTTTGGGGGAAAATGCAGGTGCTCACTGTGAATCAGCTCCAAACACACGGAGCCAGAGGCAGCGGTTCTTAGGTGCTGGATAAACTGACAGCTCTGGGGGAAAGCAGGACCTGAACCAACACGAACACAAATTTTACCCTGCGCTGCCAGCTTCACACCAACAGTGGCAGCAAAAATACAACAGCAAACATTGACTTTCTGCCATCCTTCCTTGCACGCGACAAATATTTACTGATTAATTCCTGTAACAACCCAGTGAGTAGGTACTGTTATTATTCCCATTTTATAGACGGAGCAAACAGGCACAGAGAGTTTAAGTCATGTAACCATAGTCACACCGCTGGTAAGTGGTGAAATCGGGATTCTGACCCAGATAGTCTAATTTGCTCAAAATGCCCATTTACTATGGGAAAAACATGGGGTTGGAGGTGGGGGAGAGGGGATGCCACGATAAATTTTCCTTTCTAACAAAATAACTACCACCGAGTCAGGCTTTTCACCTAAAGCCACCAAAACAGAACTTGACTAAGAACACCTTTACTTAACGTGGAAAATTCCAGAACCCTCCAGTGGGCAAATTGAGGCATGCGTGTATTCATTTAGCAAGACTTTTATGTCTCACACGTGGGCCTTCAGTTGGACTTGTTTTAAAGTCATTAATTTTTAAAAATTAAAATAACAGGAAATGTTTTTCCCCTGAATTAGCAAGAAATCAGAGTTGTGAATGGAGTTTTGATTTTCACAGTTTAGGATAATCACTATTTTAACGATTCACAAATAGTTTTCCTAGAACAAGCAGGAGGGAAAAGTATTGCTGAACTAAAGCTTTCTTCCCCTTTCCTTCCAGCAATTAGCAGCTCTAACCAATAGTGACAGCAAATTAAAATGCGACTTCTCACCGAGATGAAAGAGCAGGGAACTTTTTTCCATTAGAAAGAAAATAAAAGAACTCATCTTCAAAATTTCCAAGAGTTCGGTCTAGATCCCAGACGACTCAGTAACCCTAAGCAGGTTAAAGTATTAAAAAACCAAGTCAGAGCGGACAAAATCAAATCAAACTGACCCCCTATTTTAGGTGGCTGACTGCCAAACCAGAGCAAAATCCAATTAACCAAAAGGGCTTCATGAAGATATAAGTGAGTGCAGAAGGGGCAAAAGGAGAACTTTTTTAAGAGTTCAACGATCCAGAAATAGCTCATCCAAGTGCCTGGTTTTACAAACGAAGAAGTTAAATAAGCTCACGATGAAAAAGAGACCGACAACGGTGACAGAGCTGAAAAACAAAAAATACAGAGCTGAGTGTAGAGGCCCCACCTCCAAAATGGCAGGACACACCATCACAAAGCCATCTTCTTCTCTTCACGACCAGTGACCTCTCCAACAGACTAGATTTCCAGAAGCCCACGAGCTTATAAACTTAAGTCATTCATCATGCCCCAAAAGGATACTTCCTGGAAATAGAAATGGTTTCAGAAAGGATTTGGGAAAATCTGTGAATGACAGAGCAGCCATAAATAGCTATTAAGAGAAGTTGGGCTCCACCTGACCTTTAGGATTGACGTCAAGGAACAGAGCTGTAGCCTCCAACGGTGGTATCTTAGGGATGGTGTTGGCACCCAAAGACTAGGTCAGATGGATCTGACCCAGAAGAGCAATGCCATGTGCTTATATGGCCTTATATGGCGGAGCACCCAGGACTGTGAATTAGAAGGCAAGCCGAGCTCCTGGCTCTAGCCATTTATAGCTATGTGACCTTGGGCATGTCACTCACTCAAAGCTCATTTTCCTCATCTGTAAGTTGGGGCTGATAACGGTGACAATCCCTTACCCAAAACCCTTGGGGGCTTCAGAAATCCAAACTGTTCAGATTTTAGAAAGGAACTATGGGGACTGTAATGTTCACCAGTCCCAGAGGAGTCCAGGGAAGCACTCTGTAATCAAACACATTAATATTTTTGCCGCAAAACATATGAATATTCAAAATAGGCAGGATAAATATAGCCTCACATCAGTTCAGATCAGGTTTTGCTACTAAATGAGTTTGCTGCAAACTTACACAAAGCCTTTTAGCTTTCAGAGCTTTTCAGACTACATCAACACAGATATGGAATGAGGGACCTGCACCCCCTGAGGGGAGGCTGTGAGGTTAAGAGAGATAAGGTCATGAAAGCTGCTTTGCAAAGGAAAAAGTAGAACCACCAATAAGAGGCATTATTAATATTCCTGCTGTTGCTATCATTATCCCACTGCATACTCTTTTCCAAATAGAATCTCATTTGACCTCAGAGGTGCCTAAAGCTGGCAGAATGATGAGAGAGGACCAAGAGTTCAGGGTAGCTTCTAAATTCCCCGAGTGGCTCAACGGCTATTGATCCTCTACATGGTCAACCACTGAAAACCGAGCAGCTGGCCACCTGAAAGAGGTCAAGGCAAAGGGCCAGGCAGAACCCTGACATCTCAGCAATGCGGCTCATGCACCCTAGGGCTGGCCCTGGGAAGCCTCTGAGAAGGGCTGCACACCTGAGTTGGGGAGGCAGGCTGAGCCCACCCACGTGGTTCCTGAGCATCCCTGCAAGAACCAGGCAAGAGTTCCTACTGTGTATGTGCAGGATACACACTGTAGCTGATCCAAGGGCTTGTCTGTAAAAGATCCAGAGGCTCCTGGGAAAGCAGATCCCACTCTGATTCTGCAGCACTAAATTCAGAAACATATTAAGCCCAAGCTATATGAGCCTGGGGAGACTGAGGACCATGAGGGCTGTGTTGACACTTAAGTCAACCACAGATCCCCGTGATCTTATCACATGTATATAACTCTAAGAAGGAGAAGGTGCACCTGGCCTGGTAGAGCCGGTCCCTAGATCAGATCCAGACAAGGCTCCATGCAGAACAGGCCCAGCCTTTCAGGGAGAGAGAGACAGAACAGAGACTGAGTCTAGGGAAGGAGAGTCCAATCTTCCTGGTGTGACCCTCCCTCCCTCAGACACTACCCTCTGTAACATAGGCCCGCTGGGATGGTTTTAGGGTCCAGCACTTACTCCTGCATCTGCCTGGATAGATCTGCTCATCTAGCAGGACTTCTGATTGTTCTGACTGCCTTCTGGATCCTTTAGGCAGGTAAGCCCTGTGTGATTTACCCAGAGAGCATCTCTGTGGGCTTTCCATCAATCCATGGCTACATGTGACGTTGCTTTTACATCTCACCATGCACTGCAGGGACCACAACTTTATAAAGTTTCATTCAAACTGTCTGTCGGGCCAGCAGGCTCCCCTCTCACCAGCTTGGGACCAAGTCGTGAGGAAAGCTACTGATGGTTTGTTGTGGAATCAAACCCTCCTTCCTGCATCCCTTCCTAACACTCTCCCCTGCCTTCCTCTCCATGCCCTTCTCCCCCCACACCAAGAAGAAAGACAACGATAACTAGCAAGTACCTAACCTTTACCTACCAGCCTACTGGCTTAACAACAAAGTAAAATAAATCCTGTAGCCTGTTATTTCATCATGTTCATCACTGTCATATTCACAGCCAATTCCACAGCCTCCTGACATCAGATCTCCCACCCCGATGGCTCTGTCTTGTTTTTTGTGTGTGTGCTACGCTGGGACTTGTGATGTGGGGGAAGGAACAGAGAGCAGTAGGAAATCGGGAAGTCTCTGCTTGTCTCTCAGACCTTAATCCTGGAGGTCTGAGAGACAGGGAGAGAGGAAAAGTCTCCCCAAAAAAAGCACACCTGATCAGGAGCCAGGGGCTGCCCGTCAGAGCGAGGGCGGAGTGCACAGGGAACATTCTCTCCACCCTTGACTTCCTGAGACCTCACAGCTCTCCATCCAGGGCACAGCCCCAGGCTCCAGCTTCTTGGGCTGCAGCAGCCTACTTTCCACCCTCAGTCAAAAGCACAGTCTCAGTGTCAGCAGCCCACAGCGTGATGCCAAGGACGCCAGGACTGGCGGCTTGCCATCACAAGCTCACAAGGGCGGGGATATCCTCAGCACTGCCTCACAGCCAACTCAACCCATAGATGGCAGTGCTGTGGACACTACACACTAGAACACAGAGCCAGGTGGGGTGATGCAGAGATGAGACCCAGGCGAGATGAAAGTCTCAGGGTCCCTTCCTCACCCTCCTGGTTACTAAGTGCCAGTCACAGCTCCAGGGATTTCTGGATGTTACTTCGTTAATTCAGCATCCCACCCTACAGACCACCTGCCTTTTAAAGAGGCTAAAGAAGGCTACGTAACGTTGCCAAGCCCTCCCTGCTCTATATGGCTAGTTCTGCCACCCATGCTCTGACGGGGTGGACCACAGCCAGCCCTCCACCTCTCCCCAGAGGAACAAGGGTCCCACAGAATGGGAACTTGGAACCCCTGGGAGAGTAATAGCTTTTGCAGCCCTCTCAGGTAAAAAGAAGCAAGCAAGACCCAACAAGAAGCCAGAAAAAAACCCTGCTTTCCAAGGAACAGGGGCTGGGAGAAATGGGTGAAGGTAATCAAAAGGTACAAATTTCCAGTTATAAAATAAATAAGCCCTGGGGATATAACACACAACATGATGACTACAGTTAACAATACTGAAGTACATATATGAAAGTTGCTAAGAGAGCAGATCTTAAAAAAGTGCTCAAGGAAAAAAAATTCCTATGTACGGTGATGGATTTTAACTAAGTCGTCTTATCATAGTGATCATTTCATAAAATATACAAATATCAAATCATTACATTGTATACCAGAAGCTGTTACATGTCAATTATACCTCAATTTAAAAAATTACTTTCCTGGGACTTCCCTGGTGGTCCAGTGGCTAAGACTCCACGCTCCCAATGCAGGGGGCCTGGGTTCAGCCCCTGATCAGGGAACTAGATCCCACATGCCACAACTAAGAGTTCGCATGCTGCAACTGAAGATCCCGCATGCCGCAACTAAGACCCAGCACAGCCAAATAAATACACAAATAAATAAATATTTTTAATTACTTTCCACTGTACCCCATTTCTCATAGCACATAACTGAAATAATTCACATCCGGAGAAGATGATCATCTATCTGGTCAAGTTTGGGGAGAGGGTTTCCTCTTTAGGAAAGTTTGAGCAAAAACAAACACAACCTCGGTCTATTTCTGAGCAGTACAAGCAACACGAAGACACACCTTAGTGGCGGTTACTTTTCGTACCCGACTGGAAAAGGATCAGCTATGTTTAGCTCAGCAGTACTTTCCACAAGGTAAGTCTCAGAGCCCCCCCATGAAGCGGTGTTGGAGCAGGTTCCACCTCAGCTTGGAGTAATCAGATGACCGCCAAATGCCTCCACCTCCATGCCCCCAACCCCTCTCCTTCACACCCCCTCCTGAATGGCCAACAGAAGAATGGGGGGAGGGTAGAAGAGGGCAAAAGTGAAGAATCCACCCAAGATCAGGAAAACAGCAGGCAAGAGGGTGTGCAGGGAAATGTTATCACAGATGGCAAGAGAAACTGGACTTCTTGACACCATTCGCCCGACCCAGGAACCCAGGGTAATGTGATGGGTATATCCTTACGACAGATGCAGATGAACACCAAACTCACTACAGGTTCCCTCTGTGCTTACTCCGCTTCTGATAAGCAATTTTCAAAACCCTCTGTTCTGTAGAGACGATCCTCTTCGGGACTGATGACTCCAAGAGGCAGCCAAGAGGGTTAAGACCTGAATCTGAATCCAACTCTGCCTCAGTGTCTATATGACCCTGGGAAAAGGTCTTAGTACCTTCCTATGTAAGAACGTCATCCACCTGGAAAAACTGCTGTAACAAAAACATGACTCCATGAAAAGCACTTGAACCAGGCATGTCATGAAAGCTATTTCACAGAGAAAGAAACAGAAGCCAGAGGGAAGCCAATGCTGGCCCAAAGTGGTATTTAATTCAATGTGAGAAGGGAGGGTTAAGAATAAGGCTGCACGCTGCAAAACAATGTGTCTCCTACCCATCCTTCCCCCTTGAATTTAAATCAACTCCCTCGAAATGTGTTTACAGGGACAGAGAACGAGAAGGGAGAGGAAGCAATGTTCCTGGTGATGAATGTTCACCAGGAATGACGTTTGGAACCTGCAGCTGCTCTTGTGATCTAAGCAGCCTCCAGCCCCTCCCATCCTCCAGAGCTGCAGACAGGCTGCCTTGGCAGGAACCACCACATGGGAACTCAGGTACCTGAAACCTGGCTACGTGGCCAGGTCCAGGCCATGGGCCCTTCCTCCTCACCCCACTTCTCCCTCCCTCCACTTGATGAGTCACCCCAGGCAAAGGACAACAGACCCAACAGCAGGAAAAGCAAAATGGGAGCCCAAAGGCAAAAAAGAGAGGAAATAGCACAGGGAATGCCCTGGCAGTCCAGTGGCTAGGACTCTGCACTTTCACTGCTGAGGGCGTGGGGTTCGGTCCCTGGTCGGGGAAGTAAGATCCTGCAAGCTGCTTATGGTTTCCTTTGCTGTGCAAAAGCTTTTAAGTTTCATTAGGTCCCATTTGTTTATTTTTGTTTTTATTTCCATTTCTCTAGGCTGCACAGCGTGCCCCCAAAAAAACAAACCAATAAAATAAAACCATATTTTTTAAAAAAGAAACTGGGCGCCTAAGTTCCCCAGTGCTTAGGAAAGACCGAGGTCCCCTCGCCACACCTGAAAAGTGTCCCCCTACAAGTTGTTTTTTCTCAAATAGCAAAGACAACAGAGGAGCCAGGCCCCAGGCCTCGGGAATGGCTGCGTATGAAGGCAGGGTCAAGGCCAGAAATTCAGGGTCAGGGGGATGGGTACAGAGGGGCCTACCTGTGCTGCTCCACGGCCTCGTTGTCAGGAAGCTCCACCCCGCAGACGCTGCACTGTTCCCCGACAGTGCGGCTCTCTGCCTTCATGCCCACCGCCAGCTCCCCCAGCTTGCTGAACAGCTCCCTCTGGATGAAGCCCTGGGGCAGCAGACCCCCGTAGGTGCTGAAGTCCATGGAGACGGCCAGGGTGGGCTGCACATGGAGGCCCGAGGTCACCGAAGACGGCATGCTCAACACGGCATCGGCCTTGTGGTTGGGCAGCACGGAATAGATGCCCAGGTGTTTCTCAGCAGGGGGCGCGGGGGGCTCCGGTCGGCCTGGGGGACCCTGGCCAACCTCGGTCAGAGGCGGCAGCTGCTCGGCGCTCTCCTCACGTCCGTAGTGCAGCTCTCTAGCGCTGGTGATGACGCTGCTCCGAGTTGGGGTCCCGGGTCCCTCCTTGCCCCTTTCCTCAACCTTGTCCCCCAACCCGGCTGAGACGCTAGACTCGGCTGCCCCAGGGCTGTCCTGGCCGGGCACCTCATCCACCTGCATCATCTCCGGCTTCACCTCGGCCACCGCAGGGTGCCGCCCAACCCCAGCCAGAGTCGGCTCCTCAGGCCTGGCAGGCAGCTGAAGAGCCCCCTGCAAGAGAGACTGTCCTATGGTCATCAAACTGTCCACTGCCGCCTTGGTGGGGCTCATGGCGGAAAGGCCAAACGAGGTGGAGACGGAAGGGCTCTGGTCCACCATGGGCCCAGGGAGGCTCTGAGCAGCTACGCTGGCGTAGCCACTCTCCTCGCTGGAATGCTTCGAGATGAAGATGTTCTTGAGGTACCGAGCCTTCCGGTCCTCTTCCTCCTCGGCCCCACCGTCCGCCATGGTTGCCTCCGTGTCATTGTCATCTGAGGCCTGGATGGTCTCCAGGATCTTCAGGCACTGCTCCTCCAGGTACTCGATCTCCAGGATCTCAGCTGCGTAGAGCAGGTCATCCAGGTCCTCCGCCTTGGCCTGCAGCGTGGCCGTGTATGCATACTCCAGAATCTGCTGGAAGGTCTTTGGAGAGAGGAAGTCCAGAGTATAGTGCTGGCTATTGCGGTGGAAGAGGATCTCAAACATCTTGCTGGTGCAGGCCAGCACAGTCCGGTGGGCGTGGAACTCCTGGCTGTCCACCATGATGACCACATCACACAGCGTCCCGGCCAGCCGCATCTGGTTGGCCTTGCAAAGGAGCCCCGTGGGGTGGCTGGGGTTCTGCAGCTGGATCATGCCCATCTTTGTCAGATCCATGGTGCTCCCCGAGGCTTAGGCATGAGGCTCTCTTTCCTTCCTGGCTCTGCGTGGCAGGGCAGGCTGGGTTTCCTGGGCCAGTGGACAGGGCTAAAGGGGAAGAGGGGGAAAGAGGCAAAAGAGATGCAAGAACAAAAGGAAGATTAGTTAGTGTCCCGAAAAGTAAGAATTCAAACACTAGCACCTCCCCCAAACCTGCAGCAAGACAGTCTTGGAGATTTTAATGGAGGGGAAGTGGCTTCCAGGCCCAGGGATGATGAGAGTCAAGAGAAGGGTCTGCTACAGCACATGCCTAACTCACTGCTCTACGACATCTGTTAGATGAAGTAAAATGAAAATTACAACAGAGTCTTGTGAGTCTTGGGCTTTCTTTAAGTCTGAGGGTGGGGGGCTCCCATGCAAAGCCAACACTGATTATGAGAAGTTGCCCAGCACTTAATTTAAAAGAATAAGAATTTAACCCCTTCCTCTAGTCAGTGTAAGCACTCAGTTTCACTCTCAACACCCTGTGCAGCAAACCTCATCTTGGAAACAAAGTTTTTCTAAATCCTGCCTCACCAGTGGTAGCCCCGGGAGCAAAACCCAGCCTAGCTGGGGCTAGCAGCCTAGAGTCGCAGCCCACAGAAATCTAAGGGCAAGGTTCTCCTCCTCCAGCCCACCTCCTCACCCTCAGCCAATGCCTTCCTGGACCTCTGTCCTTCCACTCTTCTCAGAGCTGCACAGGATTGATGAACCCATGCCCTGACCACCTCCTTAGGCACTAAGAGAAAGACACACACATGACCCATGTACTAGCTTGGCTCACTTCTGCCCACTGCCCATGGGCACCTCAGAGTGATTGTGTGTGTAATCCAAAATCTCGACTGTGTGTGCACGTACCAGCCAGAAGGGGAGAGAGAGTTAATACATGTGCACACTTATATAATATGGCACACTTATCCCCTGCCCACAAGTGCCCAGTAGTCAGGAGGATCTGTAATATGTAGGCTAGGTCATGAAGGACCTATAGAGAGGTCCTAGGAAACATGCAGCCCTAAAGCCAGGAGTGCACATGCTGGGAACATGAACTCCAAGTGTACCCCACAGGCTCCCAAGAGTGGGCAAGTCCTGTAACCCGGAGCAGTAAGTGATACTGTTAATGGCTTGGAGGTGCGAGAAGTGATATTGGCACCAGCATCTATGATGTGAGTTACATTGAATATGAAGGGAAAACAGGGCTGGAGACAAAGGACTCTCCCAAAGCGCTGTTTGGGATCGGTAACAGGGCTCTGAGACTCACAGACCTGTCTAAAGAGTGTCAGAAAGACCTCACAGGCCCAGGTCCCTCCCAGCCTCTGCCTAGCTGTGGCCAATATTGCAGTGAAATGAACTGGGAACAACGCAGAGCAAGGGCTTTTGCTCGCTCTTGGAACACTGCTGGCCTCCGCCCCCAAAAGGAACCCTATTGGCTCCAGAGCCACAAATCTTACTCGGAAAGGGTTAATAGGACGACTAATCAGGACACTTTTGCTCCCACCCTGGGGTGGGAACTGAGGCCATGGGGTGGGGGTGGGGCAAGGGGTGGGAGCGGTGACCATTCACCCGCGCCTTGCCACCATGCGCTTCCCTACAGACTTCGTGGTTTCAGAGAACTAGGAGGGAGCAATCGGAAGAATGTAAGCTGGGCTACCCGAATATCTCCCCCAAAACAAGCTCCGTGGGTCCTGAAGGAAATCAGGGTGCCCTGGTCAGCCGTCCCCGCCACCCGCGGCTCGGCGCCCGCGATCCGGCTGGCGCTGACTGCAGCGCCCAGCCCCGCGGCGCGGGAGAAAGCCGGCGCTAACCCGCTCGAGCTCCGGCGATCGATCGCGCTCTCACACTGCCCCCCACCCCGCGCCCCGTTCCCAGCCGTCCCCACGGAGGCTTGGAGACGACTTCAGCAAACTTGGGGAAGCAACTTTTCCGGGGAAGCCAGACGGCGAAGAGAAAGGGAGCCGGGCTAGGGAAGAGGGAAAGCGAAAGAGACCCGGACGAAAGGCAAGAGTCCGGGCGGGCCGGACGCCTGGGCGAGAGCGGCGAGAAGGCGGACCCGCCTCGCGGAGAAGTGGAAGCACAAAAGCCCGACAGCGAGTTGTGGGAGGAAAAGCGAGAAGGGATCCGCGGGCCCTCCCTCTCCGACCCTGGGCCATGACCCCAGAGAGCGACGGGCAAGGTCCCCGGCCTCAAGCTGGTGGCGCCAGCAGCCGGCGCGCCCGGCCCATGCACGTTGCTAGCGTCCCGGGGAGCAGGCGAGCGAGTCGGTGCCGAGCGCCTCTGTGCGTCCCAGTGGGTCCGCGGGCCGGCGAGATAGTGCGCATTTCGAGCGCGTGTTCCAGGGACTGTGCGAGCGAGCTGCCGGCGCGCCGGGGTGGGAAAGGCATCCCGAACGCATCAGGTGCAGAGCCGAGCACCCACCGAGCGCGGCCGGGAGCGCACAGCGAGCTCTGGCGCCACGGCCGGTCCAGCCGAGAGCCGAGGAGGGCCCGGAGCGCTGGAGACACTCCAGCGCTCCGCCACGGAGCCCCTCCCTCCAAAACCGGGGGGATTAAGTCCAATCAAGAAAAAAGAGCCCACCAGGTTTTTCAAAGAGAAACAAAACCCAAGTGACTCCCAGTCCTGCTCCCCTGGCACCCAGATCCACTCCTCGGATCCTCCGATTCTAGCTTCCCAGCCGATGGGCGAATAAACACACAAATAAACCACAGCCCTATCTCGCGCCCGCGCACCGGTCGGCATACATATGAGCACCCACCGGCTGCCGGCTCCTCCACCGGCCCCTGGTGGTACAAAGCCTCCTGATTCCCAACCCTCTGCTTGCGCCCTCAGGCCCCGCAGACCGCTCTGCCTCCCACCTCTCACCCCGACCGTACCCTGGAGCGGAAGGGCTAGGGAGGCAGCTGCGCTCAAGCTGACAGCCGGGGCTCCCCCTTCTAGCCGACCCCCAACCGCCGCTGGCGACGGCTGCGGCAGCAGGAAGGGAACAAGCCGAATAAAATAAGGCACAAGCCCAGCGGCCGAGTGGCCAAAGCGAGCGCGCCCTTCAGACCTCTCCAGCCCCGGGGCGCCCCGGCGCGCTGCTATCGCTGGGCGGTGGGCCCCTCCCCGGCCCCCCACTCACCACTGCCGAGCCGGGTGCCGTGGGGTGGGTGTGCGTGCCTCTTGGGGGGGTGTGCCTGTGTCGGGGAGGGGTGTTGCTGGGGAACTGTTGCTCTCGGTATCACGGCGGCAGCGGCGGCATCGCCCGGCAGTTCGCAGTACCCGCTCTCATCGCCCTCAACTCCTCTGTGCTGCGAGGTTAGCAAATCACCACCGGCTGCGGCGCCTCCGCCGCGTCCCACGTCAACGCCGAGCCCCCTCCCCTACGAGGCCCCGGCGCCTCTCCATCTTTAGTGCTGGCGGCCGAGCCCGGCTCCCTGCCCACAGCTGCCCCCCTTCCCTCCTCCCTCCCCACCCCTCCCGCGCTGTCCCCGGGCTCAGCCCGCCCACCCCCCCGCACTGGCCGAGCCGGCGCGCGCTCCCCGCCCCACCCCTCCCCTCCCCTCCCCTCCCCTCCCCTCCCCTCCCCTCCCCTCCCCTTCCCTCCGCTTCCCTTCCCTCCCCTTTTCTCCCCTCTCTTCACCGCGCGTCGCGCTCCAGGCTTCGCCTGACATCTAGCTGCTGCTGGGGCGCTGGCGGCCGCCGCTCACCGGCCAAGCCGAGAGGAAAGAAGGAGCTCGTGGAGAGGAGTGCCAGGGACTCGGAACCCTTAGTGGGGGCAGTGGAGGCGAGGGGCGAGGAGCAGCCCCCACCTGCAACCCCAGTTTTTTCATTTCCACTGGAAACGGGTTTTCTTTTCCCCTGCTGCTCCAGACGCGGAGTTTGGTCTCCGGCTCCAATGTTTGCCCCATTCAGTGCGTGTCATCTCTCCTTTAACTTTTTCTCCGGGCTCCGGACGGCATCCCCTGTACCCCGACATCGGTTGTAAAAGGTCGCTTTCCCGGGCCCCAAGCCCAGGCCTTTTGTGACTCCGGGCCTTCTGAGCATCCAGATTAGCCTCCAAGTGCAGAGTTCGCGGGCCCGGGTGAACCCGGTGCCAGCGGGTGTGCGGGGATCTATGGTCGAGGGGAGACTCCCCATTTTAGCTGTCACGACCCCTGGAGGCCAAGGTCGAGTCCCGAGGGAAACTTTTCTCCCTCTCAGTCTTGAGCATTTCCTGGGCTTCGCACCCCCCCCCCGCCCCCCTCCCGGAACCTGGCTGGAAACAGTTCCCGAGAACTGCGGTCAGTCAGTTCAGGGCAAAGTCTTCAGAGGGCGAGTGAAAGCTTGAAAAAGCTTCAGGCCCCCCAAGTGCCTCCTCTCGGCCGGCCGCTCCACTTAAGAGGGTGGAGTTGAGGTCAGTAAGCCCAGGGTAGAGCAAGCAGAAGCAATGTGCCCTTCCGCGGGCTGCGGAGAGTGCCCCTTCTCTGCCCTTTCCCTGGAGCTTGGCAAAGGTAGGAGACAAGAGGTGGGAAACGCTCTTCTGGACACAAACCTTGACTGCCGGCTAAGGGCAGTCAAGGTTTGGTGGAAAGCGCCCTCCCTGGGTCTCCGGACAGTCAGCCCTGGAGGTCGTACAGTCTTAGCAACCCGGGTGGGTCTTCAGGCACTGAGTCCTGAGTCCCCTCCGTCAGTCCCTGACACGCGGGGTGGTTCAGAAGTTTCCCGCAAGACTCACGTATGATCGCATCCCGCTGTGCGCCTCTGGCACTTGCCCCAGACCAAGAGTCAGGCCCCAAGAACTGAAGGGTCATGGAAGGTGGCAGAAGCCAACTAGAGGCAAAAAGCCACTTCCAGCCTCACAAGGCCAGTTGGCTGGAGTTTACATGAGAACTGATACGTTTCACAAGAGCTGCTAATGGGGTTCGTCCCAAAGACAGGCGATTCCATCCCAGCAAACATCGCCCGTCTCCTGCTCGCAGGGAAAGTGCTCAGACCTGCAGGAGTCATGGGAGAGAGGAAGACCCGTGAGAAGCCACTTGAAAGTGAAGGAAGGGAGTTAGTTATCCTCTGATAGAAGAGAATACAGCAACGTCTAACAGGTGCCTGGGAACACCCAGTCCCTGGGTATTAGATTAACAATAAAGTGCAATCTATGAAAGGACTATTTTTCTAGCTAAGGTCTACAGTCTGTAAGAGGAAAGGAATTTAAAGAAAGTTAAGAAAGAACTGGTCTGGTAGTTGAGCGGTTAAGACTCTGCGCTTCCAATGCAGGAGATGCAGGTTTGATCCCTGGTCAGGGAACTAAGATCCCACGGGCAGTGCGGCGCAGCCAAATACAAAAAATAATAATAATAAATAAAAAAGAAGAAAGAACTGATCTGATAAACAGCAAGGACTTACTGTGTAGCAGAGGGGATTACAGTCAATATCTTGTAATAACCCATAATAGGAAAAATCTAAATATACATATATGTATAACTGAATCACTTCGCTGTACACCTGAAACTAATACAATATTGTAAATCAACTATACTTCAGTTTTAAAAAAAGAAAGGACTGGTCTGCAAGGAGAGCAAGAGGAGAGAGATATAAGGAGAGAAGACAGTCCTAGAGCCTCACCAGGGAAATGAAAAGAAGAAAGAATCGTTAAACTGTTGCGCTTCTGCCTAGATGGTACCTGCTAAAGGTTGCTGCTTCGCTGCCCACATCCACCTACCGGCCCCTCCTGAGTGCAGTAGCAAAAGCACACAATTAACCCCTGGTCTAATCTCCTATTAATCCTCAAATCAGAGAAAGGGAGACTCTCTGGAAACAATGGGAAAGAAAGAACCATCCCTCCATGGCCCTGGACCGCCCCCCTCCACCTCCACGCCATATTCACGCTATGTGAAAATCTCCCTTGCTTCATAAACTCAGCCCATTACAAAGCCCAGCCCTTGTTCGTAAGTGTTAAAGAGAGATTAATGCCCGAATTTAAGAGGTGGAGAAGGTAACAAATAGGAGGAAGGCAGGCAAGGCTATGGGCTGAGTGCCAGCATGGAGCTCCATGCATTTCCACTTAGCGCTGAAGGCTGGCTGCACAGCAGTTTGATAAGGTTTATTGGGCCCAGATAAGGCGGCGGCAGCTCCCCCACCAAAAGCTATGTCCTTGGGCCCCCGGAAGGCTGATGAGAATCCACAGTTCAGAGATTTCATACGGCAGCACTTAAACCCACAGGATGGAAAATTACAACAGAAAAATGCTCGCTCTCTCATGTTTATATATTTGTAGTAGATTTTTTGGGTTTTTGGGTTTTGTTTTTTACTTTGTTTCCTGAAGGGTGTGGTAAGAGGAGGTGGGACATTCGTTTTGACAGATCCTAAAAATAGGATTTCAGTCTTACAGAGAGGTCATCTTGGAGACAGAAGGAGAGATGAGTTGACCTTTGGGTGGAATTCCATTGCTAAATCTTATTCCCTCATCTCCTCCTTTACTCATATACCTCCAGCTGGAAGCAGCCCTTCAGTACGCAGGTTGTGGAAGAGGAGGGTATGGCAGGTCTAAAGCGATCTTACAGGAAAGAGACAGTGGGGATAATACCTCATTCTGAGCACTGACTGTGAATCTTAACACATTACCTATATTGTTTTATTTAATCCTCATAACTCTCATAATGCAGGTACATCTTTCCCCCATTTCTGTGGATGGGAAACCTGGGGCTCAAAGAGGTTAAGTACCTTACCCAAGACTGTAGAGCTATTAAATATCAGAGCTGAGACTTTAAATCAGACCATTCCAACTGCAAAACTCAATGATCTTAACTTCTAGATTATACAGCCTCCAGTGGGATGGAGAAAAGGAAACAAGGGCTTTTAATTTCCCTTCTCCTCTTACTCTACAGAGGCCAAGGTCTCTGTAGCAGCCAGCCAAGCTGGGAACCAAACAGTTCTCCATTGAATCAGGCCACCAGGTAAGCAGACTTAGATGCCCGGATCTCTGCACTTTCTTTCCTCCTCAAAAATCTCAGGCAAGGTAGTCCCCTGGCGGCCCAGTGGTTAGGACTCCATACTTCCACTACGGTGTTTGGGGGGGCATGTTTGCTCCCTGGTCGGGGAACCTGCAAGCCGTGTGGCGTGGCCTAAAAAAAAAAACAAAAAAAAAAACCTCAGGCAAAAGTTGAGGAGGGAGTTTTGAATTACAGTAAAACTCCAATTAAGTAGGTGCCCAGGAAGAAGGTGATTGTGCTGTTTTGAGTATTCTGCTTGAGGGTTAGGAAAATGTTACAAATCATTTTGTTCCAGCTCCTTAGTTGGAAAATAGTTTTTAAATTGAAAGGTAAACTTTCCTATCATGATAAATAAAATCAAGGACTCCTACCTTTGGGGGAGAAGAAGCTACTGTGCATTTCTCAAAACCTTGTGATGGAGAAAGAATGAAGCATTTAGAGGGAGGGATGCAGGCAATGAAGCCCCTGAATGGAAAAAAGTAGCCTCCTCCACAATGGAGAACTCCAGGTTGCCACCAGAAGATGCACCAGGTTGTCACATGTACTCTCAGACCTTTACCCACTGGTGACTTGGGGAGAAGACATAGCAAGCCTATTGTGTCCATTTTTGGAGTCAAAGTATCTTATAATGTTGCAAGGTCATCACTGAGATATCTTCTAGATAGATACAGATGATGTAAAAAACTAAGCAGAGTCAGGAATTCCCTGGCAGTCCAGTGGTTAGGACTCCATGCTTCCACTGCAGGGGGCCTGGAATCCATCCCTGGATCCCTGGTGAGGGAACTAAGATCCTGCAAGCCACGAGGCTCGGCCAGAAAAAAAAAAACCTAAGCAGAGTCAAATTTGCCCTCAGTACATATGTTGATAGTTTTCTTAGGTTTGTCTTTTTTTTTTTTAACTAAATTCTTCCATGTCACTTCCTTTCATGCCGCCTCCAAACAACAGAAGGGGAAATAAACAGGTGATGTGTGGGTTCTGGTTAGTTGAAGCCCAGAAAACCAAATAAAAATATGGCTTCTTGGATTATAATTGCCATCCTTTTCCCCCGTGGACACCTGGTTAGTGATGTTTACGCCTGGGCATCTCTTCCAGGTACTAAGTATGCCCTTCTCCTCTGTAAGGCAGAGAGTGACATTTCAAAGGGAGAAGGTGAGGGGTTATTTCTTTTAGCCCGAGGGGCCTTGGGTCACTGTGACCCCAAGATCTTTGTGATTGAGAAAGAGAACGCTTTTTTCTTCTTTCTTTCTCTCCCCAACATCTTGCAAATGGTGTTGGGACCTAATGTTGTCAACTCGCATAGCAAACCTTAGTTGTTATTAGAGCAGAGATCCCCTGAGGGGTAGGCAATGTGGGTGAAATCTGCAATGGATGCTATGGGGAAGTGTGTTTATAATTATAATGGGATTTCATGTACACTGGGACCAGATGATGGTAGCCATTTAAAAAAGAGATGCTTAATAAGAGAGGTCCCTTAATGACAGGCGGCAGGGCTGAGGTTATTATGGAGAAGCACAGCGTTGCACTTGGTGTCACGAACCGTGTGCCAGGTTTTATGGGGTTCCTAACAAAGCTTCGGGGTGAGACACAGCAACCATGGCTGTCAGCTGTTGGGCATAATGTTTTAATGCTGTTGTCTGTGAAAGGGGCATTTGCACTCAAGAGAAAGACATTTTCTCCCTTTCAGATATACACAAGCAGAAACACACAGGCCCCAGACCAACACCGAGTGGTTTAGGCGTTTTCTTGCAATCTGATTTTTTCTGAGAAAGACGGCCTCAGTTTCAAATTTCAGATCTTGTGGCTGTCGAGGGGTGCATAGAGTGCGCATGAAATGAAGCAGTGTGACTACCATTGCAAGTGACAGGAGTCCCACAGTGAAATCCCCAGGCACCACGCTGAAGATTAACCCCCAAGTCCTCATCAGAAAAGGGGGGAGGGGGGCGGGGGGCGGTTTAACACTTTGGTATTTCTTTGTGGGGAGGCCAGAAAGAAGGGAAGTATGTAACATTTTCTTATGCTGTGTAAATAGCCAACTGTTTAACTTGTGAGGTGTTTAATGTTGCAGATTTGAATCCAGGGCAGCTGTTTTACAACAGGAAGCAGTTATGTACACAACCTGGAAGGGGCTGCAGGGTGAGGGTCACGCTCCTTGAAGGTATCCCCAGAAGCACCACCGTCCAGAAATACAACTCATGTCCGAGTTGCACCATTCTGTATATATCTCACCTGACTCGAGGGAAGTATCTGAAAACTAGTGTGTTTATCTAATATAAGCTTCATCCATGGTTACTGTGTTGTATATTCACATATGGCTAGTCTCAGAGTCCTTAAAGCAGAATCTTTCCTTTATCCTGACAAAAAGAAAAGAGAAGGGATAAAATAAGTGAAAACTGAACTTCCAGTCCCACGCTCTCAGAAGTGGAATTTCTGGAGAAGTTACTCTTCAAATAAAAGTGGTATGTCGGGGGTACACAAGCCACAAGATGAAATGATTTTACTCAGTGACAGGTAATCTAAGCCAATTATGTTAAAATTATTACAGCAAAACAAACGTTGGTATCCTGTGGAGTGGAGTTCAAAATTTGTATGAATTTTTAAGATAAAATGAGAGACTGCCTTGGAGTTCTCCCTTGAGGAAAGCTCACTGCCTTTTCCCATTAGGGCTGAGTGGGTGGGAGACTGGGGGATGCCCTGTGGGTGAAGGTGGCTATGGGCTCTGGGCCAGACGCTTTGACTCAGGCTCCCTCACCAGGGCAGGTTCATTCATCTCTTTAGGAAGTTCATTGTTGGATCTTTGATGTAATCTTCTCCACCCCACCCTCCAGTCAGAATTAATGTCTCCCTCCTCCATAAGTCCGTTCACACTGTTTAAACATTTATCATAGTGTTGACCACCATCTGCCTTGTATCTGACTGAGTTATGTGCATTCTGACCACCCCTTCCATTGTGAGTTTCTGGAAGGCTTGGTCTCAGTCTTGTTCAGCTTGGTGTCCCCACTCCCAGTCCTCAGAGCCAGCACACCGTCAAGCAGAGTAGGTCTCAATAAATGTTCATGAATGAACTAATTGAATGAATGCATACATGCATGAATAAATGAATGGACATAGACACCAAGGGTTTGAGGAATTTGGGAGAGGAGGGACCATTCTGTACCCTAACGTTTAGGGCAGAATTCTTTGTCCCTATGGGTTTTTCACCTGCCTTTGAAAAATCAAAGGGATATAGGTAAGGGTTGAGGATAGCTCTTGCATTTAATTGTATACAGCTCCTTGAGGGTATAACTGGGTTCTAGTTCAGTTTATGTCTCCCTCAGCAGCCTAGAACCAAGCTTTTCTCAGTATCCTAGGAACACTAATAAATATTTATTAGCTTGCATTGAATTGAAATGAATTGATATGAATCCATACTACCTATTACTCTCACAATGGCCCTGTACTCCCAATCCCAAATGGCTGTTACTTAACTAGTCCAGGGCTGAGAGGAAGCATCTGATCTCCTGCTAGGGACCTCAGTGAGTGGAGGACTACTGACTGAGTCCAGAACTAGCACAGGAGATTAGGCACCAGTACAGGAAGTATTATCCAGTATGGCAGAGACTGGCTAGCTCTTCTCCAAATGTCTTCCTGAGCACACACTGGATTACATTTTTCAGCTTACCCTGCTGCTAGGTACGGGCCATGTGATTGAGTTATGGCCAATGAATGGATTGTGATCAGAAGTCCATCGTGCCACTACTGGGAATGCCCCATAAACATTCCCATGTGGAAATCTCCAAGCCCTTTCCCCTTCTGTGACGTGACCCCACGAGCCTATAGAAACCTTGAAAGCTGAGTGATGAAGATGGTGGAGCCGAGATGGAAGGAGCCTGGATCCCTGAACCACAACTTGGAGGGTGGCTACCTGTCTACTGAGAGCTCCCATTGTGGACTTTATATAAACAAGAAATAAACCGTTGATGTCTTGGGTAGGCTTGCCAAATAAAATGCAAGACACCCAGTTAAACTTGAATTCCAGATAAATAATGAATAATTTTAATATAAGTATGTCCCCAATATTGCACAGAACATAGTTATACTAAAATTATTTGAAATTCAAATTTAAATTGATGTCTTTGTTTTTACTCTATCTGGCAACCCTAGTCTTTAGCTATTATATACTTTAGAGTTTGTTGATTATAGTAGCTAGCATTACCTTAATTAGTACACTTAGTTTCATTTGTCAGAAGCAGCAGGGCCATGGCACCCGAACTGGGATTCTGGTCTGGGACAAGGGGCTGACTCTAGGTCCTCTTGACAATTATGTTACATGTAGGGCAGGTCCACTGTGAACGGAGCATCCTGTGTGGACAGGGCCAAGGGGAAAACTAGGAAAGATCCCAACAGCTCCTTGTTCACCCTTTTTCCTATGAACCTAGTTTTCTTTAGCTACCTTTCCCACTAGACTGTAAGTTTGGGGAGAAAGATGATTGTGGGCTTTACCTGTGTATCTGCAGTACTTGGCAAGTGGTAGAGTTGAGTTCTTATTTGTGATGGAAAAGCTGCATGGCTGGTGGGGAAGGGCCAATGGAAAGGCATCATAATGTGTACCTATCCGAGCATTTGAGAAATAAAACTAGGACTAGCTGAGGACACTGTTAAGCCAATGATTGTGTCTTCCTCCACTTTCTCCTTTGTCCAGTAAATACCCAGTGTAGCAAAAAGGCTGAGAACTTGGGCTCTGATTTACTTACATGGGTCTGTTTTCAAATACCACCTTCCATTTACTAGGTCCTGGATGATTTGGGGTTCGTTATTTAAACTCCCTGAGTTGCAATGTCCTCACCTGTAAACTGGGGACAATAATGGTACCCACCTCACTAAAGTTGTTAGGAAGATGCACAAGGGGTGCCTGGTTACAATAAAAGTTCGGAAAATGTTAGCTATTATTAGCAGTGATGTCAGGTTCTCTTTCTTTTCACTCTCCCCCTTACAAACTGCCTTATTATAAATATTTGGTATAAGGTCTGTGAGAAATGAACTTTAAATCTCTTGAAAAGAATGAAGGGTGATCTGTGATTATTGACATACCGGTAGCTGTGAGCATCTGTTTGTAGCCCTGTTCTCCCAGTCTTGTCCCATCTATTCGGTTAGGATGAGGCAAGAAGGCAAAGGGAGAGCGAAGTGGGGAGTACAGGGGGAGGTGTGAATTTTCACCTTGGAGCATGACGTGTTGATTAGTGTTTATTAGCGTGTACGTACCCTAAGTGCAGCAGTTCGGTTTCCTTGAGTTAAATAGCAGTCATGCCCAACTGGCTCTCCATGTACCATTACTCCAAGTGATTGAGCCAATTTCTCCCTCTGCCATAAGTTTAAGTTGTAAACCTCTGAGCCAGACAGGGAGGCAATGATGGGCTGCCTGTTGTGATTATTATGAAGCTTTAGGATTGCGCTCGCAAGACCAGGGGGTCTGCAGAGGAGCCCAGGATGAGGCAGGTGCCAACTGCAGACGCCCACCCACCTACCTCTGCCTAGTCCGGTTGTGCTGTTCACTTTGGCCTTGCAAAGAGGCTCAGGTCCACCAGCCTGGGGTGAGTAATCTCTTGTGCTGCGGAAATGGTGAAATGGCAGGGTGTCGTCTGTTGCATTTGGCTGGGGATAGGAAGGGACATTGTGGGAAATCTGGAAAAGAGTTGTTCTAGAGGTGCCATGGTATTCAGATGTTTTTCTATTGGCCATATATTTATTAGTCAGACGCTAAGTTATCCAGCTGTTACCTGCCGGGACAGTTGCTGGCTGGTTTACCCAGACCATGTCTATTTAGCATAATTGTACTGGAGACCAAGCGTCACAGAGGGTGGCAGGCCTGGAGGAAAGTGATAAACAAGCTCTCTCTCTTCCAGTCCATATTTCTTTTCTTTTTCTTAAAGGAACCTTCTTCCTTGTTGATTAATCAGGAATTGGCAGGGATGGCAGATCCCCGAATGTGGGCAGCTTGCTTTGCTTTTCTGAACAATTTCGTCTCTGCAAAATCTCTAAGAAGAAAGGATGCCACCCCGGAGACTTGAGGTGTTTGCATTGCTTCTTTGTTCAAAATCCAAGCGTACCTGTAATCCCTTACTGGGTGAAGTATGCAGTCAAAGAAAAACTATTTCTGCCCTCAGACGGTTACAGTGTAATAAGCAAGGCTGGAATCAAAAAGGACAGGTGCAGGGGCTGGGGGCAGGCGGTGTTGTAGCAGTGTGCTTTATTTTTATTTTTTTCCAAAATAAAAGCGGATGGTGTGAGGGAGGCATTTGAGTAGACAAGCATCCTGCAAAACCTGCTTATGAGCAAAGATAACAGAGTAACCAATGAAGCGCAAATCTGACCTCTCCACTTCCTCTGATTTTGTTAAGCCCCTTCCCCCAGTCTCCTGGAGAGGGCCCTGCCAACAGGATGATAAACTCTGCAGTTTATGTAGAATGAATATTACAGTATTTGATAGGCTTAAACAAATTTAAGTCAGGCCTTCAATTTATTTTTGCCATGACACGTATCAAATACTGCTTGCAAGGTAATAACCACGGGGAATAAGCAGGGGCGCTGACCCCTGTCACAGGCCGTCTCCTTTACTCCCTCAGGTTATCCCGTGAGGTGGTACTGTTGTTATTCCCATTTTACAGCTAAAGAAACTAAGCTGGAGAGAGAAGGCAGCTTCCCTTTGGCCACACAGCTAACAAGAGGAGGCAGCCAGCTCCCAGCCTCCAGAAGCCACGTTTGGAACCACTGCCATGTACTCCTCCTCTCTGGGTTAATTTCCATTCCTGGTGGCAGAGTCTTTTGGTCTTTCATCAACAGAAGGGAAGGAGGTGGACTGAGCAGATTTGTAAACCACAGAGCTTTTCCAATCTAACCACCAGGCCACTAGAAGTAGGGGGGGAGTCTGTTTCTCAGGGACCCTCACCCACTTGCTGGGGAATAAGAGTGCAGGTCTGTCAACAAGCTTTCCCCGTGATCTGACTTTCTTTACAATTCCCTACAAACAATTAGGGAAAAGTAATTTTCCAGCATAAGCCATTGGGGAAGCAGAAGAGGAAACACTGGGGTAGAGCTTTACCAAGGAGCATCCTTAGCTGTGAGAGAGTTCAGGGAAAGATTCACGCAGCTAGCGTAACAGTGCAGGAAGCAAGAGAAGGGAGCCCAGGTCCCTGAAGGAAGTAGTTAAAGGACTGTGAAGGTGCTGCTTGTAAGGAGATGGTGCAGCCTGATCTTTTTCTTTCACACTCTGTGTCCTCTAGGGCTAAGGGAGGAAATGAGGCAGTGGGCTAAGAGGAAAAATGGGTAGTCTGGTGGAGCTGCTGCATTTATTTCCGAATGAGGATCCACGAGGTCCTCCTGCCCGTTCATATGCATTAGGCATGACTAGAAGACAAGACAGTTTTTTTGATGAGCATTCTAGAGCTTAGACAACCAAATAATGGCTGCCCTCTGCAAAATGCCCGATAGACTCAAACCTGAAAGGGATTTAAAACATCACCTAGTCCAATCTCACCATTTTACAAGAGAGGACGCAGAGCAGAGAGGCAGAACGATAGAGCCAGGACTTGGGACCAGAGCCCTTTCGGGGGCCATCATGAGAATGTCATTGGAGCCATTCAATCATTCTTGGAAATTCTGTGAAATTACCTTCAAAGTCTCTCAGTTTCTGAGCTGTAAAATGGGAATAACATTTATTCCCAGCTGTAAAATGGGAATAACAACAGTATCCACCTCATGGGGATTCATAGCAGTAATCTTCTGAGCCTTCGGTTATGGCATAACTTGCCCATAAGAGTGAAGATTTGATTTTCCAAAAAGCTCAAGAAGCTGATGAAGCTGGAGAAGAAAATTTGAGGTCAGAACTAGTGGGATTGGAGGGCAGTGAGACTGAGATTCTCCTGTGGCTCATGACCCAGCAATAATAGCCATATAGTTGTAAGAAATACATCATCTTTCCCAATGTGACCAGTTAAAAGCACATAATATACATTTGGAGATACATTATCTATCTATCTGTGTGTGTGTGTGTGTGTGTGTGTACATACATATACATACATATATATCCATTCTGACATATCAGTTTAAAACTGAATGTTATTTGATAGTCATGTTTCCTATATGCACAATCCATGAATGTGGTCCTATGGAGAATGGTGAAAATCTTATGGAGAAGCAGCATGCCACACCATCTGGGCTTTGGAATCAGACTATGTGGGTCTCAAACTCAGATCTGTCATTTAATAGCGATATAAAATTTGGCAGATTTCTTGACTCAAGTCTCGGTTTCCTCATCTATATAATGAGGATACCTAAGGTCTCTGTAACCTCAAAGAAGTTAAGGAGTTTGGCCATGATCCCACAATTTGTCAGGGACAGAGCTGGGATGTAAACCTAGGTCTATTGGATTCCCCAAACTGCCTCTTTCCTGGACGCCGCTTTGCCTGCACCGCATGCTTAGGGAAGCAGAAGGCAATTTCCTACGAGTAAGATTGGAGAGGAGGTGTGTACCCTGCCCAGTCCTGTCTTTTCAAAGCCATCTCTTACACCTGTATGAAAGAAGCAAATAGGTTAAGATCACATATGATTCTAATGATGTATATGTTAGACTTCAGTTTAAAAAAAAAAAAGGCCTCTCCCACTCCCTCACCCATGTCTAAAATTAAAATGCCAAAAATATTACCAGGAAGAGAAATTTGGTGAAAAGCAGGAAAGACTATAAATTGACTGCAGAGTCTACTGCAAGACATGGATTTTTCTGATTTATTAAAGCCCCATTCTATAGGAGCTCCTTTCAAGGAGAAGCCCTCAAATAAACTGCACCAATATTTGACTGTGTGGAAGCTCTTTTCAAAGACTTAATATCCTATCTTCCCAGAAAGAGAATTTTCCTTCTTTTGAGTTTACTGCCTATTGAGTGCCCTCAGTAACAAAGAAAAAAGTAATCATGAAGAATGGTACATTTTCTTCTCCCCTAATACTTCTTTGGAACATTCTGGAATGTTTCCTTGTTGATTTTTTTTGGTGAGGCAGATTGAAGAGAGCATGGTGAAATTATAAGAACAATGATTTCAAGTCAGAAGACCTGAATTCAACACCAGCTTTGCCAAACACTTCCTGTGTAACCCTAGGCAAGGCGTTTACCCTCTCTGTGCTTCAATATTTCCCTCTGCAAGAATAGAGATATTATATGGAAAATGTCTCTGACCATTTAAAGTGCTTGCCCAGTTCTTTGAGAAGAGCCCTAAGACCTGTCCCTAATTTACTGTCTGACTTTGAGCAAGTTACTTCCCCCACCTTGGGGCCTCAGTTTCCTTGTGGAAAACATGAAAATTGCCAGCTCGAGCTATGAAATCCGATAATACTCTGTGAACTCTATCAGATATCAGAAATTCGGTGCCAGCACCTTCTGATTGAGAGAAGGAATGATGTGGGCATGTTTAAGGGCAGAGGTCTCTCTTGATCATAACTTCGATTCCCAGCATGAGGGAACCCAGGTGTTGGGGAGTCTTCTACCTCCACAAAGGAGCAGGCAAAATGGAGGAGGGTGAGCTGGGCTTCGGCTTGGGCAGGAAATGGTAAGGAGCTTCTGTCGGTGATGGCTGTCTGTGGTTCTAGAAAGGAAAGGAAATATCAGTCGTAAAGCCATAGCCAGGTCATAGAGGAAGGAGTGGGGGAGGGGGACAGGGCAACTTTAGTTAAGGGAGGGTTCAACTGTGACCCAAATAAGGTGTCCTTAGTACAGAGAGGGGGATGGAGAATTAGATCTAGATACAGACACAGATATGCTACTTCGAATCAGGTCTAGAAACACATTTGTTCCTCTCTTGTTCAGAAATTTTGCCCAAACCATATACGCCTGACTCAAAGCAGATGACATAACTAAAGGTTGCTAGTTCCCACCTCAGGGCCTTTGCACTTGATGTCTCCCCTCCATCCACGCACCCCCCGCCACCATCTGCCGCCCCCCCCCCCCCCCCCCCGCAAACCTTCCTCCCATCACACAATACACACTGTTTCCAAGGTAAGAACTCAAACAGCTCCTCCACAAAGAAATCCTCCCTACAGCTGCCTTATCTGGAGCTGCCTCCTGCTCCTGGGCCCTCTGCCCTGCTTTACTGTTTCCACAGCACTACTGGAAATGGGAAATCGTTTCCTTTGTTTATATTACAGCTTGTTTATTTCCTGGCTCCCCTCCCAAGCCTCCCTAGAGCTCCCTTCTACTTAATGTAAGCTTCCTGAGGGCAGAGGGCTGGACTCTCTTTCAGGTTGCTGTATCCAGAGCACCAGGACAATGCTGGTATAGTAGGCTCCTAACAAATATTTGTTCAAAGAGTGAAAGAACAAAACACGAAATGTGCTTTTTTTTTCCCTCTCCCCAGGAAGACTTTTTTAAACAAACAGGCAACATGTTCTTGAGAGTGTGAGATTTCAGGCCCAAATCATTAACAGCCAGGGAAGTAAGAGGATGCTGTCCTTCCACAGGCTCTGAGGTAGCAAGGCTGCTGGGGCCGCAGTTAGTTTTACTGATACTGCTTCCAAAAGAAAACTTCATGCATCCTGATGTCCCCATTCTCTGAGGCTGTGCCAGCCAAGGAGAAGGTGGGATGAGTGGAATTCATTCCAGGAACGCCTGGAATGTGTACAGCCCTGTCCCCAGGACTTTCACATCATTTTGCCATTTCATAAACGGGGACACCCAAGCTCATAAGACTCAACAACTTGACTGAGATCAAGTCTAGAGTCAGGACTTGGATCCAGGTCTGCACCCGGTGCTCTTGCCTCTGCATTTCAATTTCTACAGATGAACACAGGCTGGCTGGCTCCCCATACCCACCCCCGATGGAGAGATCATGAGCACCTGCCTACAGATGGGGCCAGTAATAATAAGCTCCTTAGCAGGGCCAGGACCAGAGGAGGCAGGTGAGGCACGGAGAACAGGTACAGAGTTTAAGGAGGCATCACTCACCAGGCTCTTACATGATTCTGAGAAACGCCTGGTTAAATTTTGCACCCCGTGTGTACCTCTTGCTTCATCTGGTCCTGGCCCTGCTCACTGGCGTTTTCTTTAAGTTTTCTGCCCTTTTCTCTCACGTTATATAATACTTCTTTGTCTAGAAATACCACCAAAATGACTAGAGGGTAGATTGCTCTTTGGGAAGGATTCCGCTCACTTTGCCAACTAGCTTCTAGCCGCCACTTGGCAACCTCCCCTCCAGCTGGCCACTGGAATGATTTTTCTAAGGGATCGATCTGTCACTCCCCCACTGCAAACGCTCCAGTGCCTCTTCTCATGCCTACATTGTTTTACGGCCTAAACTACTTGGCATGGCCTTTAAGACCTTTATACGCTGGCACCATTCTGCCTCCTGAATGTTACCATGCGTCCACAGCTTTGGACAGGCTGTGCCTTCTGCCCAGGGGACCCCTGCCCGGTCTGTCTGGGCCAACATCATTTACCCTTCAAAGTCTGACTCCAAGGTCACTTACATTCAAGATGGCCCAAGACTTGCAGCAGGGACTTCCCTGGTGGTCCAGTGGTTAAGACTCTGTGCTTCCACTGCAGGGGATACGGGTTCGATCCCTGGTTGGGGAACTAGGATCCCGAATGCCACGCAGTGTGGCCAAATAAATTAATTAAATTCAATAATTTTTTAAAAAATCTTAAGAAAAAAAGACTTGGAGCAAAGCTGATGTGAAGTCAGCTCACCACTAGTGGCCAGAGGGTACCTGATCTAGGAGATGAGTGCAAAGCAGAGGGCTGAGATCCATCAAGCCAGGTGGTCAGGGCCTCCCAGGACCCCTTCCCACAGTCTCTGCTCAAACAGGGGCTGTACCAGGAAGGCTGTCTCCAACCCTCAGCCTGGGCAGTGCTAACTTCATAGCCGCGCTCAGTGTGACTCCAGCCTTTGAACTAACTTTATATTTTCCTGTGATAATGTGGATCCTAGTTGTTGGCAATGAAATGAAGCCAGGCTCCCAAGTACCCCGGAACCTCCCCATTCACCTAGGGCCTATTTTTCGATTTTGCCCTTTGGCATCCAGCTTCCCAAGCTGCCAGGGTTGGGGATGTTTAACTAGTTTGCAGCTTTAATATGTGGGCACTGCAAAGCCCAGCCTTCTGCCTGGCTCCCCCCACCCCCACTTATTGTCTAAGTTTTCACCTATTTGTTTTCCTTCCTCCTCTGTGTCTAACTTTTCTGTCTTCTTTGCATGATCTTGAGAATCAATCCAAAGTCAGGCTGACATTTTGGCCCAGTCTGCCCAAGTAGCTCAGATCTGAGATTTATTTTCCTGGAAAGAAAGTTAATGCATGTGTTGCTTTGGGAGAGGCTTAGAGAAGAAAGGATATCCATGCAGGTTGGATAATAACAACTATAGTAATAATAAATAACAATGACACCTACATTTGCTGAGCACTAACTACATAATAACTGTGCTGAGTGATTTTTTTATGCTTTTTCTCTCTTAACCTCCTAGGTATGATTGCTATATACCCATTTTAAAGATAGTTGCTATTACACCCATTTCCAAATGAGAAGGTTGAGGCTCAGAGAGTTGCATAAGTAGCCTGAGGTCAAACAGCTAGTAAGGAGGGCTGGTGTCTAGGTTGGCCCTACAGCCTTTAGCTCTTACTATTTGGGAGACCCTGAACAGGTCACTTCACCTCTCTGCATCTCAGTTAAATTGCATCTGTGACAGAGAAATAAGGAGAGCTAGTCCTCCCTACTTTATAAGCTAGTTAGGATGGCTGAATGGGTTAAGGAATATGAGGTGCTAGGTAAGTGTTAGTAATTATTTTTATGAAATCTGAGACCCCCTAGATCTGGGATAGAACAGAATTACATAAGACACTAGGAATTCTTTTTCACATATGAAAATTATTTATATGTTCCTTGCTATGATGTGAACCTGTATCTCCTATTTTGAGAGATAAATCATCCTTTACAAGCCAGGCTCTTTGGATAGACTAGGGAACTTCATGCTTTTGCTTTTCAAAAGATGGTTTTATTTGAGCCTGATGACTACTGGGGAGTTACACAACACAAATATATATCCCCGTTCTGCAGGCAGGAAAATGGAAATCAGAGTGGCTGTCAGGAGATGGCTCAGAGCGGGATCTCCTGCCGTCTACTCTGGTCCTCTCTGCGTACCTTCCATTTCTATCCCAGGAGCCTGGGTAGGTGACAGTGTTGAGAGATGGGTAGGGCCTGGCAGGTAGGGGAGAAGGTTTTGGGGGGTGTGGGAGACAGCCCCTGGGCTCTCCTCCTTTAGGACATTAGAATGTTCATAGGCCCTCATAAACATCATTTGTGTAAAACTACCCGAAATGTGAGCTGTGGTTACCTACTGTTATTTTGTCGTCATTTAAGTAAGTGTTTTTAAACATTTAAAGTTTGTCATTTTCCTTTTGTGTTTAGGCGTCAGTGCAGGGTTTTGGGTGTCACGCAGGTGCTGAACTTTGGCGGCCCTGGACACTTGGCCTGGAAGCCTCTGCACAAACAGCCTGGGCAGAGTAACCAGAGGCTCCACCTTGATTTATTTTATTTTATTTTATTTTTTGAGGTGGAGCTTTGGAGCTCTGGCCCAGACACATCTGGGTTTAGATCCTGTCTCTGCCACTTACTAGCTGCGCCCTGGAAATTATTAAAACTCTCAGTGTCATATGTAAAATGGAGAGAGTGCTGCATATGTGTGGCTACTCTTCAATGTTGTTATGAGTTTTACTATAATGTATAGTAAGGTGCCTAGTCCAATGTAGTAAATGTCTAATATTGTAGCTGTTTTTATTATAGTTTCTTTTTTTTCCCCTAACCTAGTTGGACTCACGGTGATGGCTCCCTGCAGGGTGGTCCCTCTGACAGTGTTTTTGTGAGAAGGGAGAATGGGCTGTAGAACTCATCCTGATTATGTCTCTTGAGTGGCCATGAAGAGGGTTTTGGTAGAGGTCCAGGCAGTGGCCAGGTGGGCCCAGGTTAAACTCTAGGCCCTCAGACTCCTCTAGCCTCTGACTGCCCTAAATCCTTTCATTCCATTAAGGTCCAGGTTGAGACCCAGAACCACATCCACAAGGGCCCCAAGTTCAGGCCCCAAGTGTAGTTTTCCAGGACCCCCCACCATTACCCCATAATGGGACGGGGGCCTGGCATGTTTGTCCTTCCCCTGCTGCTGGGGTTAGTAAGGGAATCCAAGGAAATGGACTGTATAAAATAGGAGGAGAAAAGAAAGAAACTGTACTGTTGAGAGTGAACAGACCAGGTGGAGGAGAAAAGAGTATCTGAGGTTCTCTCTGCTGATGAGGAGGGCACTCCACAGCTCCCCCTGCTGGCTGGATGGAAGACTGAAGTCCCTGTGGGAGCATACAACCCACCCTAGACCAGCCTGAAGTCAAGGTTGGGTAAAGAGCCCAGCCAGGAGCTGGGGGGATGGGAGGAGGGAAGAGCTCATCCGCCTGACAATTTCAAAACCTGAGGCTTTTGTCAAAAATACGCGTCCCTGAACTCCACCCAAAAACCTGCTCAGTCATTGTTTCTTAGGGGCATGAGGCTCAGGAACCCGTACTCTTAACAGATTTCCCCCAAACATTTGAGGGTCCTTAGAGCTGAACAGAAAAGGATCTAGAACATTTTCCCTGTGGTTTGATTTTAAATACCATGCAAGTTAGACTGAAGACAAGTTTGGCAACAAACATTTTGGCTTGACAAATGTTTATCGTACACCTACCATGTGCTAGGAACGTATTCTGCCGTCAGGCTGCCTCTCAGTTTCGAAGGCTGGGTGGACTTTGTAAAGAGCCATCACCCCACCGACTTGTGGGCAGCCTAGGAGCACGCATGTGCAGTGTGCCAAGGGGCGTCTGGGAGCTGCAACTGGGAACAGGAAGGAGGAACTGGAAGCGGAGCACGGAGGCCTCTGCAGTTTTCATTTTTTGAGATCCATTATTGCCGACAGAAGGTGGATTACTCTGGCTTTCTTTCCTCTTAAACTGAAATGTGGGGAAGCCTCCTTTCTGCCCACCCTTGACGTTATCCTTCTTGGACATGATGAAAGGAGAGTGAACCACGGGTTTACGTCTATTTGCTTATCTGAAATTTGGGCCCGGTGCGGTTCTGCGTACTACATCTTAGCCAAAGTAAAGGGACTTTCTGCTTTACTCTTCTCCAGCAAAAACAACAGTGAGTCAAAATAAACAACCTCTGGAATCCAAACGCTGGCTCCTCCTACCAAAAAGGCAAAATATTTCTCCTTTTATTGACGGAGGCCCTCGGTGTGCAGGGCACGGCTGTGCCCACCTTCAGCGCGCACCCACCTGCATCAGAGCGCGCTGGTGACCAGGTGGAGAAATCCTGGTGCCGAGACGCGCTCGCTGCGGGAGGCCTGGATTGAGAGCTTTTAGTCAGGGATACTTTTTAAAAAATCTTGTAAGTTAAGTTGACTTTCTGTGGCTCACAGGCCCTGATCCAGCCAACAGTCCGCCTCCGCCCCCTCGCGGTGTCAGGTCTTAGCCGGGGGCCGGACCTCCATCTGCTCCAGGCCGCGGGGGGGGCGAGAAGGCTGGACCTCCGCGCCGTAGAGAGCCCAGATCCCGGAGCCGGGCGGGGCTTGTCCGGCCACTTCCTCCAAGCCCTGCTGACCTCTAGTGGTCACGCGATGGAACTGACAGGACGCTGGGCCAGAGTGGAAAGCCAGGGTTTGTCTGGAACCTCCGCGTTCTCGCCCTTGCTTTTGCACAGTAGAATCACTTGGGACCTTTGAAAATACCCCTGGGGGTCCTGTGAGTGAGCGTGTGGCTGCATGGGGTGAGAGACCTGGCTGGAACTCAGACCCTAGGAAAAGACTCAAGAAGCAAAGGGGGGCTTCCCTGATGGCACAGTGGTTAAGAATCCACCTGCCAATGCAGGGGACACGGGTTGGATCCCACATGCCACAGAGCAACCAAGCCCGTGCGCCACAACTACTGAGCCTGCGCTCTAGAGCCTGCGTGCCTCAACTACTGAGCCCGCGTGCCTAGAGCCCGTGCTCCGCAACAAGAGAAGCCACCGCAATGAGAAGTCCGCGCACCCCAACGAAGAGTAGCCCCCGCTCGCCGAAACTAGAGAAAGCCTGCACGCAGCAACGAAGACCCAGCGCAGCCATAAATAAATAAATAAATAAATAAATAAAAGAAGCAGCAAAGGGTCCTGTCAATTTGTCCTTGAGAGTCGGAGACGATCGTTTACAGCCTTTTCTGTGCTCACAGAGTTCACACTCTTTGCTCTTAGGAAGTTCTTCCTGTTGTCTCACCTCAGTTCCCTCTCAAGAAGCGATAAATCTCGAATGAAAAAATGCCAGTTTACCTATCAGCTCTGGTAGCACTGCAGGGTAGGTAAGTCGGCCTGGGGCTGCAGTATCCACAGCTGCCTGGATGCGCCCGGCCGATATCTCCGGGCTCCGCGCTCCATCAGGCCCTCGATGAAATGGGTTGGAAGGGAGAAGAACCAACACCAGCACAATTAAATTAATTTCCAGCAGCTGCATGGGATTAAAATTACCCACTTCTCGCCGGACTCTGTTTAATGTTCCTGAAAACCATCTCCTGATCCTCCACTTCCACTCTTTTCTCTTCCTCATAGGCTCAGCTTTTGGTAAATTTACTCCTGTTGCTCTGCCCTTCCTCCCTGTGGCTGGAGGGCACAGCCCTGGTGAGACCCACCCTTCCCAGACGTGCCCAGGGAGCTGGGCAGGGGCAACATCGGGGGCAGCATGACCCTCAGGAGTGGGACAGGCTCTGCGGGTGGCTCAGCCCTCACAGAGTCCCAGGGAAGTGGAGCCTTGCACGCCCCACGCCTGTCCTTCCAGGCAGCAGAGGGAAGGCAATAGCCTACGTTAGAACAGGCGCCAGATGGGCGGAGGATGTGGGCTCACGTGCTGTGCTCGCCTTCCCCAGCTCATCTCCCCTCTGAGCCTTAGTCACGTCCTCCGTAGAGAAGAGACGGTTCTCTTTACAGGTTGCTGTGAAGACTGAATTAGATAATACGTAGATAAAATGTATGTATATAACATATAGATATATAATGGATAGAACCCGACCCAGTAGATGATCATACATAATGTTGATTATAGTAATAGCTATATAAATACATAATAAATAGCACTGGTTGAGGGCACATTACAGGACCGTGTTTTAAGCTTTTTACATGTATTGTTTAATCATCACAGCAGTGTGCTGAGGCGAATCCTTTTATTATCCCCATTTACAAATGAGGAAAACAAGGTAAAGAGGTATTGGGAGACATGCCCAAAGGCACACAGTTAGTAAGTGGGGGACTGATCACATGTCCTGGGAGAATGTATCACTGGGCTGTGCCCATACTGAGGCATAGTGCTTGCTTGTCTCTGTGCATGTGGGAGTGTGTGTGCGCACACACACATATGCACACATACACATAAACACACACCCAACACACATTTACACACATACACATACACACACATATATACACATATACACATGCATGCACAATACACAATACAACACACACATACGCACATACACATGCACACATAATGCATATGTACATACACATATACACATATACATGCACACACATACACACGTACATACACCCACGCACACATATACACACATGCACACATACAGACACATCCTTGCACATTGTCACCGTGTAACCGAAGACCCTGCACCCTTCCTCCTAGAAGAGTTTCCCTAAGGGGGCCACCTCCTGGAGAAGTAAAGGGGAAACAAATTAGTCACTGCAACTAGTAGGAGAAAACTAGCAGGAAGGGAAACCAAGTGCCTTTGGACAGAGGGAGAAATTCCCCAGGAACCAGCTGGGCCGACAGGGTGGGGCAGTCAGCCACCCACACCTCCAATTGTGAAGCAGACTCGCGAGAACAGGAACAGGCTTCCTGTGACACTGTCCTTGCCTGGATTAGCCTGTTTCTTTCCAGGGACCCCGGGACCCAGCTGTTTAGCATGAGGGGCTGCGCTCCTGATGCTGCCATGCTGCAGCCAGCTCATCCCAAAGCTGCATCCAGGGATTCCAACAAGGGGCCAGATCCTTTCTGTGCTTTTCGTGTAATTGACACTTAAGGAAATGTGTTCAATTTTGAGTTCTCCTCTGCTGCACTCTGTTCCCTTCCTCGCTGATCTGCCGAATGGAGCTGGGGGTGGGGATTTAGACTAGGGACTTGCTTCCGCCCTTTCCTAGCTGACAGCGTGGCCACATCATTACCTTCTCTGATCAGCTCTAAGGTCCCATCCGGCCTGACATTCTCAGTCTAAGATTCTAATCAGGTCTCATCAGCCACGGCCCACTGTGGCTGGTAGGTAACTTGGGTAGTGTGTGCAGGGGGGTCATTGCATTTGTGAGCCTCAGATGACAGTGTGTTATCACAGCAGAGGAAATGGTGTGTGAACGGGGGCATATGTCATCCTGACACTACCCCTGCCCACATGGCTTGATCTCAGAGTCAGAATCAGGTTTGCAGATAATGCAATGTCGTCATGGAGTAACCTTCCCCCCAATACGTCAAAGGGATAAAAGGAAATATCAGAGCAAAGAAAAGGGATAACCCAAGAGAGTGGTTCTGAATCACAGCTGCCCCCTGCATAGCACTGCGAAGTGCCAGCTACTGTCCTAGACCTTTAAGGACCAACTCATTTAGTTTTTGGAACAACGCTGCGGGGGTGAGTACTAATATAACCCCCATTCTACAGATGAAGACACTGAGCCATAAAAGGTTACACAGCTGGTAGGTGGCAATGCTAGGATTCAAAATTATAAACCAGTGTTTATAGTTTTAACCATTAAATTATGCTGCTTCCCAAGGAAAATCTCTGTCCAGGTGGAAGGAGCCACTTGGGAGAAGGTAAATTTCCAAGTTGTCTCTGGAACCCGGATTGGGTACTGCCCGTTTCAGAGGAAGATCGTGACCGGGAAGAGGGGAGCCCCTCGCAGCCAGAGCACTTGCTTTTTGCACACTAAAGAATCGGCAGGGAGTTCCTCCTCTATTTAATTTTTGCTTGTAGCCCCCAGGCATATGCCTGGCACTCCCGCATCCAGAGCATAAGCAACAGCGGGATGCTTTGCCCTCTCGAGATGACATTCCCAGACTGGCCCTCTGAGACACATCTCTCCCATCCTCCTGAGGTTTCACTTCCTGCTCTGGCCACCCCCATGCCCACCTTCCCTGTGGGAGGACTGGCAAGGCCCGGGCAGCAGAATGTCTTTGCATCATGGGCCAACCCTGGCGCCTGCGTCACTTCCCTATTTCTGCTGAAAACACACGCCGAAGATAGAACTGGGAGGCGAAGCCCCAAGACGGGTTCGAGCAGAGAAGGCAGCTGCACCCAGGTGGCTGAGCTGCGATAGAGCGTGAGAGCCGGTGAATCATGGGAGAATCCCGAGTACAGCCCTCACCGCACGGGCAGTTCACCCCCTCTCCTTGGGTGGTGCTGGCTGGAGCTGGCCTCATGCCATGGAAGTAGAGAAGGAAGAGGGGGATCACGGAAGTGAAAACAAGACCAAAAGAGAGTGGAGAGGAAGATGAGTGAAAGTCCTAGCTGATGCAAATATTGACTTAACCATTACGGGAGTAAATAAAACTCCCATTTATGTTATGCAAGTGCTATATTCTTTGAATACTTCTGCTGGAGGAATGTTTTATTTCACCATAGAAGAAAAATGTTTTCATATTCTCTCCCGCCGCTCAGACCAAAAACCCAGTGAGGCCTTGTGCCCCCGAGAGCCATAATATTATTTGTTAACATTTTTATGATGCCAAATGGTCTGTAGGAGAACGGGCGCAATTCTTTAGCTGGGAAACCATATGGCACGACGAGTAATAAATAAGGTATTGTGATAGTTAATGAACCTAATTGCCAGCAAAGGCTTTAATACAGAGACTGTGCTGCTGAGAATTTAGCACCACATCAGGGATGCTGCGGAGCTCCCCTGACTTCTGAGGCTTAATTTAAGTTCTATATTGCAAACTCCAGAAAATAATTCCAAACCCTCCTGCTGGAACAGCAACCTGCTGGTAGACTGTGATTATACCGAATTACTAAAATCACAATCAATTTTATACACACAGTTAACCCTTGCCAGGAAGGACTCACAGGGAGGAGAGGGATCAAGATTGCAACCCAGGGCTTCCCTGGTGGCGCAGTGGTTGAGAGTCCGCCTTCCGATGCAGGGGACATGGGTTTGTGCCCCGGTCCAGGAAGATCCCACATGCCGCGGAGCGGCTGGGCCCGTGAGCCATGGCTGCTGAGCCTGCACGTCCGGAGCCTGTGCTCCGCAACGGGAGAGGCCACAACAGTGAGAGGCCCGCGTACCGCAAAAAAAAAAAAAAAAATTGCAACCCATTCTACCTGTGGCTCTGGATGGAGGAGGACAGTGAGAGGCAGGAAAGAGGTGGTGCCTGAAGAAAGGGACCGGAGCCAGGGGTCCTGGTCTGCAAAGAGAGGAAGTGAGAGAGATGCTGATAGGAGACCTAGGCACAGGCACGGTGTGTTGGATTTCTCTAGTCCTGCAGGGTCCCTTTCCCTGTGGGACAAGATGACAGAGGGTCTTGGAGACAGGGGTCTGTGCTCACCCATCACTGCCAGCAGCAGAAAACCTGGCAGAAAAAGGAACTTTGCCATTGTTGCTATTATTCCATAAGTCAAGGTTATTAACTAGAGAAGATCAAATCGTGGCAGTCAACCTCGCACTGTGGAAAATGTAAATGCCGAACAGCTGCCGCTGAACTTTCAGTGGTGTCTGGTCCCTGGGCAAGAGAGGCACACGGCAACAAGGAGAGGATCCCACCCCCTTTTGGAGCTTGCAATAGCCTCGCCCACCCACCAGCCCTGGCCCGGATGGAGGAGAAGGGTCAGCCGTAGAAAGAGAGTCTACCGTAGCAGGTCAAGCCAGGCGTGGAGGGAGAGAATGCTTTGAGGCTGTGGCACCCCCTCCACAGCCCAAGGTCCATGGCAGTGCCCAGGCTGTGGTTTGGAGAGCTGCTCAGAAATGTCCTTTCCAGAGAGCACTGTGAAAGATAGGGGAAACCTAGCACAGCTGTGTGCTAGGCCCTCCTGCATTCAGAGAGGGCAAGTGGGGCAGGTTGAGAGGCGAGAGTGGGTATTGGAAATAGGAATCTTCCCATAAATCGAGAAGACAATGGAAGAAGCTCAGGTTGGAGAAGCTGGTAAAACCAAAAATGTACAGAAGAATCTGGAAGGTCATTAGAACCAGGTAGGAGGCAGAGGCAGGCCTGGCCTCAGGTATGAGACCCGTGAGGGGTGACCACATATGGCCATATGGCTCCTTCCCAGGGAGCTTAGGACAAAGCCCATTTCCTGCTGTCAACTAAGGTAGATTCAGCCTCATCTGGGATGCTGGGTGCGCTCTGGAGTCCCAGAAGTAGGGTTTATGGGACAGGCCTTACGAGCTGTGGCATCAGGTGTGAGAGGTAGGATGAGGCATTACCGTAGGTGTAAGCTTCCTGAGGGCAAGAAAACTGACCTTGGCAGCCAGCCTGCGCACACTTAGGTAGTTGAACGAGTTGAATCTCAGAGGACTAAACTCCACAGGGGACCAGAAGAGGAAGCACATGTATCGATCCAACCAGCCGGGCGGTCGGTGTGGGTGACAGGTCCTTCAGGAAGCACTGGCAGGGTCTAAGACCCTCACGGTCTGCTAGAGAGGGTAGGACCAGCCTCACGCTCAGCCCTTCTCTTGGTGCAGGACACTCCCTGCTGCCCTGGCTTGTCTCGGGTCTGCGGTCGTGGGTGTGGCCCTGAAGTGGATGCTGTCAGCTGCCTTGTCTATAAATCCTGCCTCCCGAGCTTGGTGATAGAAGCTGAGACCCTAAAGTCTTTCCCAGACCCTGCCTATGGGGGTGGGGAGTTGAGAAAGGGTCGCAGGACTCCCACAGGCCCTCTCTAACCCTGATGGAACTTCAGAATCAACTGGGGAGCCCCACCCCCAAAGACTCTAATCCAGCAGATCTAAGAGCAGGTTTTAAAGTTACACAGGTGATCTGGACACAGTACTGGATAGAAAACTATTTCTCTGCATCGTTCCTCAGCCTGACCTCACCCTCACTCTACCTTCCCCACTCAGCTCCAGACTGTGGAAGGAGAAATACATACGCTCTCCCTGGTGAGCAACTGACAGAACACAGAGATTCTGCTTAAACAGCGAGCGAGATGGAGGAGCAAAAGGAAGGCATTCTTGGGCTACCCTGGTGGCGCAGTGGTTGAGAGTCCGCCTGCCGATGCAGGGGACGCGGGTTCATGCCCCGGTCCGGGAAGATCCCACATGCCGTGGAGTGGCTAGGCCCGTGAGCCATGGCCGCTGAGCCTGCGCTCTGCAATGGGAGAGGCCACAGCAGTGAGAGGCCTGCGTACCGCAAAAAAAAAAAAAAAAAAAAAAAAAAAAGGAAGTCATTCTTAACTCCAGGGTGTTTAACCAACCCCTGGGTCAAGGGCACAGGTATGGTTGTTGAATTTCCACATCTGGTGGCCTTTCCAGTTAGATAGATACACATCTGGAGACAGAGGGATGACCATGGCCTTCAGGTCTTTGTTGTTTGTAATCTGATGGTCTTTCCATATTTATAGATGAGGAAAATGAAGGCCAGAGAGGTTCTGTGATTCCTACTCAGAAGGACGGTATGGAAACGGACTAGAACCCAGGTGTCTTGACTCTAAGTGTGTGCTCTTTCTAGAACAGTTTGCTTTTTCTTCCTTCAAATTGTGTACTCTGGGCCCTGGGAAGATAAAACGAACAGAAGAAGATCTAGGATTCATGTTCATATATTGGATATGAAGGGGAGAGAGGGTTCCCAGAGGAGGAAAATGTAAGATGCTGCAGGAGCTCACCATCTAGTTGGAGAGATTCTTACAAAATCGTAAAGCTGTTTATTAAAGTTTAGATAGTGTAGGGTTTATGGGAGGAAGGACCTTATCAGAGAGTGCTTCCTAGAAAAGGACTCGGAAGTGGTAAGTGATTACTGTTAATTGTGAGTTGATCACCCAGCTCTGTGCTAGAGGCTTTGGGAAAAACAAGGATATTGTGCCTGTCCGCAGGGAGCTTTCAGTCAAGTTAGAGAAGCAGTGTGTACCTGAGAGACATGGAGAATGCCAAGGCAAGCAGGCCCCTGAGCCCTAGCAGTGGGACCCAGACTCTCAAGTGCTGTGGTCTCCCAGTGAAACTTATTTTCTCCAGATTCTGAGAAGTGGGGAAAGATGGACCAAGTTGGACCAAGACTCCCAGTGGCAAAGGGGGTTCCGTGGGGATCCTGGGCGAAGAGTCCACAGGCCCTGGGGAAGAACTGCTTCCTCAGGGTCAGGGGGTGCAACTGGAATAAGCTCTTGCCTGGCTTCTCCATTCCCCCGGGGCCAGAGGGCAGAGCCCAGGGCCTCAATGACTCCAGCTCTCCCTCTCCCAAACAGAAGGTGGTAGGAACCCACCATGGGCCCTGAGCCCTGTCAGATCCAGCAAGTCCTGAGATGAAGAGCTGCCAGGTGTGAATTTAATACTGTACATAAATACACTTTCCAATCACAGGGAAGGCTTATTACTTTGAGGAGACCATCGAATATGTTATAGTGATGCAGATCCAGTGAGAAAAAGGAGAATAAATAAAAGAAAAGATAATTATTTGATGGAGTTCTCTTAGGATATGCCACAGCAGGGAATACCTGCAAAGAATGCAGATTTCTAGAGAGACTCAGCTACTCAGGCATCAAACTGACCTTTACATTGTCCGAAGCGAGGATGGGGGGAAAGGAATGGGAGCGATCTGGGTGCACATCATGCCATCAGTACTGGGTCCCTCACTCCACCTTGCTGGCAGCGGTCTCTGTGTGCCAGCCATAGCACAATCCCACAGAAGGGAGACGGCGCCTAATAAATGTCTCTGGAAAATTACGACTGTACTGCTACAGTAAAAAGGTGGCGCCGTTTATCTCAGCACCATCTGCACAGGCTCATTTGTTGCTCCCGAGGCAGCCCACACGCACCCAGCAAGTTTGCAACTCTCCACCACTTGAAGTGCTTTCCTCATGAGGATGCTCTGGGGCCTAGGGTGCTAATTCCTCTTCCGGCTCTGGGCAGTCAGCAGGAGAGAGAAGCTGGAAGAGGCCTGCAAATGAATGCTGCAACATCAGACCTGGACCTTGGGGTGGAGACCAGGAGCCCGGCACCCTTTCCACACAGGTGAAGAGGAACACAGAGCATCATTCATTATTCATTCATTCATTCATCTATTCAACCAACTCTACGGAGGGTCTGCTACTTGCCAGGCGCTGAGATGGACATTGGGGCCACCTGGGTAGTTTGCTTGCACTTCCTGAAGGATTGGATTCAAATGTCATCTTCTCCATGAGGTCTCCCCTGGGCCCCCCATCTAATATGGCAGCCCCCCGTTTTGTAGCAGACTCCCACCCCACTGGGAGTCGCCTTTAACCAATGATTGATGGACACAAACCTCTGAACCCTCTGACTCCTTTGCCCACAATGGCTACCACATTGTGATGTGTTTGGTGCTGTTGAAACATAAAATCTTGAGGAGGGAGTAGGTGGCTATAAAGCTAGGAATATGCACGTGCTGCGTTCACGGGATCTGTGGGCATTTAAAGCGTCTGCGTTGAGCTGGTTCCATCGACAGCTTGGAGGTGGCATTGCTGAAAGCTGGTGAATGAAAGGGACAATACACCGGTGCGGAGGGCTGTGGCCATGGTCTTTGCTTGGACCCCGGTCCATGTTTTCATCCACCTGGAAGACACAGGCTGCTCTGGCACCTCTGGGAATCTCAGCACAGCAGCAGCCAAGCCCATCAAGACCATGATCCTGAGAAGGCTTGAGTTGCCTCCCTTCTCCCCTTCAGGGTCCTCTGTCGATACTGAAATGGAAACCCCTCTCTTCTCCCTCTTCCCTCCCCTCCTCTCTCCGCACACAGCCCAGGAACCTCAACTTCACATGTAATAACCCTCCTTCACTGTCTTCAGGAAAAAGAAACACTGTTCTTTCTGTCATGTGCAGAAGCACTTGTCAGGCTTTGCTTGGGGACTCAGTGAAATCACTGGTGGGGAGTTGAAGCTGGGGAAATAGGGACCAGAGTATGACGATGCTTGCTTGAGTTTTTTTCAGTGGGCAATGCAGATACCGGTGATGGTGTGAATCAGGGGCTAGAGTGAATCAGAGCTGCCCAGTGTGGACAATGAACTAGCTGGAGCCCATTCCTGAGGTGGCGAGTCCAAGGAAGGGGGTCCCTGGAATAATCGGGGTGATTGTGTAGTGTGGGTGATGGTGCTACAATGCAGGAGCCTTGAAAGCAGCACCAGAGAGGAGGGAATTGATGACAGATATTCAGGAAGTTTAATTAACAGAATTCAGTGACTGATTAGGTATTTACGTGTGGGGAGGAGAGCAGATTTTTGTGGGAAGGAAAAATGAAGGACAGAGACAGAGATTGAGAAAGGGAAGTGGACAGAGAGGAAAGGTAAAGAGATATTAACAGGATTATAGAAAGGGTAGAGAATGACAGAGGTCAAAAGAGAGATGGAAAAGAAGCAGTCAGAAAGAGTCAATGAAACTCCTAGTGAGACTTCCTAATTTTTTTTAACTTCTTATTTCCAATGAATTTTAGACTTACAGAAAAGTTGAAAAAACAGTACAGAGACTTCCCACATACCGCTTACCCAGCTTCCCCTAATGTTAACATTTTATACAACCATGGCACAGCTATCAAGCCCAGGACATTAACATTGGTACAATACTGATCGCTAAGCTGTAGACTTTATTGGAATTTCACCAATTTCCTACTGAGATCTGGAGAGGGAGAAGCATAAACACACAGAACCAGAGAGGGAGATGGGTTTAGACATAAGAACTCAAGGTCCTCTTCATGGAAAAAGTTAGAAGATGGCCCCATCAGATCTCAAAGGCATGAACTATCTTAGGGACGTATGTTTGGTACCTCATAAGTGGTTATTTAATAAATGAATAGATTCAAGTACTCCAGTCACAGACCAGTCATTGTAACTAGTATCCACACAACCAACCACAGTCATCAGTCTTTTTGAAGCTTCCACAGTGCACAGTGTCCAGGATCTGTGGCTTACACCGTAGGCATTTTTAAGGGGGCAAATGCCGAGGGCTTCTTCTAATGTCAGGTTCCCAGTTTCATCCTCCAGAGAGAGGTTCCTCTACTAATGCCCTCTGCTAACCTCTCTCCTTAAGTGTCTCCATGGGCGCACAGTCATGGCAGCCAGGATCTCAATCCCACTCCCTTTGAATGCATAATTTAGGGACTGAGGGAAGTTTAGTACTGTCATGGAGTGAAGAAAGGAGCCTTTTACCCATCATTTGGGGTCCTCAGTAAACTCACCCTCTTCATTTAGGAGCCAGGCAGCCTAGGGATGGGTGGCTGTCAATCACCAGGAGGTTCATTAGTTCTCCCCTTCTGGTTTCCTCAGGCATGAAGGGATGCCAGCCATAGCAGAGAGCAGCTGTGTGAAATGGCAACCCAAATGGGGCTCCCAGCAACCCCTTCTCTGGCCAACTTCAAAAGCCTGTGAAACTGCCCATGGCCAAACCAGCCTGCTTTCATAACAATGGCACATTTGAAGTCTTCTCTAAAAGACCCATTACTGTAGTTCTTTGTTGCATTATGGGGGAGGAATCTGCCATGTTGTCTCCTCTTGATTAAATGTCAAGAGTCCCTTGAAGAGGTTGTCCACTCTCACCACTATTATTTAACATAGTTTTTGAAGCTTTAGCCACAGCAATCAGAGCAGAAAAAGAAATAAAAGGAATCCAAATAGGAAAAGAAGAAGTAAAGCTGTCACTGTTTGCAAATGACATGATACCATACATAGAGAATCCTAAAGATGCTAACAGAAAACTACTAGAGCTAACGATGAATTTGGTAAAGTAGCATGATACAATATTAATGCACAGAAATCTCTTGCATTCCTATACACTAATGATGAAAAATCTGAAAGAGAAATTAAGGAAACACTCCCATGTACCACTGCAACAAAAAGAATAAAATATCTAGGAATAAACCTACCTAAGATCTGTATGCAGAAAACTATAAGACACTGTTGAAAGAAATTGAAGATGATACAAACAGATGGAGAGATATACTATGTTCTTGGACTAGAAGAATCAACGTTGTGAAAATGATTATACTACCCAAAGCAATCTACAGATTCAATGCAATCCCTATCAAACTACCAATGGCATTTTTCACAGAACTAGAACAAAAAATTTCATAATTTGTATGGAAATAAAAAAGACCCCGAACAGACAAAGCAATCTTGAGAAAGAAGAATGGAGTGGAGGAATCAGGCTCCCTGACTTCAGACTATACTACAAAGCTAGAGTAATCAAGGCAGTATGGAACTGGCACAAAAACAGAAATATAGGTCAATGGAACAGGTTAGAAAGCCCAAAGATAAACCCACACATATGGTCACCTTATCTTTGATAAAGGAGGCAAGAATATACAATGGAGAAAAGACAGCCTCTTCAGTAAATGGTGCTGGGAAAACTGAACAGCTACATGTAAAAGAATGAAATTAGAACACTCCCTAACACCATACACAAAAATAAACTCAAGATGGATTAAAGACCCAAATGTAAGGCCAGACACTATAAAACTCTTAGAGGAAAACATAGGCAGAACACTCTATGACATAAATCACAGCAAGATCCTTTTTGACCCACTTCCTAGGGAAATGGAAATAAAGACAAAAATAAACACATGGGACCTAATGAAACTTAAAAGCTTTTGCACAGCAAAGGAAACCATAAATAAGACCAAAAGACAACCCTCAGAATGGGAGAAAATATTTGCTAATGAAGCAACTGACAAAGGATTAATCTCCAAAATTTATAAGCAGTTCATGCAGCTCAATATAAAAAAAAAACCCAATCCAAAAATGGGCAGAAGACCTAAATAGACATTTCTCCAAAGAAGATATACAGATTGCCAACAAACACTTGAAAGGATGCTGAACATCACTAATCATTAGAGAAATGCAAATCAAAACTACAGTGAGGCATCATTTCACACCAGTCAGAATGGCCATCATCAAAAAATCTACAAAAAATAAATGCTGGAGAGGGTGTGGAGAAAAGGGAACCCTCTTGCACTGTTGGTGGGAATGTAAATTGAGGTTCCTTAAAAAGCTAAAAATAGAACTACCATATGACCCAACAATCCCACTACTGGACATATACCCTGAGAAAACCATAATTCAAAAAGAGTCATGTACCACAATGTTCATTGCAGCTCTATTTACAATAGCCAGGACATGGAAGCAACCTAAGTGTCCATCAACAGATGAATGGATAAAGAAGATATAGCACATATATACAATGGAATATTGCTCAGCCAAAGAAAGAAATGAAAATGACTTATTTGTAGTGAGGTGGATGGACTTAGAGTCTGTCATACAGAGTGAAGTAAGTCAGAAAGAGAAAAACAAATACCGTATGCTAACACATATACATGGAATCTAAAAAAAAAAAAAAAACAAAAAGTCTGAAGAACCTAGGGGCAGGACAGCAATAAAGACACAGATGTAGAGAATGGGCTTGAGGACACGGGGAGGGGGAAGGGTAAGCTGGGACGAAGTGAGAGAGTGGCATGGACATATATACACTACCAAATGTAAAATAGATAGCTAGTGGGAAGCAGCTGCATAGCACAGGGAGATCAGCTCGGTGCTTTGTGACCACCTAGAGGGGTGGGATAGGGAGCGTGGGAGGGAGATGCAAGAGGGAGGAGATATGGGGATATATGTATGTATATGTATAGCTGCTTCACTTTGTTATAAAGCAGAAACTAACACACCATTGTAAAGCAATTATACTCCAATAAAGATGTTAAAAAAGAAAAAAAGAGTCCGTTTGAAGGCTAAGGTCAGTCCTAGGGGGCTGTGCCAGAGGAAAGAGAACATAAAACTTGGATAAGCAGTAGACAGTAGGGAAAGCTGCCACTTGTCTCCACCAAGGGACCAGTGATTCCAGGCCAGTATAGATGGCCCCTGTGGAACTCTTAGTCCTAGTCTTTCTTTTCCTTTCTTTCTTTCTTTCTTTCTTTCTTCCGTCCTTCCTTCCTTCCTTCCCTTTCTTTCTTTCCTTCCTTCCTTCTTTCTTTCTTTCCCAGGATATGGGAAAGGAAGGGACTGGGAACACCCATTAGTTGAGGGATTCTTAGATAAACTTAAATAAAATTACATCTCACACACCTCCAGACACTAGGAGTGTGCCCTGTATATGATCCTCTCATCCTTGCCCTTGAAGACCTTCCCATGATCCCCCCTTCTCTTCTTAGATAACTCTGATCTTTCTCTCAACCCGGTGGAGAGATGCATGGAGCAACAAACAAGAAAGAATTAAGGGCCTGAAACAATTTTTTTCAGATTTGTCATGTTCCCATATTTGACTCAACCCTTCCCAAATAATCACTTGTTGATCAGCTTGCATCTTTTTCCCTAATAGCAAGGATAAGCAAGAGTTGGCTTATATAGAAATAGAAGAAATTCCGTTTAGCTGTACTGCTGGCACAGTGCTTGACATAAAGCAGGTACTCAAAAATATATGTTAACCGAATGAATTAATGAGTGGTAATACAGGGAAAACCTTTATATCTGACCAATATGGTGGAAAGAGCATTGGAAGTGGAGAGAACCAGGTTAAAACTCTGGACCTGCTCCTTCCCATGTGCCCTCAGGCAGGTTACGTGACCTCTCTCAGCTTTAGTTTTTCTCACTAAGAAAAACAAAAATGACTAGCTCCACGCTTCAGTGTTATGGTAAAAACAACAGATAATGTGTATGCAAGACAATGCACATAGCTTACTCGGTCTCTCTGATGGTTGGTGAGATGAGGTCTGGCTTTAGAATCCCTTAGCACCACGGCCGAGTGAGAGGCTACTTCCTGCATGGAGGAGTACCCTGCGCTCTCAGCCCTCTAGCAGCAGCACTCTGGGCACCTTCTATGTGACAAGGTGATGCTTTCTGTCACATACTGCAGTCTCATTAAATACAACAACCCTGCAAAACAGATGTCTTCTCCCCATTTTCCAGATGAGGAAAGTGCGTCTCAGGGGAAATGACTTGACAGTGGTTGGAGCCTCAGCGAGCACCAGCGTCACCTGGAGAGCTTGTTAAAACTCAGATGTCTGGGCTCCCGCTTAAGTCTCTGATTCAGTGAGTCTGAAGTGGGGCCTGATAACTGGCATTTCAACAAGTTCCTAAGCGACACTGATGCTGTTGCTCAGAGACCAGAGTTTGAGGACCACTGACTTCCAGGGTTGTGGCTAGGAAGCGACAGGCCAGGCATTGAAACCCAAGGTTTCTGATCCCAAGTCTCTCCTTCCCTGTCCACCTCAGCTGGTGCCCTCTGCACAGTGTCTGGGTAGGAACTCCATCAATGCCCTGAAATCTCTCTACCTGGAAGTCGAGTAGACTGGCTGGGGCCACTGTAAATCTACAAGGCTCCCAGGGAAATGGGGTAAAGCAAAAGCAAGCTCCCATGAAAGGGAGACGGTCTGAGGACAGGACGTGGCCCCAGTCATGATCCTAGCTCACTGGCCCCTGGAGCTTCCTTTCAGGGTGTTTTATGAGCCAGTTTTCAGTGCCAGCATCAGGCTGTGGGGGGAGCCCAGGCCCACCAAGAGTAAACAGCAACCTGGGCAGGCAGGCAGGGTTCACAGAGGGGCCCCCACTGCAGGGCGGTTTTAAATTGCTACCATATTTAATTGTTAGCCCAGCTCCTTCATTGGTTGAGTGATGGGAGAAGGGAGAGGCAGGCAGGGCCCAGAAGGGGCTGTGAGAAGCTGTATTTCTCTCCATTTGGGGCTCACTGGGGATTCTGTACAAAGCAGCGCCTTGGGGCTCAGCGCTGGAGTTTATGTCAACCCCTGTGCTTGATGGGTTCAAGGTTCATGCCTCCTGGTTAGTGGGACCCAGGAGGCTGGGGAACCCAGCTGCTCCTGGCACGCATCTCTCCATTCCTGCAGGCAGGGACTGACTTTGACCTCTGTGGGTCCTGAAATAGAAGTCACAGCTAGTATGAGGCACCATAAAGCCTCTTGGCAGCCACACGCTGTCACCTGGCTCTTCAAGGTCTTGTCCTAGCAGAGGAAATACAAAAAAGCTGTCTGGAGGCAGAGGGATGGCCACAGAGATCTCTCCAGGGCATTGCCAGCCTGAAATCCCAAGGATCTTGTGTCTCCTGAAACTTCCTGGCCCTAAGGTGAGGGCAGGCATCATTACCCCTGAGATCAGTGCATAGTCCAGACACCCATCCATCTTTGCCTATTTCCCTCCTACTATCTTCTAACAGGAATCCAGAACCACTCCTGCCTCAGAGCAATTTAACTCAACTGAGCAGGGAGACTATTAGACTGAGGAAACCTCATCACTAGAAAATGATAGTAATGATAATTATTGCTATCACCCATTCACGGCATACTAAATGCTGGCCACTGTTCATGTACTGATGCATTTAATCGACTCAATAAACAATGACCTGGGTATGGTTATTATCACCATTTTACAGATGGGAAAACTGAGGCACTAAGGGGTTGAGTAGCTTGGCCAAGACCACACAGCTAGAGAATGAGTGAGCCTGCAGGGCAGGAAGGGCATTTGGGGCAGGTTGAGCAAAGGCCTAGGGAGGAGATGGCAAGGCCCTTTTGAAGGTCAACTAGGAGTTCAGTGAGGCTGGAGTGTGTGTGTTGGGGCAAAGAGGTAAGAGAAGGTATGGCGAAGTAGGGAAGGGATTAATCAGGAGGATTTTGAATAGATGCTAAAGAGTTTAATTTTATCCTGGAGGCAATGAGAAGTCACTGAAGAAAGCTAAATATGTAAAAGACTACTTAGATTATGTTTTGGGAAAATCACTCTGAAAGTAGTGTGGAAGGTCAAAGCGGCATGGAGACTGTTCAGGGGGCTACTGCAGTAATCCAAGTTCTCCAGAGACTTACACCCTTTTTCTATATATAAAGAGATTGATATATTTGTTTATTTATTGCCAAGCTGGAGACCCAGAAGAGCTGATGTGTAGTTCTAGTTGGAAATCCAGCAGGCTGGAGATCTAGGAATAGCTGATGCTTCCGTTTCAGTCTGAAGATCAGAAAAAAAAAATGTCCCAGCTCATGCAGTCAGGCAGGAGGCATTCCCCCTTACTCACAGAAATGTCAGCCCTTTGTTCTACTCAAACCTTCCACAGATTGGCTGAGGCCCACCCCCATCAGGGATGGCAATCTGCTTTACCCAGTCTAACAATTCAGAAGTTAATCTCATCCAGAAACACCCTCACAGACGCACCCAGAATAATGTTTGCCCAAATGTGTGGACACCCTGTGGCCCAGTCAACTGACACATAAAATTAACCATCACACAAAGGAGAAATGATAGTGGCTTGGATGAGAACAGTGGCCACAGCAATACAGAGGAAATTACAGATTAGAAAATTGTTAACAAGTTGAACAGGATTTGGTGACCAGTCAGTCTTGAAAGATGGGGGAGAGAGTCCATGATAACACCTGGGTTTTGGTTTGGGGAGACTAAGTGAAAGGTGGTTCTTTTTACTGGGACAGTGTCATCTTGTTGTCCCTTAGCTTCACCAGTTTATGGGGACAAATGCTACCACATTAACAGTTAAATATCAGTTTTACTGGCTCAAAGCCCCACCTGCAGATCCTTGCAAAGTTTTCCCAAAGAACTCCTGGCAACTTAAAAAGTCTTACCCACATTCATGAATCCATCTGAGTCATCAGTCATGGACACGCCACCTCTGCAGAACAAGAGATCCACTGGTCACCCCCCCTCATTGGCACCAGCAGCCTAGTGGAGCTCTGCCCAGGTGTGCAGAAGCTGTAGGCCCTGCACATGTGTGCGGCCACCTGCTGGGAGGTCAGAGCAGGGCGCTCCTTCCCTCTGGCAATGAGGCTGTCGTAGACCATACAGCTTTTACAATGAGATTCTTAGTTTCACCCTTGGAGCCCTTGTTCCTGGGGTGCATACCTGCCATCCCCTAGGTTCTGGGGGTTCGTCCATACCAGCTGCCCTGCAAAACCTAGATCGGTACCTAGATCACTGCCCTCCTATGACCACTGGGCACTTTTGGCGGATGTCCCTTATCATACTAGATGTCTCCATTTGTGGTGAATTCTCTCCTGGAGGCCTGGAAGTTCTTATGATTTGGCCTCTTCCAGCTACCCCCAGTCTCGCACTGCACCCCTCCCACTGCACCTGACGTGCCTTTATGAGCCTGGAAACCAAATGCAGATCGAGTCTCTGTCCCCACACACCAATGGTCCTCAACCCGATGGATCAGTACACAGAGATAGATGCTCAAGGACATGAGTATTGTTCAAGTCTTGGGGTGGTATTTTTTGGCCTAGATTTTTTGTTTGTTTGCTTGCTTTGTTATGGTTGTTCACGCTTTGATTTTGCTTTGGATCTTAGGTATGGAGGGTTGAGGTAACCGTAGTCCTTATTCCATGTTACAGCCACCAGATCTGTGAAAGTTCTCCCTCTTATTTATTTCTTCTTCTTATTTCCATACCTACAGCGACTGTATGTTTATTATACAAGAAAGTACACATCTGAGAAGAAAAAGAGACATTTTAATAATCGTTATGCTGGGATCACAGCCGTAATCCAGGACAGCCGCAGGCAAACCAGGACATATGGTCCCTGTTTATTCCTGTGTCCATTTCTGTGTCCCTCTAACAGCCATTCTATTTTGTCTAATTAGTGCATTTCATTTTTATATATTTTTATAAAATGTATATTTTTGTTTTATGCACATGCATTGTTATATAAATGATAACTTTGCTATAGATCTATTTCTGTTTCTTACCTTCTTCATTAAGCACTGTTCATGTTTACATCGAATCTGTTGCTTCTAGTGAATTCATAATAAATACTCCGTGTCGTGCAACAACCACAGACACGGATGCGCCCACTTGGTGATGGACACCCCGGTGCCCAGCCTCAGCCCATCATGGATCATGCTGTCGTGATTCTCCTTGTTCAGGGAGCCTCAAGAGCTGCTGGGAGAATTACTTTGGGATCTCAGGAGCAGAATTGCCAGGTTGTTATTTAAGTAAGTAGTACCAGATTGCTTTCCAAAATTTGCCTGACTCTTCGTGACTAATGTATACATTTCAGCTCTAGCCCAGCTGGGACACCCGGGGAAGAGAAGGTTGAGAACAGAAACCGAGGAAGCACCAGAGTTTTGAGAATGATCAGAGGGGGTGGATATGATGGTGGAGACTGTGGCCAAAGCTGTCATAAAGGCAGGAGGAAAAAAACAAAAAGGGCTGTAGCAAGATGAGACGTGGCAGCGCAGAGCTCTGGCTCTGAGGGAGATACACCTGCGCTTGACCTCAGCTCAGCCCCCAGCTAGTTATGTGACTTTGGGTTTCTTATGTGCCCTCAGCCTTGGTTTCCTCACGAGTCAACTGGGTATAACAAGTCCCTGTTTTAATAGGTTGTAATTTAGTTCTGTATCTGGCATATAAGCATCCAATAAATGTTAGGAATTTGATCCTCTAACAGTTTTTCATTCAAGCACTTATCAGAGTTTGTGTTTATTTTGTCATTTGTAGGATTATTTGATTAATATCTGTATCTTCCACTAAATTGTATGCTGCTTTGGGACTGGACCCTGTCTACTTGATGACGACTTTATCCTTAGCACCTACTACAGTGCCTGGCACAGAGGAGACACAACAGATATTTATTGCCTTGATTAACCAGTGTAAGTAAAATACAGAGGATAATTACTGGTTGTGGTAAGTGCTCTGAAGGAAAAGACATCATGAAGTAATTGAGAATAATTGAGCTGAGGGAAGAACACAGGTAGGTCTGCAGGGAAGGCTTCTCTGAGGAGGTGACATGAACTGAGACAGAAAGGTAGAGAATGGATGGTCCATATGGAGTGTTGAGTGTTTCAGGCAGAAGGACAGCGTGTTCAAAGGCCCTGAGGCAGGTCAGGGCTTGACATGTCATGGGAAGTCAATGAGGGATCTTAATAGGGAAAGTAACAAAATAAATGAACACAGAGAAAACAGTTAGGAAGCTGTTGCCTTTGAAAGATTATGACGACTTGTATCGTGAATAGATGAAAAAGAGAGGGTGGGCTTGGGGTACATTTTGGAAGTGGAATATAGGACATGCTGAATGATCAGGTGTAGGACAGAAGGAAAATATGTAAATTAAGGTTGACTTGGGCAGTTGTGTGAGTAGTGGTACCATTTACCGGGACCAGAAAACCCGGGAAGAAATAGGATTGGTGGTAGGGTGGGAGATTGAGACTAGAAAGCTCAGATTTCAACATAGTAAGCTTGAGATAACTTCAGATCACTAAAGGGAGATATTGAATAAGCAGTTAGATAGAGAAGTCTGAGACTAATCGGGAGAGGTCCTAGTTTATTTGGAGTCATCAGCGCGTGAGAGGGTAAAGTCATGAGATAGGATTGGATAAACGCCCAAAGGAACAACGTATCGATAGAGGTGATAAGAAGGCCATGGGAACATATGTATATGTATAACTGATTAAATTTGTTATAAAGCAAAAAATAAAAAATAAAGAAAATAAATTAAAAAAAAGAAGGCCCTGCACAGAGCCTTGGGCCCTCCAGCATTTAGAGGCTGTTGGAAGGGGAGGAGCCAGCAAAGGAGACTGAGCAGGTGTGGCTAGTGAGGTGGGAGAACCTGGAGTGATGTCAGGAAAGGCAAGAGAGAGGAGGGACTGGGCAACTGTTAGGCTGCTGGGAAGTGTGGGAAGAGTGGGATAGGGAGACGAGGCCTTTGGAATTGGCAATGTGAAGGCTGCTGATGTGTTTTTTAATGACTTTTTAAAACAACGGGTTTATCGAGATGCAATTCCCATGCCATAAAAATTGGCCCATTTTCAGTATACGGTACAGATTTTTCGTATATTCACAGAATGGAGCAAGCCACCACGGTCTAATTTTAGAACACTTCCATCATACTTGTTAACAGTACTCCCCTTTCCCCTTCCCACCCCCTACCCAATCCCAGCTCCAGGCAGCTACTAATCTACTTTATGTCACTATAGATTTGCCTATTCTGGACATTTCATAGAAATGGATCATACAATATGTGGTCTTTGCCCCTGGCCTCTTTCACTTAGTGTAATGTTTCCAGGTTTCCTCCATATTGTAGCACGTGTCAGTACTTCATTCCTTTTATGACTGAATATTATTCCCTTGTACGGATATGCCACCTTTACTGATCATGCATCAGTTGATTACAGTTTGGATTGTTTCCACTTTTTTGCTATTATGAATAATGCTGCTGTGAACATTGTGCACTAACTTTTCTATGGACATATGTTTTCATTTCTCTTGGGTAGATACCTAGAGTGGAATTGCTAGGTCATGTTAAACATGTCATTCTATGTTTAACATCTTCAGAAATTACCAAACTGTTTTCCAAAGTGGCTGCTCCATTTTATATCCTCACCAGCAATGTATGAGGGCTCTAATTTTGCCACATCCTCACCATCACTTGTTATTGTCTGTCTTTTACTTTAGCCATCCTAGTGGATGTGAAATGGTATCTCATTGTGGTTTCGATTTGCATTTCCCTCATGACTATTTCACGTGCTTATTGGCCATTTGTATATAGCTACTGGTAAATTCCACAAGGACAGATTCAAGGGAATCTGTTAAAACCAGATGAAGTTAAAAAAGAATTGAAGGTGAGGAATTGGGAAGAGCAAATATAAAAACTATTTGAGAAGTTCCCCTTTGGAACCGTTTCAAGGGAAGTTTCTTTGTGCTTTCTTAATAATAGGAGACACTAAAATATGTTTGTTCATGAGGATGGGCCAGCAGACCTGGTTGCTAGGTGATGCAGAGGAAAAGGGAAATAAGCTCAAAAGCAAAAGTTCTTGAGCAGGACTCAGAGCATGTGAGATGGGGTTGCCTTTGAAATGATCCCCCTTTCCTGCATCTTAACCTGTGAGAACTTGGGTACAGGTTTGGTCCATCTGTGGATTTGCTGGTCAGAAGATGAGGGGGTTCCTTTCTGATGGCTCAGTGAATGAAAGAATGAGGTCATCGACAAGAAGCAGAGTGGAATAGGCGTGGGAGGTTGGGGGAAAAAACAGAATAATATAATAATTATTTGGAGAGTAAACTCAAACTTAAAAGAGAAATATAGGCTTGCCGGGGGTGGAGGGGGCGGTCATTCAGTGCCCGTTATAGTTTGAAGCCATGGATTTATAGTAAATCCAGTCAGCTCAGTTTGATTTTCTCCAAGAATATTCAACTACTCAGATGTGGGAGCAGAGAACGTGGCTGGCTGGACCCAGCTGGGGTTGTGGCTTCACCAGGTGAATGAAGATTCATTTCTTTCCCACGTGGACACCGAATGTATTAGACAGGGAGCTGAGTGGAGGGTTGAGGATGTAAATAAAGTAGTAATTATAATAAGGGCCATGGCAGTGGTTCTCAAGGTGTGATTACTAGATCAGTGGCATCTACATCACCCAGAAACTTGTTAGATATGCAATTTGGGAGCCCCACCCCAGAACTACATAAGAGGATAGTGTCCTCAGTGGATGGAAGTGAAGATGGAAGGGAGTCAGCTGCTTCTAGATTGGAAGCTCCAGAGGAGAGATGAAATGGGTTAGTTTAGGAGATACGACCAGGAGATACGACCAGCAGTTTGGGGACCAGTGATCCACTGATAATGGATGATCCAGGAAGCCTGGACTTCTGGAGGTTCCTAAAATAATCAGGGATGTGAGGTGTGATTGGATTTACCGTGAAGAGCCCTAGAAGAAAGTGGGTGATAGTTCATTCCAGGGTCCTGAATCCTTAGCTGAGTTCTGGATAGCAGCTCCTCCTGAGGCTGGGAACGGGCATCAAATCACTTCAACCACATTCTACTGATTATTAATAAAGTCACAAACCCAGCTCACATTTAAGGGGAAGGGTCTACACAAAGGCATGAATACAGTCAGGTATGGCTCACTGAGGACCACCAATGTACCAGACCACCACAACTGTTAACGCTTTTTATGTCCAGCTTAAAAAATCATTGACTGCTACAAGATCATTCAGTTATCTTATGTTGTATTTTTAAAGCTTTTTGTTTTACTTTTTTTTTTTTTCTTTTTTTTGCCGCACAGCACAGACATGCAGGATCTTAGTTCCCCGACCAGGGATCGAACCCGTGCCCCCTGCAGTGGAAGCATGGAGTCTTAACCACTGAACCGCCAGGGAAGTCCCTGTTTTCCCTTTCACATTTAGATCTACCATCCATCCGGAATGGATGTTTGTGATGGATGCGAAGTAGGAGTCAAGATTCATTTCTTTCCTATGTGGACACCCAATGTATTAAGAAGACCGTCCTTGTACCATTGCTATACAGTGCCATCTTTGTCATAAATCAAGTATCCATATATGTTTGTGTTTATTTCTGGATTTTCTATTTTGTTTCATTAGTATATGTACTGTGGCTGCCCCTATTCCAGTCTGTCTTGATTACTGTAGTTATGTGAAGAGTCTTGATAACCAGTAATGGAAATCTTACAATTTTGTTCTTCTTCGTATAAGATTTTCTTGGTTTTTAGCATTTTTACAAGTGCATTAAAATATAATAAGATAGGGCTTCCCTGGTGGCACAATGGTTGACAGTCTGCCTGCCAATGCAGGGGACATGGGTCCGTGCCCTGGTCCAGGAAGATCCCACATGCTGCGGAGCGGCTGGGCCCGTGAGCCATGGCCGCTGAGCCTGCGCGTCCAGAGCTGTGCTCCGCAATGGGAGAGGCCACAACAGTGAGAGGCCCGCATACGGCAAAAAAAAAAAAAAAATTTGTGCTCTTATCCACTAACGAGAAATACAGATGGCCAATAGGTACATGAAAAGTTGCTCAACATCACTAATTATCAGAGAAATGCAAATCAAAACTTCAATGAAGCAGCACCTCACACTGGTCAGAATGACCATCATCAAAAAGTCTACAAATAGGGCTTCCCTGGTGGTGCAGTGGTTGAGAGTCCAGCTGCCGATGCAGGGGACACGGGTCTGTGCCCTCGTCCGGGAAGATACCACATGCCGCGGAGCGGCTGGGCCCGTGAGCCATGGCTGCTGAGCCTGCGCGTCCAGAGCCTGTGCTCCGCAACAGGAGAGGCCACAACAGTGAGAGGCCCATGTACCGCAAAAAAAGAAAAAAGATAATAAAAGGATAATGAGATTGCTATGGATTGAACTGTGCCCCCCAAAAGATATATGTAAGTCCTAACTCTCAGTGCCTCAGGATGTGACCTTATTTAGAAATAGGGTATCTGCAGATGTAATCAGTTAAGCTAAGGTCAGATTGGAGTAGGGTGGGCCAATACGTAGGGTAGGTCCTACTCCAATATGAGTGGGGTTCTTATAAGAGGAGAAAGCAGATACACAGAATGGGAAGGCCATGTGACAACAGAGGCAGATATTGGAGGGATGCAGTGGCAAGCCAAGGGACATCAAAGGGTGATGACCACCACAAGTTAGGAAGGGGCAAGGGAGGATTCTCCCCTACAGGTTTCAGAGGCAGCATGGACCCGGTGACATCTTGATTTCCAACGTCTAGCCTCCAGACTGTGAGACAGTACATTTCTTTTGTTTTAAGCCTCCCATTTTGTGAGAGTTTGGTACAGTAGCCCCAGGAAACTAATACAAAGATGTTACAACAAACAACTTTATTCTAATAAATTCAAAAATTTAAATGAAATAGACAAATTCCTAGGGCAACACACTGACAAAATTGACACAAAAAGAAATAAACATTTTGAAATCCTGTATCTATTAAAGAAGCTGAATCTGTAATTTAAAACAAGTTTGTCCACAAAGAAAACTATAGACCCAGATGACGATTTCACCAAACTTTAAGAGATGCATTTTAAATCGTCAGTAATGTGGAGAATTGTTCAAGGTTAGAGTACAAGATCCCAGGCAAAAATGATGTGGACGTACATTCTTTCAGTGAAAATGAGTATGGTAAAGAGAGGATGGATAGAAGAGAGATTAGGGAGAGAAGGCAGAATCAGTAGAATTTGTGGATGTTTTAGACTTGAAGGAAAGATGATGGAGTGACATCCTTGCTCAAGTGTCTTACTTGGACACCTAGGTCAGTAGTTGTGACATTCACTGAAACAGAGAGCATGGAAAGTACAGCTAAAGGAGGGGATTGATAGGAATTGAAATTTGACCTCTTGAATTTGAGGGGACGCTCCAAGGGCAGATGTTAGATAGATACTGGATCTGTAGTTCAGGAGTGCAGTGTGGCTTGGGGATACAGACTTAAGGGTTAGGGGCCCACTGAGTGATGTTTGAAGCTATGAGAGTGGCTGAGATCCCCCTAGGAAGGAGCGTTGTCAGAAGAGAAGAGGCCAAGGACAGAAGCCTGAGGAACATAAAGACCTATCAGTTGTCAGTCTGAAAGCTATTACAATTAAAAAACAAAACAAAGGGACTTCCCTGGTGGCACAGTGGTTAAGAATCCACCTGTCAGTGCAGGGGACACGGGTTCGAGCACCGGTCTGGGAAGATCCTACACGCCGTGGAGCAACTGGGCCTGTGAGCCACAACTACTGAGCCGTCACGCCACAACTCCTGAAGCCTGTGCACCCTAGAGCCCATGCACCTCAACGAAGAGTAACCCCCACTCGCCGCAACTAGAGAAAGCCCGCGCACAGCGACAAAAACCCAACGCAGGCAAAAATAAATAAAATTTAAAAAATAAAAAAAACAAAGCCGAAAACAAAACAAAACAAAACCACTATCCAACTAGATCGAATGATAAAGAAAAATTGTTATTATGCATAACAAGTGGTCTCAAGGTAGGGGCACTGTAGGGTTGGTTGATAGGTGAAAAGGATCCTATATTCATTTCCTAGGGTTGTCATAACAAAGTCGCACACATTGGATGGCTTCAAACAACAGAAACTTGTCTTACAGTTCTGGAGGCTAGACGTGTAAAACCAGCTGTCATCAGGGCCACTGTCCCTCCCACATTAAAAGATCAGTGGCTGCCAGGGCTTGTGGAGGGATGGGGGGGATGAACAGGCAGAGCACAGAGGATTTTTAGGGCAGTGGAACTACTTTGTAGGACACGATAGTGATGGATACTCCTGTCCAAACCCCTAGAATGTACAACAGCAAGAGTGAAGCCTGAGGCAAACTATGGGCTCTGGGTATGGGATGTGCCAATGTAAGTTCATCAATTGTAACAAATGTACCACTCCGTTGGGGGATGTTGATGATGGGGAAGGTAATGTGTGGGGCGGGTAGAGGGGTACAGGGGAAATCTCTGTACCTTCCACTTAATTTTTCTGTGAATCTAAAACTGCTCTAAAATAACTCTTCTTTTAAAAAAGTATATTTATAGCCATTGACTTATACCCACCTACACGTCTATACTTGGAGATACACTTGCTTCTAGCATTGCATATAAACATACACACACCTTTCTCCCTGTCTACATGTCTTTCTAGCAGCTACTGCATAAACAACAGGGAGGCACAGAATCTCCATCGGCGACACTGATGTATACAACTTTCTCTCCTTATGTAAGTGAGAGGTGTGCTAGTCCAGGTCCTCTGAGAATCAGATGCCAATATGGGATTAAATGTGCAAGGATTTTACTAGGGGGAATGCCCGTGAGGGGAACTGGGGAGGGAGACAGGGATGGCGGGGAGAGCTGTCAGACTGCTCGGTAAGTAAGTCTGGTCTGAGTGAAGGAGAGAGGGAAGGAATGAGGGAAGGAGTCTTCCTGGACTGCCAGGCAGCAGAGGAAAGGTTTGGCAAGGCTGTCGGGGAGTCCTCCAGCCCCTTGTTCATCAGAGGAATCCCCACCTCCCAGGAACGGGCTTCTCTTAGCATCCCTGCCACTCTCAGTCCCGGCCAGGGGCAGCCCTTGGGAGGCGTGGCCTTGGCACCAACACTGCTTTCAGAGCAGCACCTGGAGCCCTTGATCAATTACCCTCAGCGTAGTTGGCAGTCCAGGGGCAGGGCGTTCTCATGGCTACCCTAAGAGGTGCCCCCCCTTTTTTTGTACTTAATCTAATCACTCCAGATTAAAAAACAGAAAAACAGGTCATAGTTGGAGAACTCACCTGGAGACAGAATCGCCTGTGTGGTCCTCTCTGTCACCATGGCTTTTCTAGATGGAGCCTCTGCTCAGACAGGCCCTTCAGGTTGGCGCCTCAGGAGGGCCAGGGCTGCCCAAGAACTTGGCTTGTGTTCTACTCCAGGCATGCCTTGGGGAGCTCTGGCTAAGCTTATTGCTGCTGCTTCCTGGCTGCTTTCAGGGAAGATTTCCCTGCTCAAGCACAGGAGAGTTCAGGACACTCTTGGCTGGTGCCTTCGGGGACCCAAACCTCAGATCAGGGACAGAGTGAGTGGGAAACGCCCACTCAGGGATTCCCCATCATGTCTCCCTCTCCCTGGGGTCCGGTCCATGACCTTTGTGGCAGAGCTGCCGGTCCAGCCCTCATCAGAGGACAAGGAATGAAGGGCGGCCAACCAGGCCAATGGCTCAGTGTGAATCATCTTGTGTCCAAGGCTGAGTTCCACTGATGAAACGGCAGGGAGCCACAGTGGCCCAAGCCCGGTACTGGACAGATGAAAGTCTTATTTATGCGAAAGATATATCTACAGAGGGAGCAATAAACTGCAAAGCAAAGTATGAAGGTTTGCAGCAAATGCTGTAAAGTTTTATATTCCCGAAAACTAGGGATAAAAGATATAACCATTTAAAGCAAAGTGGATAAAAGGGGCTTCCATACGATTGTAAAACAGCCTTATAATAGTTAATTGCTAGTTTCTTATTACAGCGGAGAGAATCAAAATAGCCTTTAAAATACCCGTGGTTGGAAAGTGGGAGGGAGAGAGGACAAGGACAGGAGGGAGTGACCTGCCAGAAAGGGTTTGGGGCCCAGTCCCCAAGCGGTCTCAGAGGAGAGACCACTGTCATCCCTGCAAGGCAGTCCTGTCCCCAGTACTGAGGGCCTGTCCAACATTCCCATTCACTACCTCGGAGACCTTGAGTGACTGTGGACAAGTCATCTCGCCGCCCTGGGCCACAGCATCTTCTTAACCCGGAAGAGAGTGCACGATGACCTCGCAGGTGCTTCCAGCTCCGGTACTGTCACCACTGTCCACCCGGTGCCTCCACATTCCAGGCACTGTGTTAGGAAGGTGGCGGGGAGGATGGCTAAGATACTGACAGTGGTGGAGAAGATCATTGCAATTCCATGTAATATGTTGAGGAACAGAGGTATGCGTGGGTGTGATGGATGCTCTAAGAGCTCTCAGAGGAGATGACATCTGAGCTGCCTTTTGGGGTTGAGTAGGCACTTGCCAGAATGACGTACTAGGCAGAGGGACTGGCATGTGTAAAGGCCCATGACCAGAGCCTCCTGAGTGGTACACATTGGGGTCCATGTAAATGGTGCCCCTGGGTTTATACAGTACACAGCCTGTGCAACCTGACGCAGGCACCCTATGAGGCTGGGGCCCAGGTGCATGCAGGGGGTGGTGAGGTTGGTCCCCAACCCCAGCAGGCACTGCAGTAGACCTTCAGCTTTGGACCTCTCAACCCACCCCCATTTCCCGCCGTCTCCCTTATATCAGGCCCCTTAGGGGTGCTACTGCTTAAGTGTGGCCTGGCCCCGGGGGATTTCTGTTCTACTGCCAAACTCTGGGGAACCCCCAGGGAACTATGAGGAAACTAGGGAGAGGCCCAAATCCTTCCCCCTTCAGCAATACAATTGCTCTTTCTCTTTACTCTGCAGGAGGACATATGGGTTTCCTCCTCCACAAACGGGATGATTAACGAAAAGTAATCTTTTAAGGCAGTGGTTTACCCCGGGATTCCTTGTCAATCCAGCCCCATTTAGCCAACTTCCAACCCCATGGGGCACATCCCTTGCCAGCAGCGCTCCCTCCACACTGCACCCTACCCCACATATAGGCACCAGGCATCATCTCCTGCTTCGGGGGTGGAGGGGCTCCCCAGGACCTGCCCTTCAGCTCTTCAGATGGCGGAGATGGGGACCCTTGGAGCCCCTCCCGGCCTGCCTCTGCCTGCCCAGCACCGCTTCCTGCTCCAGAGTCAGCCCCTCCTTCTTCCTGGGGGCAGGAGGGCAGAGGCCGAGCTAGGACTCGACATAGCTTTGCTGAGGACATGCGGCATTTGACCCGTGACCCTACAGGAAATCCTTCCAACCTCTGAGGCAAACCTCAGGAGGAAAACCATGACCCCAGAGTGGACAAAGGGCAGCGCTGTGCCTCTCCTCCCCTCCCCCAGCCCAAGATGGCTCAACTCTGGAACATGCAGGAGTGAAAGCATTCGCCGCCAACCAGCCCGGGTCAGGTCTCAGCCATGGACGGGGGCCAGGGAATCCATAAAGAGGTAAGGTGCATGCATGCATCCTGCCTGCCCGGGACAGTCCATGTGTAATTAATAATAGCGCCTCCATTTCCAGGACAGAAATGCTCTGGTCTGGCTGATAATTACAGGATCATCCTAGCAGAAAGGGACTCACATAGAATCCACACCACCACCCCCTTCATTCATTCAGATATTGAGCTTCCGCCCTGAGCCTGGCACAGGTCTGGCCCTGGAGATGAAGAAGCAGGCGGTGCTGGCTGTGGGAGCTCACGGATTTTGGCAGCTACAGCGCCAAACCAGCTATGGCAAAGTGTGGAAGTTCTGGGGGCAAGTGATTCATTCTCTTAAAGGATCTGAGAAGGTTCACCGAAGAAGTGACATCAGGGGCTTCAATGGCTAATCAGCCTCCTTAAGGCCACTCCCCCCAGATTCTCCACCCAGCCCAGCAAAGATACTCTCCCGCCCAGATTCTAGCATGCGCTTTAGGCTGCCTGGGTCTCTCTTATGCCTTACTCTCTGCGCCTCACCCAAACTGGCAGTGACGGGAGAGGTAAAGGGTAGATTAGGGAAGGGATTGCAGGTCAGAGCTCCCTTCTGCACAGCAGATGTCTGTTTCCCCCACCGCAGCTCATCCACTCATTTGCCCGCTAAATGCCAAGCGTGGACTACATGCCAGCTGGGTGTGAGTGGTGAATGGGACGAGAAATACCGGCCTTTGGGAACTTACAGGCTGGGAGCCAAGATAAATGCTAAACAAATCACCTGACAATAAAGAAATGCATCACAGTTCTTGGGAGAGTGAAGAAATGGCGGGGATGGGGGGTTAGCAATGGGAGAAACACGTCGCTCACCTTCACAAGACTTTTGAGGGGTGAACCGTTCGTGGGAATTTTAAGCCCAATGACAAACCCATCTGGCAGATAGATTTGAGTTTCATTAGTGAGAGCCAGAAAAATGAGTCTTTGGGTGAAAAGGGCAGGGGGTGGATATGTCAGCAAAGAGAAGAGGATAGAGCACAGAGCTGGAGCCTCGGGCCAAGATGAAGTGTCACCCAGATGGAAAGGCAGGATTTCCTGGACCCTAACCTGGGAAGGTCCTCCAGAGTTTATTCTCTCCATCCCCCTGCCTGTACTGCTTTCTCAAAGAGGGTGGATCAGGAGAAGGGGGTGGGTGTCTCTGTTGAAGTCTTCAGAGGGAGATGATTCTGCACCCCGTTCTGGGTTTAACACCTCTTGCCTCAAGAAGCCCCAGGGGGCTTCCCTGGTGGCGCAGTGGTTGGGAGTCCGCCTGCTGATGCAGGGGACACGGGTTCGTGCCCCAGTCCGGGAAGATCCCACATGCCACTGAGCGGCTGGGCCCATGAGCCATGGCCGCTGAGCCTGCGCGTCCGGAGCCTGTGCTCCGCAATGGGAGAGGCCACAGCAGTGAGAGGCTCGCGTACAGCAAAGAAAAAAAAAAAAAGAAGCCCCAGGAAGATGAGAAAACTCTGGGAGTTGTGGGCATTGGGGAAGGTGCTGCCTTGGTCTGATCCTATATCTCCTACCAGGCTGGGGTCCTGGATTCATTGCTTTCATATCCCCTTCCCCTAAGGTCATAAAATAGCTCAAACTCATCACCATAAAGCTCTTGCACAAATGAACACTGCCTAATGGAGAATATTATTTCTTATATAGTGTTAATTAAATAGGTCTGAAATGGACAACACCTCATTTTTCCTGTGCAAGGGTCTGGGCAGGAAGCTTCTAGATTTACACATAAAAGCAATAAGAATACTGTAGTTAAAAATTTTCAAGCACTTACTTTGTGCTGGACCCTTTACTTGCATTGCTTCTTTTACTCCTCCCCAAAATCCCATAAGGTAGGTATTGTTAGTGTGTCTATTTTACAGTTGAGGAAACTGAGGCACAGAGAAGCTAAGCAACTTTGCCCAAGATCTCACAGGGTAGTAAGCAGAATGATGGCCCCCCTCAGAGATAACTACTTCCTAATACCCAGAACCTGTGATTATGTTGCATTACTAGGTAAAAGGGTCTTTGCAGTTGGGATTAATTTAAAGATCTTGAGATGGGGCTTTATTCTGGATCATCTGGGTGGGTCCATTGTATTCACAAAGGTCTTTATAAGGGAAAGAGGGAGGCAAAAGGGACAGAGAAGGAGATGTGATGAAGCAGAGAGATCTGAAAGATATTACACTCCTGGCTTCAAAGCTGGGGGAAGGGGCCATGAGCCAAGGAATACAGGCAACCTCTAGAATCTAGGAAAGGCAAGGACACAGATTCTCCCCTAGAGCTTCCAGAAAGAACAGAGCGCTGCCAATGCATTTTGGACTTCTGACCTCCAGAACTGCAGGATAATAAATTTGTGTTTTTAAATTGTTAATTTGTTACAGCAGCAGAAACCTAATACGCACAGCTAGCATGGGACAACAGCAAAGTTATGGGTGTTGCCCTAGGATGAGTAAAGAAATCATGTCATTAACCCTATTTGGGACCGACATCATCTCTTCAGTCCTTACCCCGGAGCTACTGGACGAGTGTCTCCCAGGGTCCCGCCTTCCTCATCTAACCACTGACCCCCACGCCCACCCCTACACACACCTCCCCGGCTCCTGCTCTGGGCAGCCCCTTACTCTCACTCTCCTTTTCCTAGGACAGCTGAGGACCATCTCAGAGCCAGTGTGCAGGGGGATGGAGTTGGGGCCCTAGAGACGTGGGCAGAAGAGAAAGGCAGAGAGTCATCCATGGAACTTACATGTACGGGTTTTGGGTAGAACAACGTCTTCACCATCAGGCATCAATATCTTCATCACATAAGCAGAAAGGGGAAAATAAACTAAGTGTGCAGCTTAGTGTGGGGTCCAGGCCTGAGCACAGAAACAAGAGGGGCCGTTGTTCAGGGATCAGTACTGGCACAGCCTCCGCCCAGAGCATCAGAACAGGGCACCAAGCAGTCTGAAACATGATCCTTAGTGCTGGCCAAAAGGAAGGGGCTGGCCTTGAGAAAAGGGGACTCAGAGGCTCCTGAGGAGGGTTGGGGCATTTGAGGGGGACGTGGGGAGAGAAGGGGGCAAAAAAAGGCTGCCTAATCCCCTCGATAGAATAGCTGGACTTTGCTGCCACCTTGTGGACAGAATTTAGAAGGACCGGGTTGTGACTGTCCTTGGCCCAAGTTTGATGTCTTATTCCGGGCCTTACAGGATGGTACTTCTTTCTGAGTCTTGAGTCGGGGGTTCGCCCGGGCACATGGAAGTGAGTCCTAGGCTCCCATGGTCCTGGATGTCATATTCATGATGTGTCCCTCTGCCAGGAATTTAGGTCCCTTTGCAGACAGGGACACAGGAGGTGGAATTGAATAGGAGAGACCCAGCCAGGAGGAGGATGATCCCCCCAAGCTGTGCCCACTATTCACATGCTTTCCCAGAGGAGGAACTCAAAGATGTAGTTTTAGGGAGGAACTCTGTACAAAGGAGCCCGGGAATGCACAGGGGTGAGGCCGAGTGGGTAGTGATAGGAGAAAAAGGTACAGGAAGGTATGGGACATAGAGATATGAATTCAGCCTGGTGTGGACACAACTTTATCCCCTGCTGGCCTTATAGTGAATGACCAGCTCACTTCACCCTGCCCTTCTCAAAAATGGAGCCAACAAGGAAAAGGGAGACGTTCCCACCCATTCAGAATGTGATGTGAGCAGACCAAGGAAGAGCCCCTAAGCCACTAGACATCCCTCTACTCCAGCCTCATGACTTCCCTGGGCTTTTGCCCCATACTGGGAGTGTGGTGCCCCACAGCACCTATGAGCAGGTACTGATGTGTGCCCATTTTTCAGATGAGAAGGTTGAGGCACAGAGGAATTATGTGCTTGTCCAAGGTTTCACAGCTAGCATGTAATGGGGCCAAAATTCAAATTTGGGGTGGCCCACTCCACATGGCACTCTGATATTGTACCCAATAAATGTACTGCAGAAGGAATGGGAGTGGCCATGCTTCTGGTGTCCTCCCAACTTGAGCTTTGACAGTGGAAATTGAGGCAGATCTTCTACCTGCTCTTCCCCTTCCCAACCTAGATAAAAGTTTCTCCTTCTTTTTTTTTTTTTTGTGGTACCCGGGCCTCTCACTGTTGTGGCCTCTCCAATTGTGGAGCACAGGCTCCGGACACGCAGGCTCAGTGGCCATGGCTCACGGGCCCAGCCGCTCCACGGCATGTGGGATCTTCCCAGACCGGGGCACAAACCCGTGTCTCCTGCATCGGCAGGCGGACTCTCAACCACTGCGCCACCAGGGAAGCCCTAAAAGTCTCTCTTTAAAGGCTTCTAGGAACTGAGTTCCATTCCTTCCCTTTCAGACTCCCAATCTCATTCATGTCAGGAATATGGCTCTCAGGAAGTTCTTCTTGAGTCTAACTTCCCAGCCCTCCTCCTGCAGGTCAAGCCCAGATATAAGGTCCCAGATAGGAGAGAGGATGCGAAGCAGGCTTCTGTTTCCGAGAAGGGTATTCTTGGTCTCTAAAAGAAGGGTTTCATTCTCTAGCCGTGACAGTCAGGGCTGTCCAATCACAGGCTTTAATGGGAGAGCTTAAATTATAGAGGACCAAGTTAGAGGCAAGAAGAAGAAAAAAAAAAAAAAAACCCACCCAACTCCCAACCCCTGGTACTGCAGCTGATAGGTAATTATCTGCAGTTTGTGTGCGCTGTTCGGGCTCCAGCCCTGACTGCTCAGGACGGACAGTGCGGTCTGGGGAGAAGCCCACTGAGTTGGTGTCAGGTCAAGGCAATTGAGAGGGGCCCCGGCCAGACCGTTCACGACTTATTCCCCCCCCTCTTCCACCCCTCCACTCCCCTCCAATCAGGGGAGGAGCTGCCCTCTCTTGCCTGCCACCCGTCCCCCAACACTCGGAGGAGAGAGGGAGTGATTAGCATGGGGCATTGTCCTTGGATAATGGGCCCCAGCTGCCGCTTGAAAGAAGAGACAAAGCGCCGGACCGCTCCACAAGCATTATCCCCTCGTTAAATCTCTGTTATTAGATTAGATTCAAAACGTACTGATTCAGAGGCTGGAGGGAAGTGAGGGAGGGAAGGAGGGGAATCTGGCTGGGGAATGTTGAACTGTACCTCTCCACTGACTCGCCCTCCCCCCACCCCACCAGGCAAGTTTCCCTCCTATTCTCTCAGTGAAATCTCCCCTAAGCCCACATCCTGACTCTGAGCTCAGCTATTCTCCCTGGACCCTCCCAAGAGCCGCAGAATGTCCACTCTTGTGAGGGGCCCTGGGGTCGTTGAGCAGAGATGGCCATTGCCTAGGAGGAGAGGCAGCCTCCCTGGGATGGTGGCGGTGGATTCCACAGCTTGGAGCACCATACAGGGCGGTTCAGGCTCGGCACTTTCAAAATCTTTAAGGGAGTCTTTTGAGGAGAAATGACAGGTTTGGAAAGCTGCGTGGATGGGAAAGAAGGTGAGAACTGGGACTATTCGTAGGTGAATGGAGAAGGCTGCAGGAGAGGAGTGGAGATGAGATAGAGAGAAGCAGGATGCTTCCCAGAAGCACTTGTAAAGACATGGGCGGTTTCTGGTTTTCTCTCTCTGCCTAGGACACAAGGAGAGGGAAGGAGCTGAAGTGGCAGGAGGAAGGAAGCAAGTAAGTTCTGGGAGAGATAACAGGTGAGAGGGAGCTTCTGGGTGTTCTCATATCCCAGACTGGGTAAAGGTCTCCTTGGGAGGAGCCCAAGATCAATACTGACGGACAGGGGTTAGTACACCGGGGGATCCTCTGGCCCTGGGTCTCAGTTTCCCATCCCTGGGCAGCGCAGCCTGGATGCTGCATTGATGAGCTGATTGGCTGTGGCTAGTGGAGCGGAAGATGTTACATGTGGTGGCTCACTCTCGAGGAGGTTGATTGGCTGCCTTAATGCTGGGCTTGTTACCCCATTGATTGTGGGTGAAGAGTGGGGAGGGGGAGATGGGGAATCAATAGGTTGATTAGTATCTTACTAGCTCTCTGATTGGACACTTTGTCAATAGCCATCCACTTACTGATCAGTGGTACATCGACAGTTCCAGACTGTCCAGCTTTCTCTCTCTCTCTGTCCTGAGACATGAGAATCACCCAGCAGCATGACTGGCCCAGCAGGGCCAAGTGGAGAGTGGAGTGGGACAGCTTTGATCCCAAGACCAGGCTCTCAAGTATGGGCTGCCAGGACCATCTTGAGAGAGTTGGGATGAGCAATCCTCATCTTTAGCCCAACCTGCGCTTAGCAGGAGACAACAATTGTGAATGGGAGCCAATCTCCAGCTCCACAGTCTCCTGCTTTTTGTTGGGAAACCCTGATACCTATCCATCAGCAAAACAAACAAAAATCCTTAACTAATATCAAGAGCACATATGTCTGAGGTGGAAGTAACAGATGAAACCTCATTCCAGGTCAATTTAGGAACCAGCAGCCGGTTAGACAATATTTAATGAGTTCTTTCGGCATGCTGGGGAAACTGGGGTGAGAAGAAGAAGCTCAGAGAAGCTAAACCAGATGAGCCTGCTTCCTCAGCCTCTAGGCTTCTTCAGACATGAAGCTCTCAAGGGCCTAAGGTTCTGCCCTCCATCCAGCTTCACCAGATTGTCTACAAACTAGAGCTGCAGAATTTGGGATCAGGGAAACTATAGGTTCGGGTGATCCATACTGAATCCCTTGCAGTTGACCAGCCTGAAACAACTCATCCCAGGTATTTTGGGGGGTCCTTTTCTTTCAGCCTGGTAGAATTCAGTCCCTAAGAGACAGGCACCCCAAGACAGGGAAAGAGATAAATCTGGAATGAGAAAGGGAGAGCCAGAGAAAGCCTCAAGCAAACATGGCAAACATGAAGCCAACATTCCTGGTGGTTCTGGCATTCCTTTCCTCTGAATGCTTGTTAGGTGGATGGAGTGATAGAGCTGGGATGCTCCTTAGCATGTCTTAAATCCTGATGTGTGGGAGAGGGGCCAGGATCTGAGATGCAAGATCAAAGACCATGCCCCGCCCGGCCTCTGCCTCCGTCATGGTCCTGCTTTCTGGTGGATGTGCCAGGGGCCGGCTGCTGAGAGTTCCCAAAGGAGAAACGTAAACTCAAGACTTAGCAGTTTCTGCTTTCAAACACCAAACCAGTGGGTGCTGGCTGCGGTGCTGATGTTCTTGCAGGGAGAGAGCTGGCTTCCAGCTTCACCAAGAGACCGTGGGCCCAGAATGATAACAGGACTGTGTAGACCCTTCCAGCATCTTTCCAGGAGGTCACAGAACCGAGCAGCCTCCTCCCCACCTCCGCACTGTTAAGTGTTCATGGTCCTGACCCTCACACCTTGAATCCCACCTCCTGTTGTTTCTTTTTCAGAACAGCCACTGTTTGGCCACTTCTTAATTCCTTGGGGCAGAGAGCATCATACATCTGAAACCACAGATAATTCCCCAACCTCATTTCCACCAGCAACTTCAGACCTCGTCTTCCACCCACCCAGCTGCTGACAAATGGTCAAGAAGAGAGTTTAGGGCTTCATAGCATTTTATTACACCCCCCCACCCCCATCTGATGGATGTTCAGGGAAGTGGCCAGAGGTGAAGCGAATAGAGAGACATTAGGGTTGGACAAACCTAATGCAGAGTTCTCAGGCCCTGTGGTAGAGAGCTGGTTTAACTTGCATCTCAAAACAAGGCTGAGGGAGTGAGCAGAATTGCAAAGTGCCAATTCAGGGGAGTGCCAATGGGGAAATTGAGGCTTGATGCTGAGACAGAGTGAAGTCAGGGCATGCGTGGGTTTCTTCTCATCTAAGATAGTGAGTTTTAAAGCCATAATGGGCCTGTAGGAGAGTGGAGGAGGATGTAAGAGCCTTAAAGTTCTTAGGGGAAGGGTTAAGGCCCTGGTTCCGGATTGCTGAGAGACTTGGCATTGGAAACAGGCATGTGTTTTGAGAACACATGTTTATGTGTTTTGAGAACATCCCTGGCATCCCCTGGGCCCTGAAATTCCCCCACCCCCATCCTAACCAGCCTCATTACCCACCCCCTACTGGGCTGGACCCACTCAGGAATACTGCCAGATGGACCAGAGCGTGACCAGGGTGACGCTGTAGGCCAGCACGGCCAGCAGGTAGATGCGGAAGAGCAGCCTGTCCAGCACGGAGCCCACGTGCAGCCAGTCCCGGGCCACCTCTCGGCTCTCCTCCTGTTTTTCCAGGAAGTGCCGGATGGAGGTCAGCTCCTGCAGCAGCCCACGCACCGCCAGGGAGGCCTCCCGCGGCAGTGGGGGAGGGCTGCCACTGCCCCTCGGGGTCTTCTCCAAGTCCCGGGATCCCCCCAAATGGCTGCAGTGGTTTGCCATGTCTAGAAGAAGGGCACAGCATTGGCAAAGGAGGGAGGCCCAGCAGCCTTGCTTGAACACTGACCTTTATGTTTCTAAGGCCTCAGACATTTTTATTATGTATAATCTCAGACCAAAAAAGTATAGAGAATAACTTATGTATTTGTGTACCCACCATCCAACTTAAACAAATAAAGTAAGCCAGTACAGGGACTTCCCTGGCGGTGCAGTGGTTAAGAACCCACCTGCCATTGCAGGGGACACAGGTTCGAGCCCTGGTCCAGGAAGATCCCACATGCCACAGAGTAACTAAGCCCATGCTCCACAACTACAGAGCCTGTGCCCTAGAGCCCACAAGCCACAACTACTGAACCCATGCACCACAACTACGGAACCCATGTGCCACAACTACTGAAACCCTCACACCTAGAGCCCGTGCTCCACAGCAAGAGAAGCCACCGCAATGAGAAGTCCATGCACCACAACGAAGAGCAGCCCCTGCTCACCACAGCTAGAGGAAAGCCCGCGCACAGCAACGAAGACCCAATGCAGCCAAAAATAAATATAAATAAATAAATAAAGTATGGTTCATTAAAAAAAAGAAAAAAGAAAGCCAGTGCAGTGGAAGATCCACGTATACCTCTCCTTCGTTCCCTCCCCACATCACCAAGATCATGAATTTGATATTTATCCTTCCCATGCATTTTTTTAACCCATGGGCTTTCCCCAGCAATTTGATATCCATTATTTCATTTGAGCCTCCCAGCAGCCCCACAGAGGCAGAGTAAGAATAAGTACCAACCACACTCTTCACATGAAGATGCTAAAGCTCAGAGAGGTGGTGACTAGCCCTTGGTGACACAGTTGGAGCATCATTTAAAGGGGAGGCCACCAAGGCCCAGGTATCTGGACTCCAAATCCACTGCTCTGTCCACTACATCATATTGCCTCACTGCCCTCCTCTCCATGACTTCGAATCCTTCTAGACCAGAAAATACACCTTCGGATCACTAGCTTCCCCAGGTGAGCAGTTGAATTAGGTATTAGGCTGTTGCACAAGCTCATGATGAGATGGTCTTTGATTAACCAAACATCTTCTGTAAAAGGCCTGGCCCCAGCCAGGAAGAAGACACAAAAGAGGGGAGTGGGGTGGAGAGTTTAAAACACCAGCTTAGAGTCAGGGGGGGCTTGGGTTCAAATTATGGGTTCACCAGGTCCTGGCTCTGTGACTTAGGGCACGCTATTTGGCTTCTCTATGCTTCTGTTTGCTGTTTGAAAAATTAGAGTGAAGATCCTATTGAGTTGCCATGAGAATCACCTGTGATAATGCACGGACAATGCTTTGCAAACACCTGGTAAAGTGCTCAAGAAATAAACCAGCAAACCACCCACCACCACCACCAACAGCAGGATGACAAATTCCTCAGGGGCATGAGGAATTTAGTGTCCCTCTGTGCCCTGTCTCTCTGCCTCATAGGTGTTTGAAATTCTAATGGACCTGGTCTTTGGCTGATTCTAATGAGAGAGTGTTAGGAACCCGGGTGCAGTGCTGAACCACATGAGACTAGCTGTCCCATAAGTGCCCGAGAGGCATCCATTTGACCCCCGCCTCGGGATCCATCTCAGGAGAGGCCACCCTCAACCCAGAGGTCTCAGCCCCTGATCTGCTCAGCCTCTGGGACTCCTAACCCCTCTCCGTCCCCACCTGGGGTGATGCGCGAATACAAAGGTGAGGAAAGGGTTTGATTGATGCCTTTGGCTGAAGTCCACCGTGGGTTCACTGTGCAGGATGGTACCCACTTCCCGGGGCCTGCCCAGGCTCTCTGGCCCGGCTAGCCCTCCAGAGAATCCCTCCCATGTCCCTGTATCCAGGCCAGAAGTTCCCTCTCTCACCTGAGCAGTCATCGGTCTCGGCGGCTTGGGAGGTGGCTGGGGGCCCCCAGGAAGCCGACTGTTCCCCTAGGCAGAGGAGCAGGGTGACTCTCTCCAGGACCAGGTGCCGCAACCAGGCAGGCACTGGCTGCTGCAGGTCCTGCTTGTGTACCAGCCGCACGATGAGGATGGTCTCGGCCAAGCTGATCACCAGAAGAGCCATGCACACGACGAAGTAGACACCTGTGCACCCCGGGGTGGGGTGGGAGTGGGGGACACACACGGGAGGTAGGAGAGGGCCGGTTCCTCCATTCCTCGGTCGCCCTGAGCTCTTCCCCGGGAGCGGGCCTTACCGATGAGGGGCGTGCCGATGGCCGTAGGCGGCAGCGTGTCGGACACAATGATCAGGAAGACCGAGTAGCCCAGGAAGAGCGTGATCTTGAAGGAGACCCTCTCGCCACTGTCCGGGGGCAGGTAGAAGCCTACGATGTCCATGACCATGAGGAAAATACTGGGCAGCAGCAGGCTGACTGCATAGAATAGGGGCCGCCGGCGGATGACCACCTGGGACCAAGAGAGGAGCTCTGGGGAAGCCGGGAGCAGACGGGTCCTGCACCCAGGAACCACCACCCCATCCCAGACCACCCTGCTTCGTGGGGCTTGCAGCCTGGATTGCTCGGAGAAGGAGATGGGGCAGACCCCACATTCCACCTCCAGATCCAGGCTTGCGGCTGTTCAGAGGAAAAGTAAAGGACAATTCAGTTGCGTTTCCCCACCTACTTCATTGAGGGAGGAGTGTGAGCTGGGAAAAGGGCTATGCCTCCTTAAGTCTACCTGGGTGTGACTTTATTCATTGTTTTACCCACATCCGCTTCCTGTCCGACTCACATAGAACTTCATCTCTGCGTAACAGTCGCTGCTTTCTATATTGAACTCCTGAAACTGGGTCAGCACCCCCAGCAGCTCCCACTCGCCCTGGTTCATGAAGATGCTCCTGTCCAATTTCACCTTTTCCGGCAGGCGCCACAGGGAGATGTTGATGTCCTGGACTGAGAGAGGAGAAATCAGGCAGCTTTGGAGTCTGGGCCAGGGGTGTGCCTGTGAGGGTGGGGCAGCACCCACGTGGTGTGGCTCAAGCCTCAGCTCTTGATCTTCAGCTTCAGTTTTCTCAGCTGTACGATGAGGTAATGGTGCACACTGTACCTGTCTGTGCAGTGGGGCTGTGACAAGGGAGACGAAGTCTTGGGTGGAAACACAGCAAAATGCGAAGAACCAGCGAACCATTTATTAGGAAGCTCTCTTCTCTCTGTTTCTGTTTCTGTCTTTGTCTCTGTCTCTCTGTCTTTCTCTCTCTGTTTATCTCTGTGTCTGTCTGTCTGTCTGTCTCTCTCTCTCTCTCTCTCTCACACACACACACACACACAGCCCTTCAAGCACCTTTCTAGGTTTCCTGTTAGAATTTCTCATTTAGACAATAAGCAAGAGTCAGCTTTCCTCACCTTTGCCTTGATAGAGCTGCCTGTCTTTAAAGGTGAATTAGGAAAATAAGCAAAACCCTCACTTATAGAACAGCAGTTATACTGCTCTGGATCAATACTAGAGAAACAGATATACATATGCACAAAAGGACAGGAGTATCCATTGCAGCAAAATATTGGGAAAGATCTAAATGACTACCAATCAGGAAAATGCTTAATAAGGTATTATGCAGTTCAAATTATAAGCTATTCTACAGCAGTCAAAATTTATGAGGCAGAACTAAATCTGCAGTCACTTGGAAAAATGTCCAAGACCTGTTGTTGAGTAAAAAGGCTCAGATACCAGTATATAATAGAACATGAAGTATTTTACATTTATGTAAAATAAAAACCTATAAGACAATTTCCAGGCACTTTCCATAGATGTGTATGTATGTGTATATATTCAAAGGATAGAGTAGGGTCTGGAAGAACATATTGTGTGAAGTTTATACGGATAAAAATTGTTAAGTCTTGGTGTGGGGAGTTGTTGGTAAGAGTTTGGGACTGAGAGTAAAGGTCAAAGATCAAAGATTATTTGTAATTACGGCTTTAAAAAAAATTTTTTTTTGCTGCGCTGCGTGGCATGCAGGATCTTCGTTCCCCGACCAGGAATCGAACCCCTGCAGTGGAAGGGCAGAATCTTAACCACTGGGCTGCTAGGGGAGTCCCTGTAATTACGGCTTTTGTTCAAGGGAGTTAGGTATTACCTTTGCCATTTACAGTGAATGCAATAAAATCAGGATAGAACTGGAGGATGCCTTTTTGCAGTAGGGCAATTCTCACTTCACTAGACCATACTGGGCACCTAGCATTTGTCCACTCAATAAAAGTTTACTGAGCATCTTCCTTTGGGCCGGCACTGCCCTGGGGATCTAATGGTGGATAGAAATCATGTCGCTGCCCTCTCTAAGTTTCTATCTGGAGGAGTAGACATTGAACAAGTCCTTACAAGTGACTAGAACTGGGGAGAACAGGAGACTATGAAGTTGAGTGCTGCGGATGCCTCATCTGGGGGATGAGAGGGGGTTTCCCTGGGGCACGGACGGGGACACTGTGATTAGGAGGACTGTAGAGGAGTTGGCCCAGCTGGTGGGGGACAGGGGGGCAGAAAGGGGGAAGGGGGAGGGAGGGGGAGGGGCACGTTGGCCTGGGGGAGGGGCACATTGGCCTAGGAGAGGAAGCAGCATGTGAGTAAAAGAAAGAACAAGGGGCTCTGGAGCCCAGGAAGGCAGGCAGCTGGGCTGGGGAGCGCACACCAGGTGAGGTTGGAGGGGTGGCCACACTTTGTAGGAGCCTCTCAGCCAGGTAAGAGATTTGGATTGTGTCTCAGGGAAGCAGACAGTGATGTGATCAGATCTGCATTTTAATGAGACCTCCCTGGCTGCTGTGAGGAGCGTGAATGGGGGTGACGGAGGAAGAATGAATGGGTTGGGACAGCTAGGAGGCTACTGCAACAACCTGGGCAGGAGATGAGGGTTGCTTGCACTGGGGGGAGGGTCCATCAGTGGAGGAGTGGCTGGATTTGAAAGACATTTCGTGCCAGATCCTACTTGTGATTTTGGGAAAGAATTGTCCCTGAGCACCTTGCCGTCAGTTTACACTGTCTCATTCAGTCCTTATGACAACTGAGGGAGGCCACAAGGGCAATAATCGTAGTGCCATTTTGGAAGATAAGGAAACAGAGGCTCAGCAACATTAAAAAACAAGGGGTAGGCTTCCCTGGTGGTGCAGTGGTTGAGAGTCCGCCTGCCGATGCAGGGGACACGGGATCGTGACCCGGTCCAGGAAGATCCCACATGCCGAGGAGCGGCTGGGCCCGTGAGCCATGGCCGCTGAGCCTGCGCATCCGGAGACTGTGCTCCACAACAGGAGAGGCCACAACAGTGAGAGGCCCGCGTACCGCAAAAAAATAAAAGAAAACAAGGGGTGATCAAGTTGGGGGAGGGAGACTGCATCCTAGGGTGTGCTCCTCAAGCGGGCACCCCGGGCGCCCCCAACATGTGCTCCCACCTCCCGAAGCCCACAGACTCACTGGTGTGCAGCCAGCTGGTGAAGGTCAGCGAGCAGTTCTGTACATCGAAGGGGAAGTTGTAGATGTCGAGGCTACAGGCGGTCACCACCTGGAGGGGCTTGTAGTTCTGGACTTCTCCATGATGCCAGACATACACGTACGGGATATTTGGAGACTTCCCCACGTCCACACTGGCCAGGGAAGAGGGGTTGGTTTGGGACTCAAGAAGCAGGTCAAGCTGTGGAAGTCTGAAGGTCTCTGAGCTACTCGGCAGGGAGGGTCTAGGCAGCAAGACAACCTGGCAGTTTTGTCTGGCCTCCGTTTTTCCAAGCTTCTTATCTATCTTAGGCTTCCCCACCTGCCATTGCCAAGGCCACTTTCCAAGCAGTAAAGGGCATTTCTCATTTATTCCCCTGGCAACCTCACCACAAGAGGCAGGCCAGGAGTCCATGGACCCCCAAGACACGGGCTATAAGGAGAATGCCCAGCTGTCCCCACGCGCCCCCCACCCGGACTGGGCAGACCTCAGCCCCCAGGATCGCCAGCCCGATGGTGACGGGCAGGCTTGGTGGGAGAGCAGGACCTTGGGTTCCATCCCTAGAAGCCCTGTGAAATGAAAACCATCATTTCCGGGGTGGGGCAGGGGGGAAGGAATGGGCAAAATCAGTGAGAAGAATTGGAACAAAACAGCAAAGTCCTGCAAACTTCATCCCGTTCTATCAGCCAACCCTGGGCTGGGCTCTCCCAAGCAACCACTGCAACTGAGCCTCGGATCCTGAGCCTGCAGCCTTCTGTGACATCTGGTTGAGAGATGAGAAGTCAAGACCAAGGCTACGTCACTGTTTAAGCTGGAGATCCAGCCACAAACTGGGGCTCCCCAATCCCTCCAACTCAGAGCTGGGGCTCTGAGTCAGCTGCCTCTCCAAATAACAAGGTGAATGGCATCCTCTGGAATTGGGTGATGCGGGGGTACTGGGTGGAGGGCAACTGGCCCCCGCCACCTTCTCCTTCTGTGCATCTCCCCAGCCATCTTCCCAGACCTTGGATTCAGAAACCCAAGCAGTGGAGCCTGAAGAATGGGGAGAAGGAATGTTGGTGGCTAGGAATAAAGGCTGGTGGGACTCGCTTCATATCGGGGGTGCAATGTGTGGCCAGTGAGGCACATGTGTGACTTGAAATTTTGAGTGTCTCCCGGCCCCAAATCTCCTTCGTGACCAGGAGCGGTAACCACCGCTAGCACTTCATTCCTTTCAGTAATGTAACTGTCCCTTTTAAAAACGCAGCCGTTCCTCATTAGACTCTTATGATTCAGTGTGGATTCATTCACTGGCCTCCCTCCCTTCCCGGGGAAGGGGGCCCTTGGACCAAGAAGTGCAGAGTTTTAACCTCAGACATAGAAAAAGAGGAGTTTTCTAAAAAGAAAAGAAAGGGAGAAACAAGACAAAGGGGAATTGGGGCCCGATTCAACTTTACCTATGGCTCCCCAGGTCTAGTGGGGCACCTCAAATGCAACAACAGTGATCCTGTCTCCCGCCCCCTGGCTGCCCAGCATCTGATGACAGTACTCACAACTCATTGATGAGGATGTCTGGGACCCAGATGCTGTCCGTGGGGATGGACAACTTGGTGATGTTGTCAAAGTCCTCAGGGTTCCACTGGAGAAACTCATCAGTCCAGTACTAGGGGAGGGACAGGAACGGTCACAGGCTACCCCGTCCGTCTCAGGCCGAGTCGTCCGCAACTCAGGCCAACTTCACCACTTGTAGCCCAGGCAACAGGTGGGCATCTTCTTGGGAGAATCTGGGTGTCAGTGGCACCCAGACCACTCAGCGGTACCCAGAAGTCCCCCCACCTCTGTACTCACACATCCCTACATGCGAATACAACACAGACGGATGCAGCCTCTCCCTGGGAAGGTATTCAATCATTTCTAATGTTATAAACCCCCAGCCACCAACTGAGGGATCTTAGACAAACTGCTTCTTGGGTCTTGATCGGCACACATGTAAACAGGGATAATAGCGTGCACCTCACAGGGTAGAGACAGTTATTACTAAATTTTGATCAACGCCTCCTCCACTATCCTGCCAGAATGACTGATCTAAAATGATCTAAAATGTAAATTTCATCATGTCACTCCTTTGCTTAAAGCTCTTCAGTGGTGCCCCACTGCCATTAGGATCATGGACTACAAAGGTTCACCTGATCTGGTCTCCACCTATCTCTCCAGCCTCATTTTTCTTGCTATGGCTCTCTGTGGAGTCTACACTCCAGCCACATGGAATTAAACATTGTCAAAACCTCTGCATCGCTGCATATCCTGTCCCCCCGCATACTGCAGTCCTGTCTTCTTTATCGAGGTGGGTCTTGCTCATCCTTCCAGATGGAACCAAGGAATCTGTCTGTTTCCTTCTCCAGGAGCCTCCCATGACCCCCACTCCCCAGACTGAGTTTAGTGCCTCTTCTTTGCTCCCACAATTGGCATCTTTTCTTTGCTGCATAGGAGCAGCTATCTTGCTGTGTTGCATTGTCTGTTCACGTGTCTGTGGCCTCCACTAGTCTGTGAGCTCATTGTGGGCAGGATCTGAGTCTAATTTTGTGCCTTAGCACAGCTGCTGGTACATAGTAGATTGACATCTCCTACTGCTGGAGCAGACAAGTGACCCTAGAGGTCCAGAGGTGGGACTTAAGCCAGATGTCCTGGGAAAGGAGCCCCAGAATGCCTGTTCTGGCTTGGGTCTCTCTCTCGAGGCAGGTGTGCTGTGTATTAAGAGATCTCTCTAAGGCAGAAAGGGAGCAGGATGTCAGGAATCAGCATTCTGGCTTCTTCCTCCACCCCACTCCCTGTCCCATGAGAAGTGGGAGGGATTTAACAGAGACCCATATACACCAGGTGTGTCCTCAGCGCCTCTCTCAGGTTTGACTTCTAGGAACTGTCCCCTGCCTCCTGCTGACCTCTCTTCAGCCACTTTGGTGTCCCGTCCTGCTCTGATGTCTTCCCCACAGCCTCAGGGGCTGCCAGAGCAGGACCAGCCTGTGGACGGCAGCCCGCACTGTCTCCTGCCCTCCCCCCGCCAGCTCCAAGCCAGAAATGCTGCCAAGGCCTCACAGTCCTCCACACACCAGTGCCTGAGTGACGCCCATCAGAAGCTGGAAGAGTGGGCAAATGGCCGGGGGTGGGAAGACTAAGTGGGTGGAATCATCCTGTTTCAATCACCCAATTTGGTTGTCGTCCAATTTGGCTTTAATAGAAGGAAGAACTTTCTAGCAATTAGAACTGTTTGAAAGCAAAGTGACTGCCTTCTGAGCTACCAGTCACTGAGGTGTTTGAGCAACAGAGGTGGGAAAAGCACTTGTTTGCGAGGCTGTGAAAAACTTCAGAAACCAGAGACGTGTGGAGGATTTCTCCTCCACAATCTTTAAGCCGCCTTCTATTCCCAGTTCTGAGGTTAGAGGGGTCCAGATCCAGGAGATCCTGGATCTCGTGAGTAGGCCTCCCACCTCTTCCCTCCCCTCCCCAAGGCCTCTGAGATCCTGACTCCTTTGAGATGTAGGAGCCCCTCCAGGAAGGGAAAGTCCCAGTCCGAGGAAATGGGGGTGGGGGAGGGGCAGGGGCTGGTCAGCTCACCTGCCGGTACCAGATGTACGTGGTCAGCACCTGATTCTTCTCATCCTGTGGAAAGAACGGGAGCTCAGCGTAGGTGGCCCTGTGGGCTGCGGGCCCCTTGCGCACACCAACCCCAGCAGGAGCTGCTGCTCTGTGTCTCTGTTCCCTTGGGAAGTGAGAGTGAGGAAATGAGGTGGAGGGAAAGGGGTGAGCCAGGAAGAGTCGGTCTTTTACTAGGACACACCTAGAAAGAAGTTCAGTGATTTCTTTTTTAACATCGTGCGTGTGTGTGTGTATCTTCTATTATCTTCTATTCTGTTGTGTATATTTCACATATACATGTATAATAACACAATAGAAGATAATGATAGAAGACATATAACAGTATCATATAGATGTATATCTGTACATTTATAAAGCGTTAACTGTTTTTTTTTTAATTTATTTATTTATTTTTGGCTGTGTTGGGTCTTTGTTTCTGTGCGAGGGCTTTCTCTAGTTGCGGCGAGCGGGGGCCGCTCTTCATCGTGGTACACGGGCTTCTCACTGTCGCGGCCTCTCTTGTTGCGGAGCACAGGCTCCGGATGGGCAGGCTCAGTGGCCATGGCTCACGGGCCTAGTTGCTCCGTGGCACGTGGGATCTTCCCGGACCGGGGCACGAACCCATGTCCCCTGCATTGGCAGACAGACTCTCAACCACTGCACCACCAGGGAAGCCAGCCCTGTACGTTTATATATATGTACCTATCTCCTACTCTAGCATGAAGTCAAGCTGTACAAAACCACACAGAATGAAAAATCCATCACTACCCCTCTCTTCGATCCAATTCCCAATTTACCTTCCTGAAACAGCCAACTGACTCCAGTAGAGACAGCCAGAGAAGTCCATTCCACCCATCCTACCCCAGTGCAGTGCCCTGAGTCTTGCAATTGCCCTCTCATTTATCTCTGCCCAATGTCCGACCTCCTCGGCTGGGCAGTGCACCCCACCCTACTTCAGTAACTGATTAATTGATTTATTTATGATTAATTCTTCAACAATGATTTAGTAACACCCGCCATGTACCAAGGACATGTGTAAGACAGCAAGGGTATAGAGATGAATAGGACGGTCTGAACCCTCACACAGCTCACACAGGTAGGTACGATTGTGAAAACCGCATGCACTGAGTGACCCCCTGGCTGTAGGGTACAGGAGAGGCAGCCATGAAGGTGACCACAGTTTTCTGGTTTGGGCAGCTGTCCTGTGCCGTGGTGCCAGAGCACAGGTACTGTGGGCACTTGAATGCCCACCGTGTTGCCTGGGGGTGACTTGGTCTCACATGGTCTCCCACCCAGAAGGTCTACCTCTGAGCCAGGCAGTGGGGACAGGCGCTCACCACGCTGAGGATGGCATAGACGATGACATCAATGGACACCGTGGTTGGCGTCCTCCAGTCCCGCACAGGCCGTACACCCTTCTTGTAGTTTGCCAGGAGGTGATCTGACAGCCGCAGCAGAGCTGGCCTGGAGGCGTTCCGGGCCTGGGGGCCCAGCCTGTGCTTGGCTGGGAAGGAGAACAGTTCAAATCAGACAACAGAGCCTGAGCCTCCCCCAGGTCTCTGGCCCTGGTTTGAAAGCTATTAAAAGGAAAGTGTCCCCACCCTTCCCAGATACTCCCACAGACTGAAATTCCCATCACTAGAGCATTTGATCTGCAGAGATTCCTGCCCAAATCCAAAGATATTGTCTCCTAAGGGTAACCTAGGCACGCATTTACATGAGAAGGGAAGCTGGGCTGTGAAAGCAGGTGCCGCAAGACAGGTGAGGTCTCAAGTAGGCCAAGGGCTGAGAAGGGTTGAGAGAAGCTGCCTGCCCAGAGGAGGTGGGCCCATGGGGCCCTGCATGAGGGGCTCTGGGAGATAAAGGGGAGCTGGCCCTAGGGTGTGCTACTGGAAAGTGTGGCCCTAAGTGCACAATTTCTAAGCCCAATGGTCTGCCGAGGGTCAGCCTCAGCCAAGGTCACATTTCAGCGTCTGCATAGCTCATTGTCCCCTTGACCCCAGCCCGCAATTAGTAAGGAGAAAAGGGTGGGCATCCAGTGAATATGGACATTCCTTCTCCCTCCTGCAAAATCTACCCCGAGGAGATCCCTGCCCCCTCTCCACACTCACAGAAACTCCTGGGGAGGGTTTGCCAGGCCTCCGTCTAGGGTAGCTTTATGGGCAGGTTTGATGGGGTTAGGAAGAGGGCTGGGCTGAGGTGTGGAGGAAGCAAGGAGAAACCAAACAGTCCCCAGAGCAGGAGGCCTGCAAAGATAAAACAGTGAAACCCAGCCCCTGGGCCCTAGCCCCGCTCTCTGGGGATTTCATGAGCGCCTCAGTTGTCCATGTGGGAAACAGTAGAAGCACCTCTTGAAAGGTGCCAGAAACATGAAGGTGAAAGACGGGGTCGGAGAGGGGAGCAACTTGGAGGACCAGGACACAGGCTGCAAGGCCGTGAGGGGCTGGCAGAGGGAGACCAGGGTCTTTCACAGACCAGGGGCCAGCAGGCCAGGCTTTCTCTCGACAAGGCTGCTTCTTCTCCCATCTCATCTATCACGTGTGGATCTCTACAGCAAGTTGGTCCTGCAGACCCTCCTTCCTGCCCCTCACCCACCTGCCGCTGATAAACTTTCGGCTTCCCTCAGAAAGGCAGAGAAGAGCAGAGAGAGAGGAAGACAAGAGGACATTTACTGAGTGTCCCCTTTGAAAAAATATCAATGAACATATTGTTCATTTCAGCCTTAGGAGAGCCCGCTGGAGTGAGTATCATGACACCCCATTTATAGATAAAGAAGGTAAGGCTCAGAAGCCTTGGTGAGGCTCCCCAAGGCTCAGAAAGATGAGTACCGTGCCCTGTAAGGGAAGGAACTGAAATTCAAACCCAGGTCCCTGTGTGTCTTCACTACACAGCAGCTCAGATCCTATTGTCTGGGACTCTGATCACTTTGGAGAGAACAAGTCTGGGCCCTGCAGGCCTCAGAGCAAAGGACCAATGCTGGGAGGGACAGAGCTTCTCTTCAGCCAAGGAAACTCCAGACCACAGTCCTAACTTGCAGCCCAGGCCTACACATCCCACTGAGTTTCCCCAAACGACAGCTCATGGGAGGAAAACCATTGTGCCCGGAAGCCCTTCAGATCCGTCCAGTTAAGCACATCCTAACTGTGCCCCAGCCCCAGCTTCAACCCTGCTCTGGATGGAGAGAAAACCTTCCCAAATGGGGAACGAATATCGTCTGCAGCAAAAGGAAATGGATCCTTTTGTGACCAAAACGCCCTGTGTCCCCAGGAGGCGGAAAGGGATGGGTGGGGGAATGCAGAGAGAAGTTTGGTGCTATTAGAGGTTAGCCCTGGAAGGAACTTTAGAGAACCCATGCAACGAAAGCAGTGAAGTTGGGGAACCATGATGACATTCATTCTGGTCTCCACTCTCCTGCTAAGGAGCTGTGTGACCTTGAGTGAATTACTCCCCGTCTCTGGTCCACAGCACTCCCATTTATAACAAGAAAGGGTGGACCAAATGAGCTCAAAGTTCCCTTGCAGCTGCCCTTTGATGAGTTTGGGGGCAGGGCAAAAAGAGAGGAACCCCTGTCCCAAGCCCGTCTAAGCATTTCCCACACGGCTCAGGGCCCCTCTCTGCAAGCCCTGCTCTCACCCGACGTTCAACATCCCCAATCTCTAGCTGGATCCCAGTGTGTTAAAATCCTCTCATGCTCATATGCAGTAAGATCCCCAACTTTCTTGTAGCCCCACCCACTCCAAAACCCTCTTTCCCTCAACTTTTGGAGGGGCCAAGCGTCCCCTCTCCCACCTCTGTAGCTGCCAGCCAGGTCCTGCGTGCTTTCCCACGGTCTCCTTACCTTCTCCCTGGGCCAGGAGCGTGGGAAGAAGCAAGGCAAGCAGTGCCCGTGGCCCCCACAGCAGCATGGCGAGCTTCTCGCGGGGTCGGGTGCCTCGAGTGGCCTTCAGGGTGAGCCCTGCTGAGGACCAGCCTGCCTGCGCTCTGCCAGCCTCACGTCCCAGCCAGCCTGCCTCTCCCAGCTGGCTGCTCCCTGCACCTTCCAAGGCTGCAGCCTCGCACTGCCCCGGCCACCAGGGCTGGGAAGCCGCCAAGTTTCCCTGCCATCAATCCTTCAGCTGGATCAGGTTTCAGGGCGGGGAAGGAAGAAGAGGGAGCCAGTGAGAGGGGAGCCCTCCCGGCTGATGTCATGCGGCCAGAGCTCAGTCCACCCATTCAGCCAGGTGGCCTGGCCAAGGAGCAACTTGGTGTCAGGGGGCTGCAGGAGCTCCTGGAGCAAGGGTGCAGCCTGTCTGCTGGGAGGTGCTTTAGGCTGCTGCCTTCACTTATGCCCGTCGGTAGCATCGGGCTGGGGCAGGGTGGGGTGGGGTCCAAGAAGCAGGAGGACCATGCTTTAACTCCACAGGTGACACAGTGCCCCTAGCTAAACAGGTGACTGGGCATTATCATTAAAGGGCAAATACACATTTAACTGCTCCCCTGCCACACACACACACACACACAAGGATACAGAATGTCCCATTCTGTATCCTTGGGGCTCCCGGTGTGTACCCCCCGCCCTGCTGTATTTTGCTCCAAGCCCAGGCCAACGTGGCCTGGGGCCCATTCCTTCCACTGAGCCAAATCCTCCAGAGACGGAGAGCCAGGAAGGAGCATTAGACACTGACCTTGATCTAAAAGGGCCAGCACCAAAGCTGGAGGAAAAAAAGGGACAAGAGGAAGATGAAAAGAAACAGAAGGTAAACTATAGAAAGGGGGATCTGGAGAAGGAGAAGGGGGAGGTAAAAAAGTAAAAGGAGGGCTTCCCTGGTGGCACAGTGGTTGAGAGTCCGCCTGCCGATGCAGGGGACACGGGTTCGTGCCCCGGTCCGGGAAGATCCCACATGCCGCGGAGCGGCTGGGCCCGTGAGCCATGGCCACTGAGCCTGCGCGTCCGGAGCCTGTGCTCCGCAACGGGAGAGGCCACAACAGTGAGAGGCCCGCGTACCGCAAAAAAAAAAAAAAAAAAAAAAAAAGTTAAAAGAAGCAGAAAAGGAAGACGAGAAGAGAAAGAAAACTTGGTAGGAAACTGAGAAGGAAGAGGAAATAGAAGTAAAAGGCAAGGAAGGAGGGGGACAAATAGAGGCAAAGAAGGAGGAAAAGAAGAGAAGAAAGAGGAGGGGAAAGGAGGAAGCAGAGGCAGCAAGAAGGGGCTGAGCCGTGAGCCCCAGGTGGCCTGAATGTGGCTGACGCCCCCCGAATGGGACTCTGGGCAATGGGCTCTCCATACTGCAGTGGGCCATCTCGGGGACAGTAAGGAAGCCTGGAGACCCTGTGCCATGGACCCCAAGCTTTCATTCCTGCAGTGGCTCCTGGGACCCTCTGGGACTGCCCAATTGTGTTAGGGAGGGAAGAGGATGTCTTCTGCCCAGCGTGTACATTAGAGAATTAGCTTCTTAGGTAACAGAATTAGAGCGAGTCGGGCAGGCCACGGCCTCCAATGGAGATGTATTGCCTGTGCGTCTCTCTGATGGAGCAGCAATCAAGTTTCCCTTGAAGAAATTAATGGACTTGATGGCACAACAGACAAGGGGAGTTGGAGCCGTGGCCAGTGGCGGGGTGTAAATTGCCTCCAATGAAACTGTGGAGTCACTTTTGCCCCTTTAAAACAAGATAAGAATTAGTGTGAGGCCTTGATGAACTCTCCTTGGCCAGTGGGGATGAGGGAAAAGCAGAGGCCTGGCTAATTTGATTCCTGAGCTCTGCCTGCAGACGGCCAGGCTCCTCCCAGGGAGGCAGACACACAGATGGCAGCCATCCAGTGTGGGTAATGAAATGCTCGGAGGCTGTAGGGCCTGTAGGCCTTCCTTTGTGTCCAGATGCTCCCAGAACCATGGGAAGGAGGACTGTGTTCACATGTGTGCTTGGAGCTTTCCACCCATTCATGATGCTGTCCTGTGACATAGTCCTTTACCACTTTTCTTGCTCCCATTTTCCAGGTTAAAACACAGAGCCCAGAGAGCCTCCAGGACTTGCCTCAGTTCCCAAAGCTACTTATGGATGGAGCTGAGCTCCTCCAGACGCTTGGTTCCAGCCCTTCCCATTACAGCTGTGTGCTTCCCATCTCCACCAGTAGATTTTTACTGGTCTGTAAAACTTTTACCACTGAAGAACCCGATCTTTTAAAACCTACAAACCTATAAAAATTCTGCAACCTGTAGTAACATCTGGCCCCACTAGAGGCCCACTGGCTAGAGGAGGGCTGGGGGAAGCCTATGGTTTCTCATTATGGTGCTAAATGGGAGATAGAGCTTTATCTTCCCCCAACGCCTTGAGGAGAGAGATTCACGAAGCCCATTGGTTGGACACCCAGGCTTGGTTCTCGCTCCCGAGGCCCCTGTGAGACCCACCTCTCTGTGCTCTGGGGGTGGCATGGGGGCAGCCTTTCTACCACCCAGTGCCAGGGACCTGACACATCCTGGCCTGGAGGCTGAACAACTTAGGGGTTGTCTATTCATGGAGAGGGTGGAAACCAGGAGGATCAGTTTTCCTAGTTCCCCTGCCCCAAGAGGCAGCAGTGGCCTTTATAGGAAGGAGAGGAGAGCAACAGTGTCTTCAGACATTGGAGGGTCTCTCCTCTCTGGGTTTTTCTTTCCTCGATGTCCCATCAGGTCTCATCACGACCTGTTCTCTAATAAGGCACCAGTCCTTGGAATGACCTGGTTTCACACCACTCCACCAACAGTACCTGCTATTTATCAAGCATACTATGTGCCAGGCACTGTGCTAAGCTCTTTATCATACTTAATCCTTACTTCCTATGAAGAAGATATTATTTCCATATTGCCAGTGAGGAGATTGAGGCACAGAGAAGTTAAGCAACCTTACATAGCCAATAAGTGGAGAACATGGTATTAAGTCTTATAGACTCAGAAGCCTGGGCTTTTAACCACCTGATTGCACTGAATCCCAGAGCATCTCTGGATTTAGACCCAGGCTGATTGGACTCTGGCTCCAATCCCGGGAATGCATGGGGGTCCACATTCTTGCCTTGATTGGCTTTGTTGGAAGGGTAGGCTCACAAGTCTGCTAATTAAAGATATTTTTATTGAGGCATGTCATAAGTAGAATATATGATAACTTAATGGACTGTTAAGTGTACTATTTTCCCCACTACAAAATGGATTCAGAAACACTGCACTCTATCATCCTGGTCCCAGCTAAGCTCTGTAAATGTCAGGTATGGGCTGCACAGTAAATGTGGAACTGGTGAACTCTGTAGCCCCTCCTCATGGTATGGACGTGATGCTCAAGTTTTTGGAGTCTGATATTACTCTGTAGAGTCTGGGTGCATGAGGTGAGGCTTCATTAGAAGGATGGGATTATTTCTTGTCTTGCCACCTGAGGAAAAGGCTTTTTTCTAGCCCTCCAACCAGACAGGATGGAGATTCTGAAGTAAGTGATACATTGGGGCTTTTTCTCTCAATATTGACCCCCAAAGGTCAAGATGACCAAGGGTTTGTTCCTAGGAGGTGGCTGCTTATATTGCCACCTTCCACATGCAGACAGGCAAGAAGTAGGAATGAAGACACCCAGGCAAGGGGCCTGTGAAGTTATGCCGTTCTTTCTGGGACTCTATGAAGCTATTTTGGGACACTAGGTCGAGGAGGAATGAGTGCCCTGTGCCCTACAAGACGGACTGTCTCAGTCTTCATGTATCCCTTTGCTTACTTCCCTCATCTCTTCCCTTAATATGTACTCAATACAGAATGCCCCACCTTCTTCCTCCACGCTAAGGGGAGGAGAAGGAAGGGGAATTTACTACTGATTAGGCCAGTGTGGTGGCAGCAGAGACGGTCTGAGAGAGAAGCACTGAGAACAGTGAAACCCAAGGGACCACGGTGGGCTGCTTGGTCCCACTGCCTCGCCTGCCTGGCCATCCTCCTGTTGCTAAACTTCAGAGATCAGGGACTTGTTTTCACAAGGGAGCTGGTAATCCTTCACACAGTCCATGGTGGTGGTGGTGGGGTCATGGGTGTGGGAAACAGCAGCACAGGCAGGGTCCTTCTGGCAAAGAAAGATGGAGGTCTCACTCAAGTCCTAGCAAAGATCCAAGAAGGGGGTATTCCAGCTTCTTGAATATGTCTCCTTCCTAAAGATGAAACTTTTCCCCTTCCCTTTTCCCTAAATTTCCATCAAATTCTAGCTTTTTCAGCTCCTTGAGATGGATCTCTTCTTCTGTGCCCCCCAAAACAGAGAAACTTCTCCAAGGTAGCAGGTCCTGGAAAGTGCATCTAGAATTAACAAGCTAGTAACAAAGGCCAGGCCTTAATGGGGCTGGTTATGGGTCAGTCCATCTGGTCACCCAAGATCTAGACCTGGGGACAGAAGGTCATTTGGCTTAAATTTCTCTCTCACTCAAAATAATTACTAAATTCCAGGGAGGAAGGGACCAGAGAAGACACCTTATTTCTAGTGAGTGGCCATTAGTCCATCCGGACACCCCAGAGCTGGGCCTGGGGATGGAGATGTTTTGGCTTAAATTTCTCTCTTACTTGAATTCTAATTCCTATCAAGGAAGGAACTGGAGTGGCCTTTTTATCCATCCTCTTGTTTCCGGGAAGATTAGAGTCTTAATATATTGTTATTAGTATTTTCTGAGAAATTATCCTTTTTTTAAACATCTTTATTGGAGTATAATTGCTTTACATTGTTGTGTTAGTTTCTGTTGTATAACAGAGTGAATCAGCTATACTTACACTTATATCCCCATATCCCCTCCCTCTGGCGTCTCCCTCCCACCCTCCCTATCCCACCCTTCTAGGTGGTCACAAAGCACTGAGCTGATCTCCCTGTGCTATGCGGCTTCTTCCCACTAGCTATCTGTTTTACATTTGGTAGTGTATACATGTCAGTGCCACTCTCTCACTTCGTCCCAGCTTACCCTTACCCCTCCCCGAGTCCTTAAGTCCATTCTCTACGACTGCGTCTTTATTCCTGTCCCGCCCCTACCTTCTTCAGAACCTTTTTTTTTTTTAGATTCCATGTATATGTGTTAGCATACGGTATTTGTTTTTCTCTTTCTGACTTACTTCACTCTGTATGACAGACTCTAAATCCATCCACATCACTACAAATAACTCAATTTCATTTCTTTTTATGGTTCAGTAATATTCCATTGTATACATGTGCCACATCTTCTTTATCCATTCAGCTGTTGATGGACATTTAGGTTGCTTTCATGTCCTGGCTATTGTAAATAGAGCTGCAGTGAACATTGTGGTACATGACTCTTTTTGAATTATCGTTTCCTCAGGGTATATGCCCAGGAGTGGGATTGCTGGGTCGTATGGTAGTTCTATTTGTAGTTTTTTAAGGAATTTCCGTACTGTTCTCCATAGTGGTTGTATCAATTGACATTCCCACCAACAATGCAACAAGGTTCCCTTTTCTCCACACCCTCTCCAGCATATATTGTTTGTAGATTTTTTGGTGATGGCCATTCTGACCGGTGTGAGGTGATACCTCATTGTGGTTTTGATTTACATTTCTCTAGCAAATTACCAATGGCATTTTTCACAGAAGTATCCATATTTTACAGATGGGTAAACTGAGGCTCAGAGAATTATTTAACTTTTCTGAGGTCACAGAGTCATTAAATGATGGAACCAGGATTTGAATTTAGCCCTGGATGACTCTCTCCCCATCATCTTCTTTATTTTCTTTGAAAGAGAAGGCTCCCAACCCTGGGCACCCCTAAGCCCTGCACCCTCTACTCCAGCCCCAACTAGCTCCAACACTTCCCCAGAGCAGCATGGCTTGTCACACCACAATGCCAGCCTTCTTAGCCTCCCCCTTAAATCTGGACCTGGCCCATCCTGACTTGACCTGCGGTAGCCCAGCCCCATATCTGACCCTTTCCCCTACCCTTCGCACCAGCTTCTCTTCAACCTGGGCAGGGGAGCACAGGGGGTCCTCAGGATTCTAGTCCAGGACGGTGTGTGCATCTTCTAACATGACGACAGGGGGGCAGGGCCTCTCTCCCAGCAGGGTTAACCTCGGGGAGGCGCACTGCATTGGGAAACAGAAGACCCCAGCTCTCCTCTGGGCTCTGCACTTGAGAATAATAACCCCTCATGTTTGCAGCTTCCACCCCCTCAGGAGCTGATTTAACTCTGCCACAGCTCCCTGCGACAGGGAGGGCCCCGGTTATCATCACCACCTCCCTAAACTCTAGAGATACTAGATGCACCTAGATACTGACATCTAGATACTCAAGCTAATAGGTGTTAAGTCAGATAATCCTGAGCTCAAATTCTACTCTTTCTCTTACTCACTGTGATGTTAAGCAAGTTATTTAACCTCTCTGGGCCTCTGTTTCTGTATCTGTAAATTTAACCGACCCTGTAAGATTATCAGGAGGACTAATTTATGTGCAATATGGGAAGTTCTCACGTTTAGTGAGTATCCCATAGGTGGTAGCTGTCAGTAATCAGTATCATTACCATCATCTTTATCACTGTCTCTGGTTTATTGTTATTTTCTCCCAGCCTCATCTACAAAATGAGAGCTTTGAACGAGATGGTCTAATTCCCTTCCAAATTTGAGTGACTCCCTCAAACTCACACACACACACACACACACACACACACACACACACACACACACCCTGCTGCTCAAAGAGGCAGTGCAGGGGACCCCAGATTTACAAAGCCACAGTGACAAGCCTGAGCTCTGCTCAGTTACCCTCAAGGGTCAAGTTCAGGGAGTAGGCAGAGTGTCATGGTGGCTGAAAGGCAAGAGGGCAGAGGGTGAGGGAGAAACAGGCCAAATGTCCAGAAGGATTAGCAGGGTGCAGGGAGACCTAAGGTCTTGGAGTGCAGCCCCAGAGCCATCACTTGGAATCAGTGCCCCATTAAACCTAACGGGTGTTTGAACTATCACCAGCCAGGGAAGGTCTGGGAGTTGGAGAGAGCTTTCATCCCCCCCCCCACCTGGGGCTGAGACATGGTGGCAGGGAGACCTGGGTGGGGAGCAGAGCTTCATCTCCACTTGAGCGTCACCTCCTCCCAGAACTGGCACCTCTGGAAGGCAGGCAATGAGCGGTGATGGCAGCATGGCGCACCTTGTCACCTGGGGTTCTTCCCGTCCCCACCCCCGGGGCCCGGCGCTTTGATACAAGATGGCAGCAAAGCGCTTGCCCCACTGCAGCTTGGCCGGATGCCTTCTGGGGAAACTGGAGCACATGTTCCTTCATCCAGAATTCCCAGTGCCCTACTCTGTGCGGGCCTGTGATTACATGCCAGATACGGTTAGGGCGACTGCAGCTCTGGTCGCAGGTGTTCTGAGGCGCCAAGCTCTGGGGAGTGGCGAGGATTTGGGTGAACAAGCCTGCTCCATCTGTCAGAGGCCAATCCGTTAGAGGAAGCCCCTCCTGTGAGGGGAAGGATTCACACAATGGAGGTCCTTGGAGATACTGTGGCCATGACCTGGCCGGCAGGAGGGCTCAGGAGTTTGCTGCATTGAGTTTGCTCCACGGCGAGTGGGCTCTGGGGGAAAGGGGCCACCTGATGGTTGGTATCGGCAGCTTGGTTCTCCAAAAAAGAGGGTGTCTGCTGTCAGAGGAAGGAGGACAGTGGAAGGGGCTTTCTCTTCCCTTCACTGCCCTCTCTCTTTGGACAGCATACACAGAGTCATCTCCGGCATCTGCCCACAGCCTGTAATTCAGCCACCCAGCTGCACTGAGTGCTTGGCTGCTCTGGTGGTGGGGAGGGCAGATTACCGAGTGGAGTGCAGTGATTGGCAGGTGCCTGGGGGGCCCGGCTGCCCTGGTAGCAGAGGCAGGCTCCACGTGACGCTGTACTGCCCGAGAAGCCCCAGCTCCCGGGACTCCTATGTGTCCCCTTCCCAAAACTCAGACCGTCCCCCTTTCCCTTCATCATTCTTTAGATCCACGCTTCTCCAACTGTTATAAGCCAGTGAATCATCTGGGATCTGGTTAGAGTTCAGATTCCAATTTGGAGCCCAAGATTCTGTATTTCTAACCAGTTCCCGGTACTGTTGCTGCTGCTGCAGGGACAATGCTCCGAGTAGGACATCTTTAGAATTTTCATAGCATTATTATGTATATGATCTCTGCTCTCATAACAGCCCTGTGGAAAGATTAATAATAATAATAATAATAATAATAATAGTAGTAGCATATATCATTCTCATTGCCTCCAATGCAAGACACTGAACCCCGAATTTCATAAATCCTATTTCAATCTTCACAGCACCTCAGCAAAAGAGCTCTTTCTCAGAATTTACAGATGAGAAAAAAGTTGACATTCTGAGATAACTTGCCAAGGTCATGAACCCAATGAGCGGTGGAGTTGGAATTCAAACTTCCAACTTCTAACACTGGTCCTTCCTCTATTTATATATAAGGTTGGCAAATTTAAGCTTCTTTTAAAAAGTAATGGTCCAGGGTGTAAGCTCTGGAGCCAGAGTGTGTCTGACTTTAGCAGAGAGCCCAAGAATCTGGACCCAGACTCTTAAGATTTGAATGCTAGCTTTGTCACTTGCTAGCTTAATGATCTTGGGCAACTTACTTAACTTCTCTGTGCTTCAGTTTCTTTAACTGAAATGGGAATGATAATACTAGGGTTATTATGAGGATTATACAGTCAGCCTTCTGTATCTATGGATGTGGAACCTGCAGATACAGAGGACTGACTGGAAGACACTTGAGCATTTACAGATTTTGGTATCCAAGGGGGTGGGGTCCTGGAACCAATCCCCCTCAGATACCAAGTGACACTGTAGATACTATCTCATTATATATGCATCTCATAATATATATAATCCTCATAATAACCGTAGTATTATCTATCTATCTATCTATCATTGACCTTAAACAAATAGACAGTTATTTCTTCAGCAGTACATGGGTTTATTCAGGATCAGCAAAGAATTGTAATTTGGGGTCTGCAAGCATGGTGAGCCATGTATAAGTCTTGTGCAACAAAGAGAGGAGAACTCTTCTATAGAGGGGGAAAGGAAGCTGGGAGGGCTATGGTAAACTTGGAATCCATTGGAGGAATTGAGAGTTCAAAGCATAGTGGCTTTTCATTGGTTGAGCTCCTGCCAGCCTAGAAGAGAAAGTTTTTCTTCTTCCTGTAGGGCTCTGCTATCATCCACGGTGTGAGAACTCCTCCTTCTGACTTCCCAACTCGCTTTTCATTGAGGTCTCTGTTTATTCATTTTTATATTATCTGTCCAATGAGATTGTAGACAGAGAGCAGTTAGAAAAGTGTCTGGCACAAATATCAGTGATATGATTACTTGTGAAATGGGGATATTGATACTAAAGATAAAGACTTTCATTCAATCAAAGACTTTGCAAGTGTCAGACACTTTTCTACATGTAGTAACTCATTTAATTCTCATAATAAGTCTATAAGCTAGGTTTAATATTAATCACATTGTATAGATGAGGAAACTGAGGCACAGAGTTTAAATGACTTGCCCCAAATCACATAGCTAGTAAGTGACAGAGCCGGAATTTGAACCCAGTGTGGTTCATGCAACACGTATTGACATATTGATTGAGCGTTTACAGTGTGCCAGGCACTGCTGTAGGCACTGGAAATACAGCAGTGAACACAATAAACACAATAAACCCCCTGCTCTCTAGGGGTCCTAAGCACTCAGCACAGTGCTTGGCACATGGCAAAACCCTCAATGAACACTAGCTCTTCTTGTCCTCTTACCCTTCTCTTGCCTGTGGCAGACATCACTAATTGATCACAGCATTCTTTCCCGCAGAGCCTGCCTCTGTCCAAAAAACCTGTCTCAAGACAGTACTCCAGGCAGCCTCTGTCTGCACTGAGACCAAAGCTTTGTCAGCTCTGAGTAACCATGCTATCATGGAACAACTGAACATTTCTGACCTCAAAGCCTGTGGTGTCAGCACCCAGGAGGAGGCAGATGGGACAGAGACAGAGGGAGGTTCATATGAGGAAGAGCTGAGAAGCCAAGATTGACCAGGGAGGTGGGGAGGGAAAGCACTACCAACAGCTGCTCAACTCCCTTGCTCTCGGCCTGGAGCTTTCCAAAGAGGATGAGCAAGAAGACTGGGCGGGGGGCTGGCCATCCCCATGCAGGTCTGTCCCTAGTGACACCACTTAGGGCCGATAATCCTGCTAGGCCCTTGTGGGCCCCATGTCTTTGGAGCCTGGCACTAGGCTTGGGGAGAGGTAGAAGGTGAGGTAAAGGGCGAGCAAAGGGCTCCCCACCCCGGCTCTACTGCCTGCTATCGAGCCCACCTACTGCCCAGCAGTCCCCTCCTGCCCAGCAGAAAGCCTGGCTGCAATTCCCACTTTATGGCCTCTGCCAAATGAAGCACAAACTTAACTACATCACCCCCCTGACAGGACAGGGAGGGGCTGGAGTGGAACGCTGGGCCGCTTCAGCCCCTAATCTAATCACTGGCATGGGTCATTTCAATTCCGCATGCCAACAGAGTGTGCTGGGGGCGTGGCAGCTCCTAAAAGTCTCCATGCTGGTGCTCAGCTAATTGTGAATCTCTTACTGTCTTCCAGGTGAATAACTCAGGACTAAGAGCTTCTGGCTGCTGAGATGGAGTGTGAGCTGGGGAACCGGACAGGGCAACGCCTGAGATGGGCCCTGGGGCACAGATGGGGTTGCAGGGGGGGAGGCACAGCCTTCCTGGAGGGGACACAGGAACTGCTGTCCCTGCCCTGGGGTGACCACCCACCATCTGGAAACTGGTCTTAAAACCCAAGACCTAGAAACAGACTCACAGACATAGAGATCAGACTTGTGGTTGTCAAGGGGGAGGGGGAGAGGGGGGAGGGAGAGGGATGCACTGTGAGTTTTGGGTTGGCAGATGCAAAGTATTACATTCACAATGGATAAACAACAAGGTCCCGCCATAGAGCACAGGGAACTATATCCAATCTCCTGGGATAAATCATAATGGAAAAGAATATTTTAAAAAAGAAAGTCTATATATGTATAACTTTGCTGTACAGCAGAGATTGGTACAACATTGTAAATCAACTATACTTCGATTTAAAAAAAAAAAAAAGAAAGAAAGAAAAAAGAAAACCCAAGACCTGAAGTTTTCTGGAACCTCAGAGCCACAGGGTAGGGTAAAAATTTAAGTTCCACCCCTTCCTACTAACCTTGCCTTTAAATATATAATTAGATCCCTGAGAAGTGAGAGGGCCCTGGAAGCCTTGGGACTTTACCGAGGGGAGAACTAATGCCTTCGGGCAGCTTCAGGCTGGCTGCCTGCAGGACGGCTCTTTGGTTCATTTATGGGTCTGGCCCATAGAGGCTTAAAGCTGGACCCCGGGAGACTGGCTGAGTCATGGAGATATAAGAGGCGAGGGGCTCAGCATCCTTGACCCCGGGAGACTGGCTGAGTCATGGAGATATAAGAGGCGAGGGGCTCAGCATCCTTAACCACACAGCTCCTCTCCTCTAGGACAACTGGAGAAGGAGGTGGGGATGTCTTGGGAGGAAAGTGAGACCTGTACCATCGAATTATTGGCCATCCAACAGGCTGCAGAGACTGTGGGAGATTGTAGCAGCAGCACTTGGAGGTTTTTCTGGGTATAATGACAAATAGAGGGCTGCCTGTCTAGCCAGGGGCTGTGCTTAACTAACTCTTTATTCTAGATGTTAGTGAAGTCCCCAGAACTGGAGCTGTGAATTCTTGGTGAGTGCTGAAACTACCTGAGATTCTGGGAAACAGCAGATGGAGGAGCATTCACAGCTGGGAAAATCCCATTTTTGCTCTGTTCCTCAGTTTCCTCCCTCTATGAAATGGGAATCATGAAAGATATAAACACTTGGAGAGGCTGAGCTAATGCTGCTCTGTAAGTAAGGGCTGCTGGTGCCCTATCTTCGTCCCACTGCCGAGGGACACTATTCCAGGAGGAGGGCTCTAGTGCCATTCGCTAATGATAGCTTTGCTTCAGGATGCAGACCTGACCCAGGGCTTAGAATGAGTCCCTGGCTGCCATGTTGACATCAGGGCCACTTGGCACTTGGACAGAGGAGGTCCACACACTGGGGCCTGGCTCAGCAGTCAGGCTTCACTTCTGAAGGCCTGTGGACATAGAGAGGCTGGGAGATATTCCCTAGGGAGGAAGCCAAGGTGAGCTGCATGGGAAGTGAAATGGGAAGTCCCTTGGGCAGCACCCACCCTCACCCCTCGCCCCGCCCGCAGCCCAAGTCCCTGACAAGGAGGCATATGGTGGCTTCAGCCCTTGGCCTTTGGATTCTGGAATAAAGGCCCTTCTGGGGAATCCAGTCCATAAATGGATTCTGATAGAGGTAGCTGGAAGAGGACCTCACAGCAAAGACTAAAGAATGGAATCCGTCTGTTGATAGCAGGCAGATCTTTTTATTTTGCAATATATGATTTACTTTTCCAAGTACTCTTGAATACATTGCTTCATTCTGATCCTCAAAATTCTGTGATATGGGTAGAATAAGTATAAGCAGTCCCGATGTCAAACAGGGTAAGCTGAAGCTCTGAGAGGTCAGTCTCAAGGTCCCCTGGCTAGGTAGTGATGGAGCCAGGAGCAAAGTCAGCTGCTTTCTCCAAGACAGAGGTGGAAAGGAAGGAGACTCTGTAGTGGGGACCTCACCGCAGATCTTTTCCTTTTCTAATAACCGAGACAGTGAAGAAAGATTTGGGATCAATTTAGAGGCTAACTGAGCAGGTCGAGGCAGAGGAGACCAGGAGCAGGAAGTAGGAAGCGAGGAGGGAAACAGGTGGACGTTTGCATGGACACTTCCTGTTCACAAACTTCTTATGCTCCTCATTTCATTAACAGCAGCAGCGGAATTTCATGGACAATTGGCGTTGAGCACTAACTGGGAGGTAATGAGAGAGGGAGGATGCGGGTAAAGGCTGTTTGAATTTAAATTCTTTTCCTTTGGGGGGATGGGGGGGCAGATTTTTTTAAAGGCAATTTTAGTGCTGGAAAAAGTTCCCAGCAAACAGCAGTCCTCTGTAAGCAGTGTTAGGAGTAATGCCTTACCCTCAGCACACTGTGTTCTTCCACCCACCAAATCCTGGTGGTTGCCCTGAGTGAGGGATGCTGAGGGACTGGGTGTCTGACCCTGGGCAGATTCAGTCCCTCAGACTTGGGGAAACACACTGGTAGATGGTAGAAATGTGTCTACCATCAGCCATGAGCTAGAATGAGTTTCTCTGCAATAGTTATGGCAGAATCACCATGAAAAAAACTCTGTATGGACCTGGGCAGAGATGAGGATGACCTAGAAATAGAAAACTAGATTTCTGTTTTAGGAGTGTGCGATCTATTTGACAAGCGATACACACACACACACACACACACACACACACAGAGCCATGAAACATTCAAGGGGAGAAGGATAGGGGATAATGTAAGTCTGAAGTTAGAGGAGAGAGGACAGAGTCATGGGGTGATCAGGTGGTAAGGGGGACGGGGAGGAAGGCTGTTCTTTGAGCCAGGTCCTTAGACAGGGACCTACAGATTGGTGAAACAGAAGAAGACTGTGCCAACTAGAAACAGAGGCTTAGATGGAAGTGAACCCCTTCCTGAGCAGGATGGTAGGCAGGCTGGCTTGGCTAGATTGAAGGTTCTGTAATAGAAAGCAATGAGAAATGAAGAAAGTTAAATATAAGGGGAGGGAAACTTTGTGGAAGGCTTGAATTCTAATCTTAGGATTCAGGTTATGAGGCCACAGGAACTGCCATAAGATAGGATAATCAGTACAGAATTGGCTACTGAGGAGAATGAACCAGAAGTTGATTAGTTACCCAAGTGCAAGGTGATCAGGGCTCTTCTATCTGGAGAGATGGCTGTGGGCACAGATGGGGACCTAAGGGGCCATCAGGACTCTGATGGCTAATTTTGTGTGTCAACTTGGCTGGGCCACAGATATTTGTTCAAACATTATTCTTGATGTTTCTGTGAAGGTATCTCTTAGATGTTTAAAGTCTTTAAACCAGTAGACTTTGAGTAAAACAGATTGTCCTCCAGAATGTGAGTGAGCTTCATCCAATCATTTGAAGGCCCTAACAGAAAAAGACCAACCTCTCCAGAAGAAGAGAAAATCCAGCCAGCAGACCGCCTATGAACACAAACTGCAATTCTTTCCTGAGTCTCTAGCCTGCCAGAATACTCTACAGATTATGGATTTGCCAAGCCTCCACAATCATGTGAGTGTTATAGGCTGAATCGTGTCCCCCCAGAATTCGTATGTTGAAGTCCTAACTCCCAATACTTCACAGTGGGACTGTATTTAGAAACGGGGCCTTTAAAGAAGTAGTTAGGGTTACATGAGTTCATTAGGGTGGGCCCTGGTCCAGTGTGACTAGTGTCCATAGAAGAAGAGGAAATTTGGACACATATGTATCAAGAAAAGAACCACAGGAAGAAGGCAGCTATCTACAAGCCAGGGAGAGAGGCCTCAGAAGAAATCAACCTTACCAACACCTTGATCTTGGACTTCCAGCCTTCAGAACTGTGAGAAAATCAATCTCTGTTTAAGCCACCCAGTCTGTGTTATTTTGTTATGGCAGCCAGAGCAGACTAATACAAGGAGAGCAGATTATAATAAACTCCTTGAACCCAAGGGCCATGCATTAAGCCTATCTCCCAGCTCAGTGCCTTACACATGGTGCATGTTGATGAAATGTTGTGCTAGATATGGATCCCCTCCAATAGGAATGCACTGCTGAGAAGGCACAGGGGAAGATAGACTCACCTGGGATTAAGGGAACAAGAGCTCCAGGATATAGATAAGGTGGGAACTTTGTGTTCTGGTTGGAACAAGGTTCCTCAGGGATCAAGTCAAGTGAAGAACTATCTGAAACGGACTTATTTTGTACTCTCTGGTGTGCCTAACACAAGGCCTAGGACTTAATCAACATTCAATGCAAGTTTTGTTGAACGACTGACTGAATAAGTGACCAAGACAGGACTGGGAGATGGAGTGCTCTTACACCTTTTAAAAAACCCTTTAAACACACATGTATGCTTGCATGTGCTAGAAATTTTCTGAAAGAGGTTGCTAACGGTGGTTACTTCCGGGGAGTGGACTGGGTAAGAGGGCAGGATTACTTTTCACTGGATACCTCGTACTGTTTATGCATTTTCATCATGAATGCATTACTTCTGGGTCATTCAATAGCTAATTCGATGATGTGCATCCCTGGGCTGAATGAAAAGAGGCAACGGGGGCTGGAGAACTTTTTACCCCATCATTTGTCCCCTTCCAATATCCCCACAAAAACTTTTCAGCCTTCCCCAAGTGCCATGCAAACACATTGATGGAGATCAGCAAACTTGGGTCTTCATAAGCCACTCCACAGCACCCAGAGGGAACACAGGGTGATGGTGTAGAACCCCAGCACAACAAGATAGCTTTGGAAGAGCAATCGGTCAAAGCATTCCAGGAGGGCCAGCCACCCAGCCTCCTGTCGGTCCGCCTGGTCCTGGGTCTGGAAGTAGCTGCTGATTGATTGAAGCTGGGACCAGACTTCCCTCAGGGTCCATGGCTGGGCCTGGTGCTCCTGACAGATGGGGGGCTCTACATGAGAGGAAGACACTCTAGGTGAGCCAGGGGCTACCAAGGCTCCCCCCGCCTTCCCATTGAAGCCGATGACCTCAACATTCAAGAAAGATGGTGGGCAAAACTGGGCAGTGGGTTAGTTAGGATTGGGGACCCTCTCCCTACCTGCTGAGGGGAGGCAAGACTGCGCTGAAGGAACCCCTGGAGAACACAGCAAGTAGGGTGTTGTGTAAGTAGGGTGTTGAGGCTACATCTAACTGGGAGATTTTTCTGAGCTAGCAGCCAGCCCACATTGACTTAGAGCTTTAGGGGCTGGAATGGTTCTTTTTTTTTTTTTTTTTTATTGAGGTATAATTGACATATTATATTAGTTTCAAGCATACAACATAATGATTCAATGTTTGTATATATTGTGAAATGCTCACCACAATAGGCCTAGGTAATATCCATCACCACACAGTTACAAATTTTTGTTCTTGTGATGAGAACTTTTGGAATGTACTCTCTTGGCAACTTTCAAGGATACAGTGAAAATGTGGACTGCTTCATGACTTTGCATGTCATCCTTGCACAGGGGCCATGCTCACCTCTGTATCATTCCAGTGTTAGTATATGTGTTGCCAAAGGGAACACTGGGATGATTTGTATACTTTTGCACATTAAGCGATCAGATCCCAAATGTATACAAACTATTTGTGTGTGTGTGTGTGTGCGCGCGTGTGCACATGCATGCACTCTGCTATTCTGGAGTCAATGGCTCCAAACTGGAAAATAAAACAAGCTAAGGGGACTGAGGCCCTGATCTCTAGGTTGACATGCAGCTTTCTGGCAAGCCAGCAGGAGACGGTCTTCAGTCTCCAGGGAGGTAATGTAATATGCAGGCGAGGTTAAGAAGCAGGTGTTTCCATTTTTTCATACAGCTGACTCAAGACGGCCTGGTGCTCCACCCGTGGGAACTAAGGCTGAGGGTGATAAAGCAGAACCAGGCAGGGACCTCAAGGCTTCTCACAAACCTGTTACCCCAATGAGCTAGGCCCAGGGATCCATTCTAGGCCCTTCCGCATCGGTGTCCCCTCGAAGGCACAAGAAGGTCCACTCCCGCCAGCTGCACTGCTCATCATGGAGGAATTTGACCAACAGGATGGACTTGGATAAGCTGAGGACCAAGAAGGCCATGCAGACCGTGAAGAAGACCCCTGAGGGAAGGATCCAGAGGAGGTGGAGTTAACAGGGGTCTCTGGGCCTCTTCCTTCCCCATCTGAAAGGCAACATCAGATCTTGGACAGAAGTAATGCAAGACAGGTACCTAGCGACCCCAGAGCTGCTTACCAATTAGAGGGGTGGTCACTGAGCTCTTCGGCACCTCATCAGACATGTTAACCCTGAAGACAGTGTAGCCCACCAGCACGCTGGTCTTAACACAATCCTGGCATGGCAGGTGGGCGGGAGATAGAAGCTCCCCAGGTCCACGAGCATTAGGAAGATGCTGGGAATCAGGAGGCTCACAACATAGACCAGTGGGCGCCTGCGAATCACCACCTGGACAGGGATGAGGAATCTGTTGACAAGAGGGTCTAAGCCAATGCACAAATGCTTGGCCAAACCCCTAGCCAAGAACATTTTCTGCCATCCCAAAATTTCTGCATAATATGAAAAGACTATGTAGTTTAGAATAGGAGATTATCTTGCGGTTTAGAAAATAGAAAAAAATCCTTTAAGCTTTTACATAGAACTAATATTTTTTTTTTATTTTTTTATTTTTTATTTTTTGCTTTATAACAAATTTAATCAGTTATACATATACATATGTTCCCATATCCCCTCCCTTTTGCGTCTCCCTCCTACCCTCCCTATCCCACCCCTCCAAGTGGTCACAAAGCACCGAGCTGATCTCCCTGTGTTATGCGGCTGCTTCCCACTAGCTATCTACCTTACGTTCGGTAGTGTATATATGTCCATGCCACTCTTTCACTTTGTCACAGCTTACCCTTCCCCCTCCCCATATCCTCAAGTCCATTCTCTAGTAGGTCTGTGTCTTTATTCCTGTCTTACCCCTATGTTCTTCATGACATTTTTTTTCTTAAATTCCATATATATGTGTCAGCATACAGTATTTGTCTTTCTCTTTCTGACTTACTTCACTCTGTGTGACAGACTCTAGGTCCATCCACCTCATTACAAATAGCTCAATTTCATTTCTTTTTATGGCTGAGTAATATTCCATTGTATATATGTGCCACATCTTCTTTACCCATTCATCCGATGATGGACACTTAGGTTGTTTCCATCTCCGGGCTATTGTAAATAGGGCTGCTATGAACATTTTGGTACATGTCTCTTTTTGAATTATGGTTTTCTCAGGGTATATGCCCAGTAGTGGGATTGCTGGGTCATATGGTAGTTGTATTTGTAGTTTTTTAAGGAACCTCCATACTCTTCTCCATAGTGGCTGTACCAATTCTCATTCCCACCAGCAGTGCAAGAGTGTTCCCTTTTTTCCACACCCTCTCCAGCATTTATTGTTTCTAGATTTTTTGATGATGGCCATTCTGACTGGTGTGAGATGATATCTCATTGTAGTTTTGATTTGCATTTCTCTAATGAGTAAAGATGTTGAGCATCCTTTCATGTGTTTGTTGGCAGTCTGTATATCTTCTGTGGAGAAATGTCTATTTAGGTCTTCTGCCCATTTTTGGATTGGGTTGTTTGTTTTTTTGTTATTGAGCTGCATGAGCTGCTTATAAATTTTGGAGATTAATCCTTTGTCAGTTGCTTCATTTGCAAATATTTTCTCCCATTCTGAGGGTTGCCTTTTGGTCTTGTTTATGGTTTCCTTTGCTGCGCAAAAGCTTTTAAGTTTCATTAGGTCCCATGTGTTTATTTTTGTCTTTATTTCCATTTCTCTAGGAGGTGGGTCAAAAAGGATCTTGCTGTGATTTATGTCATAGAGTGTTCTGCCTATGTTTTCCTCTAAGAGTTTGATAGTGTCTGGCCTTACATTTCGGTCTTTAATCCATTTTGAGCTTATTTTTGTGTATGGTGTTAGGGAGTGATCTAATCTCATACTTCTACATGTCCCTGTCCAGTTTTCCCAGCACCACTTATTGAAGAGACTGTCCTTTCTCCACTGTACATTCCTGCCTCCTTTATCAAAGATAAGGTGACCATATGTCCGTGGGTTTATCTCTGGGCTTTCTATCATGTTCCATTGATCTATCTTTCTGTTTTTGTGCCAGTACCATACTGTCTTGATTACTGTAGCTTTGTAGTATAGTCTGAAGTCAGGGAGCCTGATTCCTCCGGCTCCATTTTTTGTTCTCAAGATTGCTTTGGCTATTCGGGGTCTTTTGTGTTTCCATACAAATTGTGAAATTTTTTGTTCTAGTTCTGTGAAAAATGCCAGTGGTAGTTTGATAGGGATTGCATTGAATCTGTAGATTGCTTTGGGTAGTAGAGTCATTTTCACAATGTTGATTCTTCCAATCCAAGAACATGGTACATCTCTCCATCTATTTGTATCATCTTTAATTTCTTTCATCAGTGTCTTATAATTTTCTGCATACAGGTCTTTTGTCTCCTTAGGTGGGTTTATTCCTAGATATTTTATTCTTTTTGTTGCAATGGTAAATGGGAGTGTTTCCTTGATTTCACTTTCAGATTTTTCATCATTAGTATATAGGAATGCCAGAGATTTCTGTGCATTAATTTTGTATCCTGCAACTTTACCAAATTCATTGATTAGCTCTAGTAGTTTTCTGGTAGCATCTTTAGGATTATCTATGAATAGTATCATGTCATCTGCAAACAGTGACAGCTTTACTTCTTCTTTTCCAATTTGGATTCCTTTTATTTCCTTTTCTTCTCTGATTGCTGTGGCTAAAACTTCCAAAACTATGTTGAATAAGAGTGGTGAGAGTGGGAAACCTTGTCTTGTTCCTGATCTTAGTGGAAATGGTTTCAGTTTTTCACCATTGAGGACGATGCTGGCTGTGGGTTTGTCATATATGGCCTTTATTATGTTGAGGAAAGTTCCCTCTATGCCTACTTTCTGCAGGGTTTTTATCATAAATGGATGTTGAATTTTGTCGAAAGCTTTCTCTGCATCTATTGAGATGATCATATGGTTTTTCTCCTTCAATTTGTTAATATGGTGTATCACGTTATTTGATTTGCGTATATTGAAGAATCCTTGCATTCCTGGGATAAACCCCACTTGATCATGGTGTATGATCCTTTTAATGTGCTGTTGGATTCTGTTTGCTAGTATTTTGTTGAGGATTTTTGCATCTATGTTCATCAGTGATATTGGCCTGTAGTTTTCTTTCTTTGTGACATCCTTGTCTGGTTTTGGTATCAAGGTGATGGTGGTCTCGTAGAATGAGTTTGGGAGTGTTCCTCCCTCTGCTATATTTTGGAAGAGTTTGAGAAGGATAGGTGTTAGCTCTTCTCTAAATGCTTGATAGAATTCGCCTATGAAGCCATCTGGTCCTGGGCTTTTGTTTGTTGGAAGATTTTTTATCACAGTTTCAATTTCAGTGCTTGTGATTGGTCTGTTCATATTTTCTATTTCTTCCTGATTCAGTCTTGGCAGGTTGTGCATTTCTAAGAATTTGTCCATTTCTTCCAGGCTGTCCATTTTATTGGCATAGAGTTGCTTATAGTAATCTCTCATGATCTTTTGTATTTCTGCAGTGTCAGTTGTTACTTCTCCTTTTTCATTTCTAATTCTATTGATTTGAGTCTTCTCCCTTTTTTTCTTGCTGAGTCTGGCTAATGGTTTATCAATTTTGTTTATCTTCTCAAAGAACCAGCTTTTAGTTTTATTGATCTTTGCTATCGTTTCCTTCATTTCTTTTTCATTTATTTCTGATCTGATTTTTATGATTTCTTTCCTTCTGCTAACTTTGGGATGTTTTTGTTCTTCTTTCTCTAACTGCTTTAGGTGCAAGGTTAGGTTGTTTATTCGAGATGTTTCCTGTTTCTTAAGGTGGGATTGTATTGCTATAAACTTCCCTCTTAGAACTGCTTTTGCTGCATCCCATAGGTTTTGGGTCATCGTGTCTCCATTGTCATTTGTTTCTAGGTACTTTTTAATTTCCTCTTTGATTTCTTCAGTGATCACTTTGTTATTAAGTACTGTATTGTTTAGCCTCCATGTGTTTGTATTTTTTACAGCTCTTTTCCTGTAATTGATATCTAGTCTCATAGCATTGTGGTCAGAAAAGATACTTGATACAATTTCAATTTTCTTAAATTTACCAAGGCTTGATTTGTGACCCAAGATATGATCTATCCTGGAGAACGTTCCATGAGCACTTGAGAAAAATGTGTATTCTGTTATTTTTGGATGGAATGTCCTATAAATATCAATTAAGTCCATCTTGTTTAATGTATCATTTAAAGCTTGTATTTCCTTATTTATTTTCATTTTGGATGATCTGTCCATTGGTGAAAGTGGGGTGTTAAAGTCCCCTACTATGATTGTGTTACTGTCGATTTCTCCTTTTATGGCTGTTAGTATTTGCCTTATGTATTGAGGCGCTCCTATGTTGGGTGCATAAATATTTACAATTGTTATATTTTCTTCTTGGATCAATCCCTTGATCATTATGTAGTGTCCTTCTTTGTCTCTTCTAGTAGTCTTTATTTTAAAGTCTATTTTGTCTGATATGAGAATTGCTACTCCAGCTTTCTTTTGGTTTCCATTTGCATGGAATATCTTTTTCCATCCCCTTACTTTCAGTCTGTATGTGTCTCTAGGTCTGAAGTGGGTCTCTTGTAGACAGCATATATATGGGTCTTGTTTTTGTATCCATTCAGCCAATCTGTGTCTTTTGGTGGGAGCATTTAGTCCATTTACATTTAAGGTAATTATCGATATGTATGTTTCTATTCCCATTTTCTTAATTGTTTTGGGTTCGTTATTGTAGGTCTTTTCCTTCTGTTGTGTTTCTTGCCTAGATAAGTTCCTTTAGCATTTGTTGTAAAGCTGGTTTGGTGGTGCTGAACTCTCTCAGCTTTTGCTTGTCTGTGAAGGTTTTAATTTCTCCATCAAATCTGAATGAGATCCTTGCTGGGTAGAGTAATCTTGGTTGCAGGTTTTTCTCCTTCATCACTTTAATTATGTCCTGCCACTCCCTTCTGGCTTGTAGAGTTTCTGCTGAGAGATCAGCTGTTATCCTGATGGGGATTCCCTTGTGTGTTATTTGTTGTTTTTGCCTTGCTGCTTTTAATATGATTTCTTTGTGTTTAATTTTTGACAGTTTGATTAATATGTGTCTTGGTGTATTTCTCCTTGGATTTATTCTGTATGGGACTCTCTGTGCCTCCTGGACTTGATTAACTATTTCCTTTCCCATATTAGGGAAGTTTTCAACTATAATCTCTTCAAATATTTTCTCAGTCCCTTTCTTTTTCTCTTCTTCTTCTGGAACCCCTATAATTCGAATGTTGGTGCGTTTAATGTTGTCCCAGAGGTCTCTGAGACTGTCCTCTGTTCTTTTCATTCTTTTTTCTTTATTTTGCTCTGCAGCAGTTATTTCCACTATTTTATCTTCCACCTCACTTATCCGTTCTTCTGCCTCAGTTATTCTGCTATTGATCCCACCTAGAGTATTTTTTATTTCATTTATTGTGTTTTTAATCGATGCTTGATTCATCTTTAGTTCTTCTAGGTCCTTGTTAACTGTTTCTTGCATTTTGTCTATTCTATTTCCAAGATTTTGGATCTTGGAAATAGAATCTTGGGTCATCTTTACCATCATTATTCTGAATTCTTTTTCAGGTAGACTGCCTATTACCTCTTCATTTGTTAGGTCGGGTGGGTTTTTATCTTGCTCCTTCTCCTGCTGTGTGTTTTTCTGTCTTCTCATTTTGCTTATGTTACTGTGTTTGGGGTCTCCTTTTTGCAGGCTGCAGGTTCGTAGTTCCCGTTGTTTTTGGTGTCTGTCCCCAGTGGCTAAGGTTGGTTTAGTGGGTTGTGTAGGCTTCCTGGTGGAGAGGACTAGTGCCTGTGTTCTGGTGGATGAGGCTGGATCTTGTCTTTCTGGTGGGCAATTCCACGTCTGGTGGTGTGTTTTGGGGTGTCTGCGGACTTTTTATGATTTTAGGCCACCTCTCTGATAATGCGTGGCGTTGTGTTCCTGTCTTGCTAGTTGTTTGGCATAGGGTGTCCAGCACTGTAGCTTGCTGGTCGTTGAGTGAAGCTGGGTGCTGGTGTTGAGATGGAGATCTCTGGAAGATTTTCGCCATTTGATATTATGTGGAGCTGGGAGGTCTCTTGTGGACCAGTGTCCTGAAGTTGGCTCTCCCACCTCAGAGGCACAGCACTGACTCCTGGCTCCTCAATTTGGGATGATTTGTTGTCTATTCATGTATTCCACAGATGCAGGGTACATCAAGTTGATTGTGGAGCTTTAATCCGCTGCTTCTGAGGCTGCTGGGAGAGGTTTCCCTTTCTCTTCTTTGTTCTCACAGCTCCTGGGTCTCAGCTTTGGATTTGGCCCCGCCTCTGCGTGTAGGTCGCCGGAGGGCATCTGTTCTTCGCTCAGACAGGACAGGGTTAAAGGAGCAGCCTCTTCGGGGACTCTGGCTCACTCAGGCCGGGCGGGAGGGAGGGGCACGGAGTGCGGGGCGAGCCTGCAGCGGCAGAGTTCGGCGTGACGTTGCACCAGCCCGAGGCGCGCCGTGCGTTCTCCCAGGGAAGCCGCCCCTGGATCCCGGGACCCCGGCAGTGGCGGGCTGCACAGGCTCCCGGAAGGGCGGTGTGGACAGTGACCTGCGCTCGCACACAGGCTTCTTGGCGGCGGCAGCAGCAGCCCCAGCGTCCCACGCCCGTCACTGGGCTCCGCGCTTTCAGTCGCGACTCGCGCCCGTCTGTGGAGCCCCTTTAAGCAGCGCTCTTAATCCCCTCTCCTCGCGCACCAGGAAACCAAGAGGGAAGAAAAAGTCTCTTGCCTCTTCGGCTGCTCCAGAGTTTTCCCGGACTCCCTCCCGGCTAGCTGTGGCACATTAGCCCCCTTCAGGCTGAGTTCTCGCCACCAGCCCCAGTCCTCTCCCTGCGCTCTGACCGAAGCCCGAGCCTCAGCTTCCAGCACTGCCCGCCCCGGCGGGCGAGCAGACAAGCCTCTCGGGCTGGTGAGTGCCGCTCGGCACCGATCCTCTGTGCGGGGATCTCTCCGCTTTGCCCTACCCAGGTATGTGGGGAGTTTCTTGCCTTTTGGGAGGTCTGGGGTCTTCTGCCCGCGTTCAGTAGGTGTTCTGTAGGAGTTGTTCCACGTGTAGCTGTATTTCTGGTGTATCCGTGGGGAGGAAGGTGATCTCCGCGTCTTACTCTTCCGCCATCTTACCCGGAAGTCTGAGAACTAATATTAATATTATTAATCATTATAAGAAGAAGCTACCATTTATTTAGCACTTGCTCTATGCCAGGCACTGGAATAAGTGTTTCATATGATTTGTCTTATTTAATCCTCACAACAACTCTGAGGGCTGGGTATTATTATTTTTTTAACGATTTTATTGGAGTATAATTGCTTTACCATGGTGTGTTAGTTTCTGCTTTTTAACGAAGTGAATCAGCTATACATATACATATATCCCCATATCTCTTCCCTCTTGCATCTCCCTCCATCCCACCCTCCCTATCCCACCCTTCTAGCTGGTCACATAGCACCGAGCTGATCTCCCTGTGCTATGTGGCTGCTTCCCACTAACTATTTTACATTTGGTACTGTATATATGTCCATATATACACTACCACTCTCTCACAGGGCTGGGTATTATTATTCCCATTTTACAAACCGGGAAACTGAGGTTCCTAGAGATTAAATTACTTATCCAAATTCCCATAACTGGTGAGTGAGACACTGTTTTAAAACCAGGTTTTACACCATAATCTTTCTGTTTAAACCATTTAGTTTGCAATATGTTGTATTGGTTTGGGTTTAGCCTCTCTTCTTACCTGGAATGCACACACTTTAGTACCTGTGTATCTGTCAGAGTCTGGTTAGGAAGAAATAGCACAGTTACACTGGGAAAGTAGAGGAGAGCTTGACAACGTGTGGGCAGGACACAGAGAAACCACAAGGGAGAGGACAGTGCCCCAGGGATTCGGGGGACCGCATCAGCTGTTCCTACCCTTAGGCCTGAAGGACCAAAGACCGGGAATGTGGTTAGAGCTTGAGGGGACAGAAAGCTGGTTGGACTTGTGGCTTCCTCTTAGGAGCACAGCCAGCTGGCGGAGACACCGTGGGGTGGGGAGAAATGGAGAGATAAATGCCCCACTCACTCTCCCCCTCCTTCCAATCTCCTGCCACTGTCTCCCCTGCCCGCTACTGGCCAAACATGACCAGGAGTCCCAACTCTACAGGCCGTAGACCAGCCTCCAGGAGCAAAAGTAGATGTGAGGTGGGGGCAACTGCAGATACCCAGCAGGACCTGCAGCACAGCTGGGCAGAGAGCTGCTGAGCAGTTTTTTTAGCTGGTAATTTAAGACTCATAAAATTACAATGATTGCTGTTGCCATTTTGTTATACCTAGCTTCTCTGGGATGGGAATAGGAGATGTCTGTGATTAACACAAAATCTATTCTCATCTTTCCTGGAGAGAAACTATGATATGACAGGGCTGTTTCCCCCATCAGACACTTACTGCTTTGCAATGACCGTTTGAGGGTGAAAATGGCATTTTTTAATCCTTCATGGGGCCAGAAATAATACCTATCTTACAGTGGGTATTCGATAAATGTTTACTGAACAAATGAATGTTCTGGGCCATGTTGCTGTTAGATTTAGAAAAAAAATAATGTCTGAAATCTCCCATTTCTCCGATTCACCAAACAGCTGAATGATTTCTATGTGTCAGATAGTGTGCTAGACACTTTTTCACATAGGATGTGATTTATTTACTCTTCACTGTCAGTTTGTTGGGAGGTAATAGAGCATCCCCACTTTATAGATCTTTAAAAATAAAGCTCAGCCCCCTAAGTAAGCTGAGTAAGTGGCAGAGCTGGGATGTGCTCCCACATCTTCTGGTTCCAAGCCCTGTGCTCTTTCCCATACAGCCTACTCTTGGTCTCATCAGACCTCTGAGCTGAGTTCAGGGTCTTCTCTCTCACCTCTGCCTCCCTCTCTGGACGAGGATCACATAGACGGGAGCCAGGGCAGAGACCAGGGAAAGAGCAGAAGGTGGTGGGCGAAGAGTCTGGCTGGGTGAGACCAGATGTCACCTTGCTGGTGAGAGCAGGGCCTCCCCCGCCTTTGGGTCTGGAAGCATGTCCTGACTCAGTGGAGTTCTGCAGACCGGAGCCATTCAGTGGATTGTAGTCTGGTTATTGTCTTTCACATGAGACATAACTGGCTGCAAATATTTAAACCAGAGTGACACTCACTGCTTTGCAATCACTTGGTTAAAATACATTTTTACCCAAGTGCAGTCAACAAGGAAAACCATGACCTGTCATCAACCTGCACCTTTCTACTCCCTTCATTGTGCTGTGACAGACATAGCCGTGGTTAGGAGGTGCAGGGGGAAGGGAGTCAAGGGGCCAGAGTCCACAGGGGCTCTTGTGTTGTGAGCCCCACCTGGGCTGTTGGTGATCTGGCCATATGGGGAGATGGGGGCCACCAAGACTGCTGTCTCTGGAGGGTAGAAGTGGGAACGGCACCAGAGACTTCATGGTGGATATTACAGAAAGGAATAAGAATACCACCCTAAAGAAAAGTACCAGTAGGCATGTTGGTTAAGCAAAAAGAGCTCAGACTTAGAGTCAAAGGAACAGCAGAGTTTCCAAGCCTCTCAATTTGATGTGCTGGTTTAAGTGATTCTGGATGGTATCGAACCTCTCCATGCCTTGATTTTTCCCTTTTTAAAAAAACAGTTTACTTTTGCCTTGCCAAGCATCTTGGGTACAATTGAGATTAGTTGTTGTACTCTTTAAATAAAGTTTCTGTGTAAATAGCACATGCTGAGATGACTCTTCTCCACCCAGAGGATGATGCAGAGAGTGAATGGAAATCTGGGACAGAACCAAAGATGGGCAGTGTGGCTCCTTAGGGTCCCTGGTTCCCAGGAAAGTGCAGTTTCACCAAACCTCATGCTCCCCAAGGTGCCACGGGAGAGGTGTGGCAAGAGCTAAGAGGCTGAGAGGCAGGCCAGCTTCATGCAGTCACAAGGAGCCCTGCACTGAGATGGGCCCATGCTTGGCTTTGTGCCATTTTGAGATTCTTAATAATTTTTAAACAAGGGGCCCTGCATTTTCACTTTGCAGGAGGCCCCACAAAGCATGTAGCCTGTCCTGTTGTGAGGATACTCCTCACTGACTATCAACAATAGCTGAAAGTAAACAGGTAGGTACAGGGGTGGACAATTAGCTTGGGCTGTGACATAAAGCAGAAAGCTCTATGTCTATGTTTGGCTTGTAAAATCGTAAAACTAGATAGACCTTCCAGAACTACCTTAGCCATTTTTCTGCCTTTTAGCAAGGATGTTCCAATTCCTAAGACAGATCAAATAATTCCTACAGTTTTGGTTTTCTTCAAGCACAAAGGACCCACCTTTTCCTTTAAGTTGATCTGGGGGCAATGTTACCTATGGACTAGACTAATTTTCTCTACAAGCCCAATGCAGCCTAAAGAAACTCTGATTTTATCCCACAGTTTTCAGAAATGTTTTGTTTTCGTGATCTCCTTTGATCCTCAAAGCCCTTTGTTCCCCCAATCAAGAAACATGAATTGAGCATGAACGGAGTATCAGGCACTATCCTAAATGATAGAGTTAGACCTGGTGACAGGACAGGTCTCTACTCTTGCCCCCCAAACCCCCAACCCACATCTTTTGGGATCACGAACCAGATTCTGATGGTTAGATATTTCACAAGTCTGCAGATCGAAGTTTGCCCCAGAATGGACCATACCAAGGGTCTATACTTGATTTGATGACAAGATTTGGGACTTTCTGAGTTTATGTTTAGGTGATATTCTGGTCTTAGAATCAGTACTGGAATGGGTTAAGACATTTGGGGATGTTGGGATAGGGCGTCTATATTTTGCACATGGGACAGACATGAATTTGGGGGAGTCAGAGGGTGGCAGATGGTACTGGGTTGAATAATGTCCCCCAAAATTCGTGTCCTTCCAGAAGCTCAGGATATGACCTTATTTGGAAATGGGATCATTGCAGATGAAATTAGTTAAGGTGAGGTCATATGGAATAGGGTGGGCCCTTAACCCAATATGACTGATGTCCTTGTAAGAAGAAGAAAAAATGGATATCCTTTGTATCCATACAAAGGATAATGCCATGTAAAGATAGAGGCAGGCATTGGAGCAATATGTCTACAAGCCAAGGAAAGCCAAAGATTGCTAGCAACCACCAAAAGCTAAGGGAGAGGCATGGAGCAGTCTCTCCCTCAGAGTGCCCAGAAGGAACCAACACTGCCAACATCTTGATGTCAGATTTCTGACCTCCAGAACTGTGAGAGAAGAAATTTCTATTGTTTTAAAGTGGTACTTTGTTATAGCAGCCCTAAGAAACTAACACAGGCGACTTGGCCAGTAACACACAGTGGAAGGATGCCACAGACTGGACTGGAATATTACTGCTTATCTTTAGTTGTGTGTCACCATCATATAGGATTAGGCACATAGTTTCTGGAGTCAAGTCCAGGCTCCACCAGTCACCCTATAACTTTGGTTAAGATATTTAACTTCTCTGCACCCCAATTCAAACACTTGTAAAAATGTGGATCCTTAGAGGCTGCATCTCATGGAGATGTGAGGGTTACAGTATGACCTCTTAAAACAGTGCCTGATTTGGAGTCAGTGCTTGGTTTTGTGGTTACTGTTACCATGTCTCCCTGGGTAGATTTTGAGGCCCTTGATAGGAACCAAGAGTCTTGTTTTATTCATGCTTGTGTCCTCAGTGCTCAGCACTGAGCTTGGTGCATGATAAGAGCACAAAAGGTGTTCACTGAGCTGTATTAGAGTCTGTTAATAATGCTTCTTTTAGCTCCAGTAGGGTGGGAGAGTGGAGTGAGCCCAAAGGGGGGCTCTTGTCTTAAGGTCAGTGTTCTGAGGGTCACCTAGAGAGGTAGGTCATGTCAGGCAGTGACCCCTGTATGCCAGGGGACAGTATGTCACCAGCTCAGTGAGACACCACTCTCTGCAGAACTGCCCCTACCTAGAGCCCATCATTTCTAATGGACTAAAGGAGCTGGTGCCTTTAAATTCCACAGAAGGGGAAGAAAAAGCACTTTGGTTTCAGTCCTTATTCTCCATTAGACACCCTTCAGGTGTTAGCAATATTATGCCACAATTTCATTATCCATTAAAGCCAGGTAATAATAAGTACACAAAGGTATTTGGAGCCTATTGATGTTAATGAAAGAGATCAATCTAATTCAGAATGTGTATGTGGAGAGCTCCTTGGAGATGGAATAGGCCCCAAGGTTAGCCTCTAATTGCCTCCTTGATGGTAGACCTCACCAGTACTCAATTTTGCATGACCATCTTTATAACATAGTTGGAATTTTGACGCCCAGACTCAAGCTTCATACAGAAGCCCATTTTCCTCCTCTCCCAAGCCCCTCCTAACATTCCCAATTCAGAAAGAATAGGAAAGTTGTGGCCATTTAAGTAAGATCCTTGCACAAGAGTGAGAGTTTCTTGGATCTAGACCATGGGTCAGGTTGTATTAGCAGAAAGTCCGAGATTCCAGGGTTACTTGAGTGACCCTGGAAAGGTTTCTAGGGGTCTAAATTCTCTCTCTCTCTTTCTCTATCTATCTATCTATCTATCTATCTATCTATCTATCTATCTGTGTGTTGTCTCTCTCCTCTCTTTCTCTCTCTCTCTGGAGTGACCTAATAGAGCTTAGAAGGATCTTCTATCAAGTTTCTGAGCTGCATTCAATGGATATCTCAACGAAATTAATCTACCCTACTCTAGAAAGGAAAATTATATCTGAAAATGAGGGTAAACAAGGCGCCTTTCTTTCCCAGATGCCCCTCTGCATTTTTCTAGGAGTCCCCTGTGGGCCTCCCAATTCTGACCGCATGAACATTTAGTCAGTGAGAGGACATCTGTGGTCGGGCTCACTTTAGTTCCCACAACGGTCCGCCCTTTTCTATCCAGCGTGAGTTCTCAAATTTTATTTCTACCGCCTCTCACTTCTACCCTCATTCTTTAACAAACAAAAAAGAAACAAAACACTACCATATAGAAATCAAATGTTCATCCTGCTGTTTCTGGGAACCAGCACCTCTGACAATGTATTGGAGGAAACCTTCCCTCCTATGGCTGCTGGATGGGGTGCCAGGCTGCACACAGACATCCTGGTAGGCAGAGGTGCCTGTGCTCTGGGCCCCCTATGGAATGCAGCCTGACTCCAAAGTGTCAGCGGTGTCCTCTGATCAACAATACATATCCTGGAGCTGCAGACAGGATTGCACGTTAGCCGTAACTAATGGGGCACCCGGAGCCTTTGGTTCAGTATCAATGGCAGCATGTACATCAGGCCCAGGCTGATGACATACTTAGAATAGATCTTTGTTCCTCCTGCCTGCCCCACCTAGCCTGGACTTGGACATAGGAGGTGATTAGATCAAGAGGGAGCTGGCCCTTTGCTGTCAGGACCCTGGCAGCCCATTGTTGGCATGGAACTGGGCTCTGAATTTCACATTATTGGCTAAAGGTCGTTGAAGGACACCAGGGTGACTTGATTGCTAAATTCAGAGTAGGATGTCTGGCACAGAGTAGGAGAACATGAGCAGACACGGTGCACATAGTGGGAATAGGGAGTCAGGGAGGCTGAAAGAGGTCAAGGGGGACAAAGAACTGAACTGGAGAGTCATTCAATCTACTTTGTCTTCCAAAGTTGCAGGAATGCTCCTGAGTCTGGCTCCCTGCCTTACCAAACACGATCTGTGGCTCTTCTCAGGATTCTTTCCCTACTCTGTTCCCGAGGGCCAGGGTGGAAGCCAGCCTGCTAGATAACCAACCTTAACCCCCAGGGCAAAGGTCCCCAGGGAGAAGTTCCAAGAGCATGAAATCTCGCATCGATGTCCCCTCCAGCCCCACTCAATGTAAACACTGAATGGAAAAGAAGGGTGGCAGTGAAGACAACAAAGGAATGGGACCTTGGTCCCTGAGATCCAGGGAGGAGATCGTCTCCTCCCTTTAACAATCTTTTACACCTCTGTTCATCATATTTAACATGGAGCTAGGACATAGCAAACCTCTTGCCAGGACTTCCCTGGTGGCGTAGTGGTTAAGAATCTGCTTGCCAATGCAGGGGACATGGGTTTGAGCCCTGGTCCGGGAAGATCCCACATGCTGCGGAGCAACTAAGCCCGTGCACGAGCTACAACTACTGAGCCCATGTGCCACAACTACTGAAGCCCGCACACCTAGAGCCCGTGCTCCGCAACAAGAGAAGCCACCACAATGAGAAGCCCATGTGCAGCAACAAAGAGTAGCCTTCACTCGATGCAACTAGAGAAGAGCCTGCGCACAGCAACGAAGACCCAACACAGCCAAAAACAAACAAACAAACAAATAAATAAATAAAGTAAAAAAAGAAAACCTCTTGCCACTGTTGAGAAGGCAATTAATATTTAGGGTAAAGGGTGACATGTAACTACAAATAATGGCTGCTCTATGGAGAGAATGAGTTTGTGCGTGTGGGAACACACACTCCTGTTTACCTGCCCTGTCTCCCATCTTTGTCTCCTCCGTGCAGTGTAGGTAATGGTGTGTGCAGCGTTCTCCAGAGTGCTTGATAGGTGACTGTGTTCCACCTTGCATGTGCTACACCCTCACATTTCCCTTTAATGCTCTCCATTATTCGGGCTGCATTAATAATGTTTGCAGGCTGATATCTTTAAAATTAATGAGGTGTTTACTCTTAGCCAAGAAACTCATTGAAATTAAAAAAGCTTTCTTTTTCCCCTCCCTTTCTCTTGGTAAAAAAGTGGACAAACAAGCCACAATGAAAGCTTTAATAAAAACCAAGCAGGATAGGCAAGAACCCAAGCCCTACCTCAAGGAAGGTATGAATTGGGATTAGCTCGTGCCCGGCGTTATACATTAGTCAGGTTCAAATCACAGCTGTGTCTAAGAGGCCCTGATTTAACAAGAGCATTGCTAGAAAGCTGCATACCACACCTTTTAACCGATGGAGGACTTCTGTGCCCTTAATAATCGCTTATTTCATCCCCACCACTCCCCTTAGCATATGATTATCCATTGTAACCATAGCACCTTAGTCTAGTCTGACTTTTCCTTCCTATTCAAAAGGTTTGTTTTCAGGAGACTTCATCTGTGTGAATTCATCTGTGCAATCCTGACCTGTCTGTAGTCTCTACTTTTCAATCAGATTACCTGGCATGAAAGACCCTCCCACTGCCCCCAGGTCCCACCACCATCTGACTTTGTGCAGAAAAGCAGTCCTGAATACTAATGACAAGTCTGCCGGCTGCAGAAACTTGCTGCAAAGTATCAGCCTTCACTGTCCTGCTCCAACTGCCTCCCAGGTGTCTGCTGGACAAATTTCCCCAGGAACAGTGCAGCCAAGGGCATTCCCGGTGGCACATCTGAGAAATTCCTGTTCTTATCACGTCGTTCTAGAGTAGTTCTCTCTGATCCGGAAACCACCAGTGGTCTCTGTGGATCCTGCAGATGATTTGTTAGCTAATCCCTCAAGATACTCAAGTTAATAATATGATAATTTTATGCATTTGAGTCTGGGATTAATTAATAATTTACTCAATTGCAAACAGGACATTCATGTTGAAGAGACACTCTTCTCCCAATTTTTTGTTGCTGTTGTTTGTGGGGTTTTTTTTTCTCTCTCTTTCAGTAGCAATTAAAAGTGAGGATGTTACATGTATTGAAAGGCTTGAAGATTCCTGCTGTAGTGGCTGGTTCAGGTCTCTGTCTGAAAACCCTTCTCTTTATATTCACATATGGAATAGCTACAGCAGGAGTCCAGGATCTATGGCTGAATCTCTGGTCTCTGAAATGCCAAAATGCAAGTGGATGTTGGAACCATTGGAATCTCCTGTACTTAGGTGGTAACGAATGAGAAGATGCAGGAGAGAGACTCCTCAGCCCAATAGAGAAGGTGAAAGACTGCAGAGAAGTGGGCAACAGGGACAGGAAGGGGGAGGACTTACATTCAACTGAATCTGTGCAAAATCTCCAGCGCTGCTCTGCAGGATGTTGTACATTGAGGACACAGAAGGAAGTTCCCACTCACTGTCATTCAAAAATGCTTTTTGGTCATGTGTAATGTCTTCTCTGCTTCTCAGGAAGGCCAGGTCTACATCTTCCACTGAAAACAACAGAAACAGTTGACTTCCCATGGAGAGAGGCACCAATATTAAACCACTTTTCCAACTCGCAATTCAAATCCTTCCTTTTTACTCCTGTCCCTGCATGGACAGCCTTATGGAGATGGGGTTCAATATACCATTTTGAATTAGGGGTAGGGATGGGGGATAAAAACTTTCTGGTCATGAAAAAAAGCAGCTATGAACTGAGGGTTTGTACTCCATTGTCTATACAATGAGACTTCTATAACATTCTCAATGGCAGTAGAGGCCTAATATTGTATTTTCAAACCAACAGCAGCAAAGGGCAATATCTCTGGGCACAATACTGTACTTAGTCTGAATTACAGTGGGAGCCAAATAACTGCAAGAAGAGATTTAGATTTATAAAAAGTCAATTATGTGCAAGAATAAAATAGACCTGAGGGACAGCATAATATAATAATTTCACCTATGTGTGCCAACCCAGCACAAGTGTGTTTGCCCACTAGCAGGCTACACCTCTCATGGCTTACCTGTGTGCAGAATGCTATTGAAGGTTAGGCTGCAATTCTGGATATCGAATGGAAAAGCGTATGTCTCTAAACTGCATGCAGTGACTAGTTGGATGGGCTTAGAGTGCTTAATGGTCCCAGATGAGTTCACGTAAACATAGGGAAGATCAGGTGATCTTTCAATGTCCACACTATATGAAACACAAAAGATCTTTGTTACAGAAAGGGCTTTAGTCATTCCAATACACAAGCAGAACTGATTATGAGATGATAGTGACCGTAACACCCAAGACTAGCCTAGAAGTGCAAAGACAGAATCACACTTTACATGAGATAGCCACCCTGGCAAAGGTGGGTTCAGCAATGACAGCCTTATAAATCAACTCACTTGCTAATGTTAAAACACAGACACAGGACTTCCCTGGTGGTGCAGTTGTTAAGAATCCGTCTGCCAATGCAGGGCACACGGGTTCGAGCCCTGGTCCGGGAAGATCCCACATGCTGTGGAGCAACTAAGCCTGTGCGCCACAACTACTGAGCCTGCATGCCACAACTACAGAAGCCCGCATGCCTAGAGCCCGTGCTCTGCAACAAGAGAAGCCACTGCAATGAGAGAAGCTCATGCACCGCAACGAAGAGTAGCCCCCGCTCCCCTCAACTAGAGAAAGCCCACGCGCAACAACAAAGACCCAATGCAGCCAAAAATAAAAAATATAAATAAATAAGTAAATGTATAAAACAAACACACACACACACACACACACACACACAGACATAATCCATGAGTAACATCAAGCATTAGCAATCAAATCTGTATCTTAAATGACGTCAACTCATGGTACTTCTAACCTGAATATTCCCAACAGTATGCTCTTCTTCAAGTTGAGAAACAAAAAATAGTAACAATGACTTAAAGGAAGCAGCAACCAGCCTGAATATTCTAAGCAGTCTAAACCCCACAGAAACACACCCCAGCACACTTACAACTCATTTATGATGATATCAGGAGCCCAGACGGCACTTAGGGGTAAGGAGATCTCTCTAATCTCATCAAACATGCTGGAGTTCCAGGATAAAAACTCATCATCCCAAACCTGTAGCCAAAAAGGAAACATCACAAAGGGGCAATGTCAATCTCATCAAAGAACTGGAGAGGGATTCGGATGAATAACTCAACTGATCAGCCCATTGGTTCTATCTGTCAGGGAAGAAGACTTTCCATTCAACTCCTAAAGAGGGTTGCCCCAACCAGAAACCACAGCCATGTATCTTACTCAGATTCTAATAAATCAGGTCTGCTGCAGACATAAAGAACTAGAAACACAAGATAGTATCTAGTTCTTCGAATAATTACATCTTGCAACAGATCGAATTCAGGAGTCCAGCATGCATGGAAGAAAACATAATCTTTTACCTCACGGTACCATACACTTGTCTTTAATTTTTGATTCTGTGCATCCTGCAAAGCAAAAAGAACATCCACACCAAATCTTAGAGTGTCACTAAGTCAAAGCCCAATTCAACAGTATGACAATTCAGAGGAAGAAAATCAAATCCAATGAAATAATGCTCATTTTAGAAACATTAACTTGGCTCTTCAATATCTGAGTATTTTCAGTTCTTATTTGTTACATACACCTGTTGCTATGAGCTTTACTATATTATCTATGATAAAATGACACACTAACTGCACTTGACATCTTAAATGATTTGCTAATCTCTTTCCTACTCTAATTGTTACTCTGCCATTAATCAGACTAAAAGATGATATGTAGTCGTAGCCAATTTTGGACTAAAAAGATGAGACCACGCTTTTATTTGTAATCAAGATGTTATTCATAATCTTTCAATGAGTGTTATCACAACTGCCATTGGCAGCCATTCCTGTTGTTACCTTATGCTTGGATTTCTCTGCTTATAAAACAGACTGAATGAGCTTAATCCAAGTGAGGTATATTTTTGGTGATATAAATAGATGTGGCTTCCCACGTCTGTAATGAGTCAGTGATTAAAAAAAAAAGATCTCCCCAAACAAACAAAAAAACCCACTTTACTAATTTTTTTTCATATTGAATCTAGTAAAAACATGCTAAAATGATTGTGTTCTTAGGGATCAAAAGAAAAGGAATATCTCATACCATATACAAGCATTAACTCAAAATGGATCATAAACCAAAATGTAAGAGCTAAAACTATAAAACTCTTAGGACAAAACATAGGAGTAAACGTCATGACTTTGAATTAGGCAATAATTTCTTAGATATGACACCACAAGCACAAGCAGCAAAAGAAAAAGTAAATGGGGCTTCATCACAAGTTAAAACTCTTGTGTGTGAAAGGACATCATCAGGAAGTCAAATGACAACCCACAGTATGGGAGAAAATATTTGCAAATCATAGACCTAGTAAGGGGCTTGTATCCAGAATATATAAAGAACTCTTACAACTCAACGATAAAAAGATAAATAACCCAATTTAAAAATGAGCATCAAAGGACACAGCCAGGGCTTCCCTGGTGGTGCAGTGGTTGAGAGTCCGCCTGCCGATGCAGGGGACACGGGTTCGTGCCCCGGTCCGGGAAGATCCCACATGCCGTGGAGCGGCTGGGCCCATGAGCCATGGCCGCTGAGCCTGCGTGTCCGGAGCCTGTGCTCCACAATGGGAGAGGCCACAACAATGAGAGGCCCACATACCGCAAAAAAAAAAAAAAAGACACAGTCAACAGAGTGAGAAGGCAACTCATGGAATGGAAGAAAACATTTGTGGATCCTATATCTGATAAAGGGTTATTATCCTGAATATTAAAGAACTTCTACAACTCAAAACAAAACCAATATCCTTATTTAAGAGTGGACAAAAGACTTGGATGCACATTTGTCCAAAGTAGATATACAAATGGCCAATAAATACATGAAAATATGCTCAACATCACAGTTATGGACCAAACTGTGTTCTTCCAAAATTCATATGTGACTGTATTTGGAGATACGACTTTTAGGAGATAATTAAGGTTAAATGAGGTCAAAAGGGTGGGGCTATCATCCAATAGGATTGGTGACCTTAGAAAGAGAGGAAGAGAGAATGATCTCTCTTTCTCCTCCCTGTGAGGACACAGTGAGAAGGCAGCCATCTGCAAGCCAGGAGGAGAGCTCTTACTAGGAACCAAATTGGCTGGAACTTTGATCTTGAACTGCCCAGCCTCCAGAACTGTGAGAAATAAATTTCTGTTGTTTAAGCCACCCAGTCTATGGTATTTGTTATGGCAGTCGGAGCTGGCTGATGTAATCTCTAATCATTAGGGAAATATAAACCAAAACCACAATGAAATACCATTTCACTCTCATTAGGATGGCTACTATTTTTTTTTAAAGCAGAAAATAAGTGTTGGTGAGGATAATTGGAATTCTTGTGCACTATTGTTGGGAATGTAAAATGGTGCAGCTGCTATGGAAAACAGTATGGCAGTTCCTAAAAACTTAAAAATAGAATTACTACATGGTCCAAAAATTCCTCTCCTTGGCATTTACCCAAAAGAATTGAAAGCAGGGACTTGGACAGATATTTGTACATCCATGTTCATTATTCACAATAGCCAAGGGGTGGAAGCAACCCAAGTGTCCCTCAGTGGATGAATGGATGAACAAAATGTGGTATTATATATGCAATGTAATATTATTTAGTCTTTAAAAGGAAGGAAATTCTGACACATGCTACAACATGGATGAACCTTGAAGACACTATGCAAAGTCACAAATAAGCCAGTCACAAAAGGACAAATAGGGCTTCCCTGGTGGCGCAGTGGTTGAGAGTCCACCTGCTGATGCAGGGGACACGGGTTCGTGCCCCGGTCTGGGAAGATCCCACATGCCATGGAGTGGCTGGGCCTGTGAGCCATGGCCACTGGGCCTGTGCGTCCGGAGCCTGTGCTCCGCAACGGGAGAGGCCACAACAGTGAGAGGCCAGTGTACCGCCAAAAAAAAAAAAAAAGGACAAATATTTTATGATTCCACTATATATAGTCTAAGTACCTAGACTAGTCAAATTCATAGAGACAGAAAGTAGAATGATGGTTGCCAGGGGCTGGGGAATGGGAAATGGGGAGCTGGTGTTTAATGACTGCAGGGTTTCAGTTTTGGAAGATGAAGAGTTCTGGAGATGGACAGTGGTGATGTTTGTACAACAATGAGCATGTACTTAATGCCATTGAACTGTACACTTAAAAAAGGTTAAGATGGAAATTTTAAATTATGTGTAGTTTACCACAAGCAAAATTAATAATTTTAAAATAAGCAAAGGACTTGAATAGATATTTCTCCAAGGGAGATATATAAATGTGGCCATTTAACACTTGAAAAGATGCTCGACATCATTAGTTATTAGGGAAATGCAAATCAAAACCACAATGAGATACCACTTCACCCCACTAGGATGGATAAAATTAAAAAGACAGAAAATAAGTGTTGGGAAAATGTAGAAAAATTAGAGCTCCCCTACATTACTAGTGGGATTATAAAATGGTGCAGCCACTTTGCAAAACAGTATGGTAGTTCCTCAGAATGTTAAATATAGAGTTACCATAGGACCTAGCAACTGCACTCCTAAGTGAATAACCAAGACTCTTGAAAACAGAAGTACACACACACACACAGTGTGTACAGGAAAAAAAGCAAACTTGTACAGGACTGTTCATAGCAGCCAAAAAGTAGAAATAACCCAATGTCCATCAACTGATGAATGGATAAACAAAATGTGGTACATATCCATTCAATAGAATATTTTTCAGCACTAAAAAGTAGCAAGTTCATACATGCTGCAACATGGATGAAACTTGAAGACATTACGCTAAATGAAAGAATTCAATCACAAGAGGCCATTTATTGTATGATACCATTTATATGAAATGTCTGGAATAGGCAAATCTATAGAGATAAAAAGTAGATTAGTGGGACTTCCCTGGCAGTCCAGTGGTTAAGACTTCACTTTCCAATGCAGGGAGTGAAGGTCTGATCCCTGGTTGGGCAGCTAAGATCCCACATGCCTTGCAGCCAAAAATAAAAAAACTACAAAACATAGAACAGAAGCAATATTGTGACAAATTCAATGAAGACTTTTTAAAAAATGGTCCACATCTAAAGAAAACTTAAAAAGTAGATTAGTGTTTGCCTAGGGCCAGTGGGGGTGGGGTGCAGGATGCGGCTGCTAATGGTATGAAATCTTTGGAAGTGATGAAATGCTCTGAAATTAGATAGTGGTGATGGTTGCACAGCTCTGTGAATATACTGCAACCACTGAATTATACACTTTATTTGTTTTGTTTTTTGCGGTACGTGGGCCTCTCACTGTTGTGGCCTCTCCCGTTGTGGAGCACAGGCTCCGGACGCGCAGGCTCAGCGGCCATGGCTCATGGGCCCAGCCGCTCCGCAGCATGTGGGATCTTCCCGGACCGGGGCACGAACCCGTGTCCCCTGCATCGGCAGGCGGACTCTCAACAACTGCGCCACCAGGGAAGCCCTGAATTATACACTTTAAATGGATGAGTTTTGTGGTTGTGTTATATCTCAATAGAGCTGCCATTTAAAAAATGTATTAATAAAGAAAAAGAAAATCATTATTTTTTGGCCACGCCGTGTGGCCTGCGGGATTTTATTCCCCTGATTGGGGATCGAACCCGTGCCCCCAGTAGTGGAAGCATGGAAGCTTAAAAATTGGACTGCCAGGGTAGTCCCAGGAAACCATTTTTGAAGATGTTTCAGGGAATGTATAAGTAAGAAGGCTGGTACAAACTACTGATGAAACCATTCCTTTCCAATTGTATCCTTCAAAGAGAATAAGAGGCATGAAAAATCCAAGATGAAAACATGTGAAATAAAATGTGTAAAACACTTCCTTACTGATTTTGGTTCAAAGCTAAGGAGTCATTTAAATAACATTTGTATTTCTGTAATATTAAGTGTAATACCAATTTCAGTAAAATAATAGAATTGGGGAGTTATGGCATGAAAGCAATAACAGCTCCATTTTCCTCCCCAGAACAAAGTATATTAAATTAATTATCCAGTCAGTTATCCAATCACATCAAAAATATATAATCTTTGTGCATAGGGTCAAGACTATCACTCTCTTCAATCCAGGTTGGGTGGGGGGTAGGGAGGAGCCATTGATATTTACTTCTTGCGGGGGGTGCACCTGGAATTGTGTAGTGCTCAGACTATACAGGTGTACACAGGATGGCATCATTTGAAAGAGAAACAATACACTTTTTAAAGTTCCCCCTTTTTGCAATCAAAAAAGCAAGTTGCTATTGAATAAACATTTCTAGGTACCTTGAGAAAAAAGGGATTGTGCACAGATACAGAGGGACTCTACTTCAGTGGTTCAGCAAAGGTTAGCCTGAGTGAACTTGCTCTGCAGATTTCTATGAACTTCAAATAGATACTTGAGAAAGGCAGGTTTTAAAATGGTATACAGTTGTCCCTCAGTATGCATGCGGGATTGGCTCCAGAACCCCCTCAGATACCAAAATCTATAGATGCTCAAGACCCTTATGTATAAAATGGAGAAGTACTTGCATATAACCTACACACATCCTCCAGTATACTTTAAATCATCTCTAGATTACTCATAATACCCAATACAATGAAATGCTACATAAATAGTTGTTGAAGCATGGTAAATTCAAGTTTTGCTTTTTGGAACTTTCTGGAATTTTTAAAAATAAATTTATTTATTTTATTTATTTATTTTTGGCTGCCTTGGGTCTTTGTTGCTGCGTGCGGGCTTTCTCTAGTTGCAGAGAGCAGGGGCTACTCTTTGTTGTGGTGCCCAGGCTTCTCATTGCAGTGGCTTTTCTTGTTGCAGACCGCGGGCTCTAGGCATGTGGGCTTCAGTAACTGTGGCACATGGGCTCAATAGTTGCAGCACACGGGCTTAGTTGCTCTGCAGCATGTGGAATCTTCCCGGACCAGGGATCGAACCCTTGTCCCCTGCATTGGCTGGCGGATTCTTAACCACTGAGCCACCAGGGAAGTCTCTGGAATTTTTTTTAAAATATATTTTCGAGGCACAGTTGGTTCAATCTGCAAATACAAAACGGATATGGAGGACTGACTGTACAAAATGAAAACACTGAATTCACAAGTATTTCCCCAAGAAACAGCTTGGAGGAGGTACAGAGAGGACTCCCAGCCAAGATTGGCTCTGAGGGGCTCAGGGCAGTTAAAAAAAGACCTCTACTGAGAGCCCAAGATTGGGTGACACCACTTTCTTCCAAGTTTTACTGGCTGAGAGAGCCTGAAATAGATCATATCTCACCCACTAACACACAAAAGGCACAGTTCTAGGCTTAGCTGCAATCAAAGAGGGTCCCCCCTTAACAGGGGAAAAAGTACAAAATGTTGTTTCTATTACTGAGAAATATAGCTTTTAGCTACTCCTTCATAACAAATATACTTTTACATCTATGAAATGTCCCAACCAGTTTCTTTATCACTGTCATGTCAAGTTGTGAACATAACTCGTTGACTCAGTCATGTGGCTGGGGAGGAAGGTCTCTACGTATTAATGTTTCATTTTCACTGTCATTTTATCTAGTTGGTTCTTATTAACTGCCATGTTGATGCCTTCGCTTGTTTTTCTCTTCCTGCCAAGCTCTTTGTCATGTTACACGTAACAATAATGTTAAGAATTTTTTTCCTAATATCTTACGTGGGTGTCTGGGAGGATTTGTCATTCAGCCCTAAAGAACACAACGTCAAAAAGAAGTTTGAGGCTAAAACTGAAGTCTTTTTTTTTTTTGTCAAGGGAAACAAGTTTCTCAATGCCAGCTGGTGAACATAATTGGTTCTCTGGTGGCATTATTCACAGCTTTTCCCTCTGTGCATCTCTTTCTTTTATTTTTTTCTTTAGATGCCTTCCATCTTGCTTGTTAAAAGCAAAGGATATTTCAGAGAATTGGAATTCATTAGTCTTCCTAACAGAGGGAGTCTATTTAGATCTAAATTGGTGGTTAGCAAATATACAGATAATTCCCGCACATTCTTATTTATCTTTCCCAGTTCCAAAGACTATAGAAACAGATGCCTCAACGTCTGGCTGGGAGGCTCTAGTCAATGGACTGGAATACAAAGGAATCTTGGATTCAGAATTGACAAAACTCAATAGAAACAAATGGAAACTCTTCCCTGTTAGTAGATTATCTCTGTAATCAGGTTTCCCTAAGGTACACATAATACCCAGAAATTCTAAGACAAGACTGTAGTCTTTCATGTAAACAGAACAGGAGGCAAAACATAATGGAAGGGAGGTGCACTGATGAAAGCTGGGCTGAAAGCTCTTCACTCCAAACAAAAGTTGCCAGCGGTTCAGCTGCTGGTAGATGCATCCAACAAGTTATCTATTCACATTGGGAGTGTCCTTGTCTGAGCAGAATTTGTGAGCGATTTTCATCAAGTCCTTCAAACCAGCCCTGCCTCTGGAACAAACTTTAGGAACAGCCCACCTGAATGTAATAGAGACATTTGCAAAGTATATTAGACTGAGTCATTCATAAAGACAACCCTAGAATTGTACTCACATATCTTAATTAATTGGTTAGACAAATATCTACCCAGTAGCTTTGAAGTAAGATATACTATGCTGCATATTGTGGGAAATAGGACTATGAGTTAGAAAATCCTTCCCTCAAGTAGCCATTAGTGTATGTGACATTTTAACAATTAACTATGGGCATTAAGAAATATACATACTTCGTTGGATTCAAAAGAGGGAGACATTGCTGTCAGTTTGGAGAATTGAGGAAAATTTCTCTTAGGAGCTAGATTTGAGGACTATAATATTTGATAGATGGCAAATGAAGAGGAAAACACATTCAGTGGAGGAAATAGCAGAATTAACAGCATATAGGCAGGAAACAAAAAGTTCAGGTTCACTGTAGCATTGAGTACATGTAGAAGATAAAGTTAAGACAGTAGATAGGGATAAAATTAGAGGGATGGAATATAAGAATTTTCCATATTTCTGAAGGCAAGTTTTCCATATCCAATAAAATATGTCTAACATATTCTTGTAAAAAATTAGTATATTTCACAACAACGGAGAAAATCATATCTTTGAAAAAATAATGGTGTTCTCCTTACCCACCATAAGGGATATAATTTTATTTTCTTTTATTGGGGTAAGAAGAAAGAGTTAGATTAAAACTTTCAATTTGATGCAGTTGTTCCAAGGGAATTAGTAATATAAAGACTTTATTCCTTTTCTTTATCTCCAAATAAGCCTCTAAAGGAAAGCCTGAGCAATTCTACTTCACTTTCACCAATATGAAGTCAGAAAGTACAAGAATGAGGAGAGACCTAGAAATCTGTCTTCAGCTCTTAACTCAAGGCTGATTCTATCTCTTCCCTGGAGTTTCATATAACATAGTTCATATCATGTCTTTATTCAAATCAAGCTTTTCCCATTGGACAATGTCCGATAAACAATATAGATGTAATAACCCACTGACAACTAAATAGCAAGGACTAATATCTCTTAAGTAAGTGAAGATGCAGCCCCAGAAAATTGTCTCCAAAATTCTCGTTCAACATCCAAATAGAAAAGACATTTAAAGGAGTTTTCTACTGAAGGTTTGTGTAAGACTAGGTCTTTTGGAGAGTAAGGGTGGGTGTTTTCTGGCATTTAATTGAACAGTATTTTCTAGGATCTTAGATATAGTACTTTTACTAGTGTGAGTGGGAAAATAAAGCTGAGAAAAGTGAAATTGTGTGTTAAAAGGAGGATTTTTTGTGTTTCATTTAAATGTACCTACATATGGCCGCATAGCACAGGGAGATCATCTCCGTGCTTTGTGTCCACCTAGAGGGGTACGATAGGGAGGGTGGGAGGGAGATGCAAGAGGGAGGAGATATGGGGATGTATGTATATGTATAGCTGATTCACTTTGTTATACAGCAGAAACGAACGCACCATTGTAAAGCAATTATACTCCAATAAAGATGTTAAAAATAAATAAATAAATATACATGCTTATGAAGACATAATGAGTAGGGGTTTATCTAAGCTCGAGGAAAATTATGCTAAAATAACTTCATTAGATAAAAAATAATTTAAACCGTGTTATAACAGAAAATTTATACTTTCAGTTTTAAAGTATTTTTCATCAATTTCAATACCTGAGTCTCAGTCAAAAAATCAGAGTCTATGATTCATAGTGCAGCACTAAGATATTAACATAGAGAAGCACCTCCACTAAGATAAAGAGAAATTATTGAATTATTTTTTTAAGTACAGTAAGATAACATTGTATTGTAGGGCATATTATATATGTAAATGTAAGGGGAACAGGTAAATAGAATTTTACTGTTGTAAGATTTGTACATTTTATATGAAGCGTAATAATGTTAATTCTAAGTACATTGTATTAAGTTAATGATGGGTATGGAAATCCCTAAAATAACATCTAAAAACAATACACAGAGGGATTGCAAAAAAGCTAATTTTATTTTAGAGGAACTAAAATCAAATATTAAAAAATATTTAATTTATCCAAAATAAGGCAGGATAAGAAGAGCAGAAAACAGAAAACAGATGAGACAGCTAGAAAACACATAGCAAGATGGTATTGGTAAATGGACAAAACACTTCCATTAAAATGCATAGATTGACAGGTTAAAATAGCAATACCCTCGAATACTACTCAGCAACAAAGAAGAGTGAACTATTGATACACACAACAACTTGGATGAACCTGAAGGGAATCACACTGAATGAAAGAAGCCAACCTCAAAGGTAAGATACTACATGATTCCATTTATATAAAATTCTTGAGATAACAGAATTATAAAGATAGAGAAGGGATTTATTGGTTGCCAGGGGCTAAGGGTTAGAGGGGAGAAAGGATTGTGGCTGTAAAGGAACAGTACCAGGGAGCCCTGTGATGATGATTGTGTAGCTTGATGTGGTGGTAGTGGTGGTTACACAAAGCTACACATATGATAAAATTATAGAGAAACATACACACACATGCACTGGAGAAATTTGAATAAGCACCAAAGTCCATTTTCTAGTACTGATACTGTACTGTATTTATGCAAGATGTTAACATTGGGGGGCAATGGGGGAAGGGTGCACAGAACCTCCCTATAAATTTATTAGCAACTCCCTGTAAATTTATAGTTATTTCAAAATAAAAAGTTTAACAAAATGAAAGACCAAACTATATGCTCTGTCTAAGAGATTACTTTGAGTACCACAGAAATTGAAAATAAAAAGATGGCAAAATACATACCATGCAAAAAGTAAGCAAGAAAAAAACTTCAAGAAAAAGAATATTACCAGAGATAAAGAAGGGTATTTTATAATGGTAAAAGGTTCTGTTTGTTAAGAAGACATACAATCTTAAATGCATATGCATCTAATAACAGGGCAGAGAAATAGACAAACCACAATTATAATTGGGGATTGTTATACCCCTCTCTATGAAATTAATAGAACAACTGGACAATAAAATTGTTATAGGAGATTTTAACAATACTATAAACACATTTATTGAATTTACATTTATAAAAGAATGCACCCTTCTATTCAACATTGCACTAGAGGTTCGAGTCAGGGCGGTAGGTAATAAAAGGAAAGAAAAGCTATAAAGATTGGAAAGAAAGATATACAGCTTTCATTATTCGCAGACAACATGATCTTCTACAGAGAAAATTTGGAAGAATCTACAAAGAAGACTCAAAAATTAATGAGATGGCAGGGTCACAAGATCAAGGCCAATATATACAAATCAGTTATATTTTTGTATGCTAGCAAGTAACAGAGACCCAAAATAAAAATACATTTATATTATTAAAATTTTAATTCTTTCTTATCAAAAAATATCATTTATAATAGCATCAAAAATGTGAAATACTTAGGGATAAATTTAACCAGATATGTGCAGAACACTGAAAAACACTAAACATTATGCAAAGAAGTTAAAGAACTAAACAAATGGAGAGATACACTATTGTCATGGATTGGAAGCTTATTGTTAAGATGTTGATTCTCCTTAAATTGATCTATAGATTTAATGCAATCTCAGCAAAAATCTGATAGTCTTTAAAATAGAAATTGATGAATTTTCTTAAGTTTATATGGAAATGCAAAGTGCCTAGAAGAGTCAAAACAATTTTAAAACAGAGGAATATGTTTGGAAGACTCACACTATCTGATTTCAAGACTTCTGTAATGCACAGTAATTGACAGTGTATTGGTGTAAGGAGAAATATATTGATTAGTTGGACAGAATAGAATCCAAAAATAGACCAAAACTATATAAAGAACTTCTGTAACTCAATAATAAGGTAATAAACAACACTATTTTTTAAAAAGTAAAAGATTTGAGTGAATACTCTATTTTAAAAGATATACAGTTGACAAGTAAGCTCATGGAAAGATGTTCAACATCATTAGTTTTTAGTGAAATGAAAGTTTAAAACCACATCGAGATATCACAAATTTACTTTGTGGTGACAAATCTACTAGAATGGTTAAAATTTAAAGAGATTGACAATATCAAATGTTGGCAGTCATGTGGAGGAACTGAAACTCTCAGACATTGCAGGTGGAATGCAAAATAACACAGCCACTTTGGAAAACAGTTTAGCAGTTTCTTATAAAGTTAAACATAGACTTATACAACACAGCAATCCCACACCTAAGTATTTATCCAACAGAAGTGAAAACATATGCGAATGTTTATAGTGACTTTATTCATAATTGCTCCAAGTTGGAAACAACCCACATCACATGTCCAACTGGTAAATAAGTAAACAAATTGCAGTACATTTGTACAATAGAATACTACTACTGATATACGCAACAACACAACACTGATAGCTCTCAAAGGCATTATTCTAAGTGAAAGAAGCCAAAAACAAAGAATAAAATACAATATGATTCCATTTATATGACATTCTAGAAAGGCAAAACTATAGGGAGAAAAAAGAAAATCTGTGGTTGCCAGAGACTGGGGCTAGGGGGAGGGGACTGTCTTAAAACAGATGAGTTTCAGGGACTTCCCTGGTGGTACAGGAGTAAAGAATCCCCCTTACATTGCAGGAGATGCAGGTTTGGTCCCTGGTCAGGGAACTAAAACCCCACATGCCGCGGGGTAACTAAGACCATGCACCACAACTACAGAGCCCAGGCACCCTGGAGCCCACGCAGCACAACTAGAGAAGTGAAAACCCACATGCCACAACTAGAGAGAAGCCCACACACTGCAACAAAAGTTCCTGCATGCCTCTATGAAGATCCTGCATGCCACAACTAAGACCTGATGCAGCCAAAAATAAATAAAATAAATAATAAATAAATCTTTTTTTAAAAGATGAGTTTCAGTCTATATAATTTATACCTCAAATTGTAAAATGCATCAAAATTTCATAGGATGCAGTTAAATTAGTGCTTGGGGGAAAACTTATAACTTTAAATGCTAAAATTATAAAAGAAAAAAGGTTTAAAATCAATGATATAACTTTCCACTTTAGGAAACAAGATAAAGAAGAACAAATTAAGTACACAGTAAGTAGAAGAAAGGAAATAAAGATAAGAGTGGATATCAGTGAAATAGAAAACAATAATGAAAATTCAAAACCAATATTTGGTTCTTTAAAGAAATAAATTGATAAACATTTGGCAATATTGGTCAAGGGAAAATAAGAGAAAACACAAATTACCAATATGAGGAATGAAAGAGGCAGTATCACTGGAGATCCTTTGGACATTAAAAGAATTAAAAGAGAATATTATGAACAAATAAATTTGCAACTTTGATGAAATAGACAAATTCCTCGAAAAATACAAATTACCAAAATGGACACAAGAAGAAATAGAAAATTTGAATATTCCTATATATATTAATGAAATTGAATTTATATTTAAATACCTTCCCACAAAGAAAACTCCAGTCCCAGATAGTTTTACTGGTGAATTTTATCAAACATTAGGGAAGGAAATTATCCATGTTACACAATTCCTTCAGGAAACTGAGGAGGGAACACTTTTCAACTAGTTTTATAAGGCCAGCATAACCCTGACACCAAAACCAGACAAATACCTTACAAGAAATAAAACTATAGCCCAATACTCCTCATTAACATAGATGCAACCTACAATAAGTAGGAATTCAAATCCAGAAATATATAAAAAGGATAATATATCAAGATCAAGTAGAGTTTACTCTAGGAATGCAGGGGTGGTTTAACATTTGAAAATCAATCAAAAATAATTTACCATATTAACTGCATGAAACAGAAAAATCATATGATCATTCAAATTGAGAAAAACTTTGATGTAATTTAGTATCATTCATGATTTTTAAAATATCTCTCAGCACATAGAAAATAGGAGGGGACTTTTTCAATCTGATAAAGATCATCTATGAAAAATCTATAGCTAACATCACACTTAATGGTGAAAGATTTTTCTGTAAGAATGGAAACAAATAAAAATGTCTGCTCTCACCACTTCCATTAACACTGTAGTAGAGGTCTTAGGCAATGCAATAAGACAAGAAGAATAAAGGGCACACAGATTAAAAAAGAAAGAAGTAAAACTATTTGCAGATGAAATGATTGTATATGTAGAAAATATTAATCTGAAAAACTACTAGAATTAGTAAGTGAATCTTGCAAGGTTACAGGACACAAAGTCAACATACAAAATGAATCTTATTTCTTTATAATGACAACAAATAACTGGAACATTTAAATTTTTAAGTAATATTTATAGCCACATCAAAAATACTTTGGGATAACTTTAACAGAAATACATATAAAACTTCTACATTTAAAATTATAAAACACTGCTGAAGACCCAAATAAATGGAGAGACATACCATATTCAAAGACTGGAAAACTCACTATTGGTAAATGTCAATTCTCCCTTAAATTTCTCTGTGGGTCCTACAGCATGCCAAGCAAACTCCCAGCAGTTTTTTTTTTTTAATGAAGTGTGACAAAATGAATATAAAATTTATGTAGAAGTACAAAGGTTCTAAAAAGCCAAACTATCTTAAAAATGAAGAACAAAGTTCAAGGACTTACACTATCTGATTTCAAGATAACAGATAGTCTGACACTTATAAGTTAACTTCCTTTTCAGCCAAGACATCAAAGCAATTCAACGGGGAAAGGAAAGACTTTTGAAAAAATGGTGTTGGAAAAAATCCTTTCTAAATGCAAAAACAAAAACAAAACAAAACAAAACACAAAACAACAGCAAAAAACTTTGAACTATGCCTCACACCATTACAAAAATTAATTCTCAAGATCACAGAACTAAATCTAAGGAACTAAAAACTATAAATCTTCTGAAAGAAAATATAGGAAAATATTTTGGTAAACTTGTAGTAGCAAAGATTTCTTAGACAGTACCCAGAAAACACTAACCATAAATAAAGAACTGGTAAAAAAATGGACTTCATTAAATTTAAAAATTTCTGTCCATCATAAGACCCATTAGGAAAATGAGTAAGCAAGCCACAGACTGAGAATAAACATTTACAATACATAGATGACAAAGGACTTGTGTCCAGAATATATAAGCAATCCCTATAAATCTATAATAAAAATACAACCAACACAATAAAAAATAGGAAAAGATTTAAACGGGTACTTCACAAAGAAAGATATATAAGTGGCCAATAAACACATAAAAAAAAAGAGTCCCTAATTATTAGCCATGGGAAGTATAAAGAAAAACCATAATGAAATATCCCTACACACTTACCAGAATGGCTAAAATTAAAAAGACTGATAACACCTAATGTTGGTGAAGATGTGGGGAAATGGGAACTCTCATAGCTGATAGGCGGGAGTATACAATGTACAACCACTTTGTAAATCAGTCTGGCAGTTTCTCATTAAATGTACATCTATCCTATGAGAAGTGGCAGTTATTCCACTTCTAGGTTTTACTGAAGAGAAATAAAAACATATATACACCAAAATACTTGTACAGAAATGTTCACAGCAGCTTTATTCATAGTACACTAAAACTGGAAACAACCCATATGCCTATCAACAGGAGAATGGATAAACAAGTCATGGTATAGCCATAACCAAATACTACTTATCAATAAAAAAGAAAAACTACTGATATGCACAACAACATGAATGGAGTTCAAAAGCATTATGCTGAGTGAAAAATCCAGGCACAGTAGGGTACATACAGTAAAAGTTCATTCTTATGAAGTTCTAGAACTGGCAAAAATAATCTATGATGAAAGAAATCAGAACAGTGGTTGTCCTTGTGGATGGAGGGGATGATGATTGACTGGGAAGGAAATGGGGGATCTTTCTGGGGTGATGGAAATGTTTGACGTATTGATAGGGATATGGATTATGTGGGTGCATGCAATTATCAAAACTCATACTGTGCATTTCAATATCTGTATATTATACCTCAATTGGAAAAAAAGTTTTGAGAAGTAAATTGAAAAACAATTATTAAACTACTTTAACAAACAAGCTCAGTAAAGTCTGCTTTTAAAAGAAATCAAAAGAAATTTGGGATCTATTGATATGGAAGACTTTGTAATTAAGAAAAAGGAGAAAGAAGAAGCAGAGATAATTATATGGGCCATCACTGAGGGTTTCCTAAGACCTCTGCTAACTGCTTTACATGCACTTTCTCATTTAATACCCACAACAACCCATTTTTCAGACATAGTAGGAAAGATGCGCTTTAATAAACAAATCTTCCCACTACCCTTAGCAAATATCTTAGGTATAAATTCCTGTAAAAACTCAGGATAGCAAGGCACTTTTTTCCCTCTTTTAAAATTTCAGGCAGTAAGTTGTAGAAGTTGTTTCATAAACCTACTACTATCACTAAGAAATGTGAACCATAGAAAATAGTACCTATTGCCATTTTTGGTTTCAGCAATGCTCATAAAATATGTTCTGTGACCTATGACCACAATTCTTAAAACATCTTATTTCTGTGAAATTCCTATTTCTAGACTATCTGCCCTTACAATGTAAGTTGGGGGCTAGAAAGCATGATTTGCCTAATAAATATTTACCCCAGGCTCACTGCTGAGTCTAGCACAACTTCTCTATCAGCTCAACGAGAGTTTCAAGAATAAAACTTCTCCTAGACCCCTGCATAAACAGCAGGTAGTTTTACAAAAGAATGATGGGACTAGGAGATGGTAAGATGGTCCTTACCACATCCAACACGGCGTGGACAAACACATCCAGGTATACTGTGGTGGCCTGGGTCCAGTTGTGAACTGGCCTCACTTCCTTGCGATATTTCTGTAATAGCTGCTTGGTGAGATGATGCAGAGCAGAACTCCTGGGATGAGGGGTATCTATGGTCAGGATTCCTGAAAAAGAAAACTATCATCGTTTTCATCATTTATGAAAATAAAAGGAATTTAGCATCTTTAGGACACTTCAGACTGCTCAGGACTCAGTGGCTCCTAGCAGGATATGGTTTTCAGCTCATCCGAACTGCTTAAGTTCACAGCCAACTAGCGGGCTTATTGGCAGACACTTATTTAAAGTAAGCTGATGACATAGAAAATAAACTTATGGTTACCAAACTGGAAAGAGGGGGAAGGGATAAATTAGAAATTTGGGATTAACAGATACACACTACTGTATATAAAATAAACAACAAGGACCTACTGCATAGCACAGGGAACTATATTCAATATCTTATAATAACCTACAATGAAAAAGAATCTGAAAAAGAATACATGTGTGTGTGTGTGTGTCTATAACTGAATCACTTTGCTGTACACCTGAAACATTGTAAATGAACTATACTTCAATTAAAAAGCAAAAAAAAAAGAAAAAGAAAAAGAAAAAAAGCAAAGTAAGCTGATGGTCTAAGTGCCCAATGGAGAAATCTCATTGTAAAGATAAATAAATCAACCCCATCTCTGAGGATGCAAACTTTCACCTACAGTTCCATTTTTACAACAATCTTGCATATTGGAGACAACATCCTTTCTTTTTTCCTGTATCACCCCCTCCCGGTACATAGGAGAAAGCTTCCTATGCACTTAGCCAACATTTAACTTCCTCTTTGGATTTTTCTTTTGATTTTCCACTCGTAATTCAAAATCACATAGAAAGCCCAAGCAGAAACATGGACAAAACAGTTGAACACAAAGATTTGTGTGGATTTCTGAATAATGGGATTAGTGAGATTCCAATTCATATTTTTCTCCTCAAAAATATATCTGTTCTCTCACTCTGCCTTAAAATGCACTTGTCAGAAAATGAGATCTTCATTTTGGGAATATTCTCTGTGGTTCCAGGGAACAACCATTTCCTACGACCCAGGAATCTTGATTTGTAGAGGAGCCGTGATTGGTGTTGAGGCCAGGAAGGCCAGGGGAAAGCAAGCAAGAGAAATGAGCACCAGCAATTGGAAGTGACGAATCTGTGAGGGCTTTCTCAGAATTGCAAAAAGATATTTTGTTCGCCAGCTTTGCCGGCCCCTGGGGGATTCAAAGCTTTGCTAAGTCATTGGACTGAAGCAAATTGCACACCTCCCGCCAACAGCGCCTGAGTGAAATCTATCTGTAGTGTCCTGCACGTGAAGTCACCTCGGCTCTCAGCGGTGTTGATGGTTATTTTGATGAGCTGCTGAAGGTACGCGGGATCCAGCAGGAAACTGTAAATGAGATATCCTCTCCCGACGCGACAATCCTGTTTACACCCATCTCTTTATGAATGATGCTGTGTCACTTGCTGCCGCAGGCAGCAATTTCTGTATTTATCGATGTCAGTGTGACCAAGATGCTAACAATGGTGCTGGAGATGCAATTCCAGGCTCACTGTGGGCAGTGGAATATTCACCTTCATTACCATCTGAGCTGGGAATCTAATTCGCATGTTAACTCCCTAACTATTCACCCGACAAGACGCCAGAAGTGGCAACAGCTATTCTGGCATGGGGGACTAAGGTGGGTGGCTCGCATCAGGCATCATCTTTAGTTTTTGTGAACTGAGGGCTTCAAAACATGTGCTGTGAATCTCTCTACCTGAGACTGTTTCTTGCTGGCGGACGCTGTGGGGAGAGATTTCTGGAGCCCAAAGCAAAGCTGGTCTGGTGCTTTTCCTGAGAACTTCGCTTCGGGCAAGTTCACTCTTACCTCCCTTGGAAGCTCCCAATTCAAGTCCCAGTTGCGGAACCATTGAAATGTGCCTGTTTGAATACAGGAAACCACTTGAGACAGAGTTAAGACATAATTCTGAGAAGTGAATATGTGTTCCCTATACCCTCTGTTCATGGAGATTCAAATTCCCCTCTGATACCTTTTCTAGGAAACAATCCATAGGTCCCCTATGGATAAACACATACTTTCTAGAATGTGTCAAAGTCTTTGGGTAAAAAGAGAATGTTCTGGAAGCTCGAAATAGGAACAAAAGCGAAGCAGGCAATGATTGGAGAAAAATCAGAAGCGAATGGAAGTATGCTTAAATAAACTACAGAGGGAAAGAGTTCTTTGTTTAAAATAGGAAGAAATAATAAATTACATTTCTACTATGAGTGCAAATTTGCCTGAGGAGAAAGATCAATTAGAGGAGAGAGATTAAGGATTTAAGTGACCATTAATTAACAGTAAATTATGCCCCTTGAAAGCTAATGTGACATTCACACAAGCACTAAATGACTCACAGTTCGGTGATGTTTCAACAGACACTGATGGAAACTGTCAACAGACCCAGGAAAGAGTCCTCACTAGCTCTGCCTCCTTGAATGCTAATAATCAGCTTCAAATAATTCACCTATGAAATTTCTGGAAAGTAGAATGTGTGAGGCACTGAGCTGTGAAGCACTTTTGGTGAAGAGAGATTTAGAAAAGATAAGAATACAATAGAATTATTCCATTGTTTTCCTTATTTCAACGAGTTACACACACGCCTATCTTAGAATGTTCTGGGCACCTTGATGAAAAGAGCTCTTTTTGCTTTAGTAAGTATACCACCTTTAGGATTATAAGAGAATGATACTGAGACAGGCTGGGACCTGGGACCTAGGACCCTTTGTTGCAAAGCTTACACCTGGACAAACGTCTCCTTAAGGAGCAAAATACAAAGAAATTAAAGGGACTAAAAATAACTGCGTGCATGTGCAGTTAGGGCAAATTATGGACAACAAGATACAAAAAGACCAAAAAAACCCAACTGCCACTTCTGAAGAGCAGGGAGCAAAAGCAGGGTACTGCACATGCCCCTGCACACAGCACCACCAAGGGGGTGGGCAGACCACCTAAGCCTCCCCTCTGGCTGGACCCCTGGACACACCCCTACCCTCACCCCATGTAAGGAACCAGCTCGTCCCACCTCAAGGAGCAAGCAGGGGAACCTGTTACTTGTTTTTGCCCCTCCCTGCTATAGTAGGGGTCCCAATAGAGCCTTGCCTGAACTTCTTGTCTGGCCTCTTATCAATTTCTATTGATTAAGGAAGGCCAAGAAACCTGGTTGGTAGCAATACATATATCTGAGATGTTACAAGGAAACAGAGGTTTGGGGGCATGGTACTACTGAATACCTAATACTGATTAAATAATTTGCTGTGTGCCAGGCACTGGGCTAAGAGTCCTTTACATGAATTATCTCATTTAACTTCTACAAGAATAGGTACTCTACAGCCCCGTGAAGGGTCACTTACAGGTGAGGGACTCTAGGCCTAGTGAGGTTAGGACCACTGAAGATCACACAGCTTGTAAGTGAGGAGGCCGGAATTTAAACAAGACTGATCTGGATGCAAAGGTCAAGCTCTTACTCTGGCACTACCCTGAACTGGTTCCCTGAGAATACTAGGAACAGCAGTGAGTAACCCTTCAAAAGGAAGAGTTGTGGGCTTCCCTGGTGGTGCAGTGGTTGAGAGTCCGCCTGCCGATGCAGGGGATACGGGTTCATGCCCCGGTCCGGGAAGATCCCACATGCCGCGGAGCGGCTGGGCCCGTGAGCCATGGCCACTGAGCCTGCACGTCCAGAGCCTGTGTTCCACAACGGGAGAGGCCACAACAGTGAGAGACCTGCGTACCGAAAAAAAAGGGAAGAGTTGCATGTTGTACATTTTTGGACAGAAACAGCTCATTGTTATTTTCTGTGCTTGTGGGTTTTTAAAAAAATATTTATTTATTTGGCTGTGCTGGGGCTTAGCTGCGGCGCTCGGGACCTTTTAGTTGCATCATGTGAACCCTTAGTTGCTGCCTGTGGGATTTGTTCCCTGACCAGGGACCGAACCTGGGTCCCCTGCATTGGCAGCACGGAGTCTTAGCCACTGGACCGCCATTTGTGTGTTTTCAGGTCAGTGATGTCTTACATTTGCATTGCACCTTACAATTTCATAATGCTATCTTATTCGGTCTTCATGAATACACAAAATAAACAGTTAACTTACAGGGAAACAGAGTCTCTAAGAGGTTAATTGACTTGCCCGGGGTCACATGGCTGGTGAGTAGAGTGGCAGGAACTAGATGCTTCTAATCCAGGCCTCCTACCTTACAACACTGTCTCCTGGGTGCAGCGGTGAATTGGTGGTTGGTTCAGGGCTTTAATGTTTACAAATCATCTTGATATTAAACCAGTAAAAATTCCAAAGCATGAATTTTTCTGCAACAAATGTTCTCAGTATGATTTATGGTCAAGCACTGATTACGGGACACTATTAAAACACTTTCTCTGCCACAGTTAGAGCAAAAATCAAGCATAATGCAAAACATTAGAAAGAGAAATCATTAAGAAGAATTTCTTCTGTTTTCAAACCTTCATTTTTCTATTTTATCTTACTTAGTTTAATGTTCACAATTATTTTCTGCTAAGAAACCCATTTGACATTTAATGAAATTCCCTCTGTTTTCATTTTTATAATTAAGATATGCTTTTATCCTTTAAGTTCAACACCCAGCATTTTTATACTTTAATGATAAGTGGCTATTTTTCTTCTCTACCCAATAAAAAAATCATTGCCAGCTGCTTGGCTACCAAATTCCTTCCTCGTCTCCATAATTGACTCATTCCACTTTCAGTTATATTTTAAGACATGGAAATTCAGATACGAGCTCTAGAAGAACCCTCAAGAAAATGGGGTGTTGGGAAACACCAGCATAAACATAAATTTTTGATTTGTGTATACTTTCTAAGAACCAATTGTATCCTATTCAAATGGCTCAATTTAGTAGAGTTAATACTGGCACTATGGAATTTTAGTTTCAGAAATTTAGGGAAAGAAAACATATATATATATATATATATATATATATATATACACACACACACACATATTAGTTTCTAAAGTATTTTTAAGGGGAATTGTAGACTCAAAACATGCAAGTTTATAGAGCTCGTCTTTAGAGAAACACTCATCACCTACACAGACTTTGTACAGCTGGATGTAAAGCCCCTAATACCAAAATGACATCCAGGTTTCTGTAGCTATGATGGATCCAAGGGACTCTCTCCCTGGGCTACTAAAAGCCAAGACTACTTTGGATAATAAAAATATACTATTGAGACATAAAAGTAAATCTGAAAGAGAATACCCCAAACTCTCAATGTCAATTGTTGTAAAGAAAGCTTGATTTCTAAGGAAGCAGAAATTTATCAGACAATTATAACATTTCAGAGCATATTTTCAGCCATGTGTAAAGCCCCACTGTGTGACCCTATGTGTATATACATCTATAATTGTAGGAGCAAAGTTGTAACAAATTGTTGGTCTCCATGTAGCTTCACAGGACTGACATTTTACAGATGGTAAATAAAAACAAACACTTGTGATGAGTTATACAGCACAACGTAGAAAACCATGTCTCTAGCTTCTAGGCGTTAATATTCAAAGCCTAGTAATATCATTAAAGGATTCACCTGAGGCGGCCACCAGGACCAAGGGCCACAGAGGGGCCATTGAACTTGCCAGTGTTCCCCAGGCACTTCCAGAAGATGAGAAACACAAACTTGCCTATTGGATGGAATGCCATTCAATCTTTCCTAAAAGACCTCCTTTCCATTCCGTTCTTCTCTGTTTGCCAGTTTATGCTGTCCTTGCTGGTGCTATTTTGTAAACACTAAATGGGACCAAAGGCAGTACCAGCACCACACAAATGTTTTGGAATTGATGCCATTGCAATACCTCTTAACTTCTCCATTTGGTTCTGCCCCAGGATCAGATCTTGGCCAACATTTCAATTTCCCTGACAGGAGATAGCTAAGTGAATAATGTAATCTAAGAGGAGCCCCTAAGGAGGGGAAATTCCACACTAATGTGATTTCCTTTACAGCCTTTACCTAAGGCAGTGGTCTTGCTGACATTTAGGACACTAATTTCATTAATAATTGAGATCCAAATAGCTGATCTAAATCAGACTTATGCAGTAACATCTTCAGCATTTGACTATGATTATTGGACTCTTGAATTACACTAAGCTAATGGAAACCTGGTATTGTCAAATGAAGAGCAACTGCTAACAGTACAGTGGGAAGAGTGCCTTTTGTTTCTCCTAGGCCCCTTTCATTAAAAGAAACATTGATTTTTGATAAATAGAAATGCTTCTTAAATTCTCACTGCCCACAATTCAGAAAGTAACTACATAAGAGAGAATGCGTCTAGGCTTACTGAAGATGAAAACTACTAAAGTTTAACATCGCTCAATAAAAACTTTTTTTTTCACTTTTTGATTGAGCCCCATTCACTTTTCATTATTAAGGAAAAAGATGCATCATTCCACATAACTCTATCTTGCATTGGTAGACCCCTAGATGCTCTAGAAACAAAAATTAAATTTCATACCATTTCCAACATCTGCCCACTTTTTACTATAGATGGAATGTAGAGGTACAGGTTTGAGATAAGTTTTCACAGAACAAACTGAGGGTGGGGAAGTATATACCTGATACCTGTTCTCCTAATCATTGGGTCCCTTTGTTTAGAATCCATGAAGCTCTCTTTTTAATTTTCATCTACCAGTAAAATATAGATGTTAGTGAAAGCAGTTACAAATATGGAAAGGGAGAAAACTAGGATGAACCTTGTAGTGTTGAGTTGGTTTTGGAAGTATCAGAGTGAACTCTTGGTTTTCGATACATGTAGCTAAATATAGAAATACATACAAATGTAAGCGTGTGTGTACACGTGTTCATACATGCATATCTTCCTAGCTCTGTCCACTAGAGCGCCTGAGAGCAGGAACAGCCCAACAAAAATGAGTACACCTAACACCCAGATCTTGGTCTCTAAATAGCATACATACCTACAAGGAAGAAATGGAGAAATGTGTGATGCCAGGGCCAGGGCAGGAAAGTAGAAAAAGAGCCTAGAATGCCTCCTTGTATCACAAAGTAAAGAAGTGCTAAAAGAATCATGGGGACAGGATAAAAGGACAGAGTCAGCTTGAAGGGGCTCCCACTGGCCAAATCTGTGATGATTCAAGCATCAAAATCAATAATGATGGCAAAGAATTATAACTCATGAAGTAGAATAACAATCCATGAGTCCATCCTGATTTAAATAAAGAGATGAATGGGAAGAAGAGGAAACTTTTCCCTTAAATTAGAATTGCCAACTAATAAATGTAGAAGAAATAATGGAATCTTTATAGTGATAATTAATTCACAAAAGAAACATCAATGGGTGATAAAAACTAGTTGGCAAAAGTTTGATGAGGAACAGGACATTAACACAAAATACTTATTAAATACAAAGATTTTTAAAAATCTTTCAGGACTTCCCTGGTGGTGCAGTGGTTAAGAATCCACCTGCCAAGGCAAAGGACACAGGTTCAAACCTTGGTCCAGGAAGATCCCACATGCCGCGGAGCAACTAAGCTCGTGTGCCACAACTACTGAGCCCGCACGCCACAATTACTAAAGCCCGCACGCCTAGAGCCCATGCTTTGCAACAAGAGAAGCCACCACAATGAGAAGCCCGCGCACCGCAACAAAGAGTAGCCCCCGCTCGCTGCAACTAGAGAAGACCCAACGCAGCCAAAAATTAATTAATTAATTAATTTAAAAAAATCTTTCAGTGGAGAAGTCTGTCAGACAACACCTTAATCAAATGATGAAAATTAGCATCACCAGTTACGGGAGTTGTGCACCATGAGATTTGAGAAGACGCAGCAGCCCTTCTGTTATCATCCTGCCAAAAATTCATAACTTGAATCTATCCAGTAGGAAACCCCATATTGTGGGACATTCTACAAAACAGCAGGCGTGTAATCTTCAAAAGTGTCAAGGATATGAAAGTTAAAGAAACTGTATCAAACAGAAGGAGATTAAAGAGGCATGACAACTCAGTGCAATGTGATTCTGCAGTGGATCCTTTTGTCATATTTTGGAGAGAACTGGTGAAACTCAAATGGGGTCTGTGGATTAGATGGTGGTAATATAGCAATGTTGAATTCCTAATTTTGATTATATTGAGATTATGTAAAATAACATCCTTGTTTGTAAGAATAATGCTCTAAGTAATCACAGGTGAAGGGTCATCATGTTGGCAACAAACTCTCACATGGCTGGTGGGGGTGGAGAGTTCTTTCTACTTCCTGTGCTTCCAGTTTTGCTGGGCATTTGAAAATACTTTTACTTTTTCAGAAGAAAAAGTAAAAAAAGAAATATAACCTGGTAGAGGAAATTGGATACAAAGTTATGGAAAGTTTGAGAAATACCATTGAGATAGGGTAGAAAAATAAATAGGGCTTCATCAAGAGGTAAGATCATGAAGGACTGACTCCGCCATCAAAATCCCATCAATGCTTTGAATTGTTGGCTTCTACCTATGAGATGAATTAGGACAGGAGAAAGGCAAGCTGCAGGCAGCAGACCATTTTTCTTTGTGGGCAGGTAACACAGAAGCTTGCCTTTATGCAAAGGTTTAATTGAGATGGTAATCAACATTATCTTCTTGCCACACATTTTAGTAAGCCATGACTCTAAGTCAAACCTCCTGGGACACGCCCTCCCTTCCGGCTCACTTTCTCATATACCCATCTGTTACTGGAAGGCCACTGCTAATGACGTGTAATACAGGTACATTACGACCTTCATTAGCTAATTTAACAACAGTCTGGTGATCCTGCCCATTACAGCTCTTTATTGGCTGATGAATTTTGCAAAGACAAGAAAGGTTTGTGTGAGTGACTTGTCTTCAAAGTAGTTTATATACAGATCTTGATCGCCCTGCTCTGCACAACCAGATGGCTCAGAGCTTTCTTTTCCCAACCTTACTGTCCTGTCTAGGTTTAGTTTATATACTCAGTGCCTTTACATTTGGTGTCTGTCCCTTGCTCAACCTTTAATTTTCCATGAAAACCGTCTCTTCACAACTCCTTAAATTCAATACTGTTTACTCACATTATTTCTTGCAATCCATTAGTCAAAGATTTCACCCCCCTTAGACATCTCTTTAGGAAGGATGAATGCAGGGTGAACCCTGTTCAGACCCTTCAAACAGATCAGGGTATTAAAGTAAGGAAAATGGAATTGTCAGGGGATAAGCATTCAGGCTTCTTAAATATCACCTGGGAAAAAAAAGACTTATTAATCTGAAGTTTGAATCTGCCGTTCTCTGAGAGCAGTTCAGGCCAGGCCTAACATTAAGAGAGTACCTAGAAATATATTTATTTCAGAAGTCCGCTCTCCACATTCCCATGAGCCCTTGCACTTTGTTTTTCCATTATTTCCAAGTAAGATATGACACCTCTTGGACCAGTTTTTTGGAAGAAGCAGGGGGAGAGTGTTTATTATGCAAACATAATAAGGAAGTGTTTATTATGCAAACAGCAACTGAGTTATGTGTCCTTTAAGACTACTAAATAGTTTTTAATTACCGCTATATCAGTAAATCCCATAAATATGCAAATGCAATTAGTTGACAAAATAGGCCTTAAATATCTTTATTCCTCTCCAACAAAGTTCTTTGAAGTTAATCGCTAACTCTCTTTGTTCACTCCCTTGGCAGTAGTGCTAAAATTGACAGGAATTTTGACAGATGTACATATTCAGGGAGAACCAAATTTTCTGAGCACATCTGGTCAGGCTGGAGGAGAAAAGCAGAAATGGACACCCTAGCCAAACTCAAATATTTAATGAGTAGAGTCCCATATGAAATTTCTTTTATTTAATGAGTAGAGTCCCATATGAAACATCTCTTATTCCATAGCACTGTCTTCTGAAATAAATATCAAGGTAACCACTTGGGTACCACTTCAAGTTCAAAGCTACATTGAACATTTGCTTTTTTTTCTGGCACAGGATTTCATTTTTTAGTAATAATGCACATTTTCTGGTCCCTAAAAATACACAAAGAAACAAAGAAATATGGTCCGCCATGACCCTGGCCTTTTGTGGTTATGTGACATTGTTTTCCATGAGAATATAGGAGCTACGGTTCCAGGCTGTGGAGTCAGACAAACCTCATTTTGCCTCCCAGCTCCATCACTTGCTAGATGCTCATGGCCTTGGTCAAATTGCTTACTGTTTCTAAGCCTCAGTTTTCACAACTGTAAAAAGGGTATAATAGGCTCTGTTTAGTTTTCTATGGTTGCATGACAAATTACCACACAGCAGCTTAAAACAAAGCTCATTTTTGAGCTCAAAGTTCTGTAGGTCAGAAGCCCAGGCACAGCAGGGATATATTCTCTGCTCAGGATCTCACAAGGCAGAAATCATGGTGGTATGCTGAAGCTGGCTCTTATTGCATCAGAAAGGCCAACTGTGGGGACTTCCCTGGTGGTACAGTGGTTAGGACTCTGCGCTTCCACTGCAGGGGGCACAGGTTCAATCCCTGGTCAGGGAACTAAGATCCCGAAGGCAGCCCTGCACAGCCAAAAAAAAAGGGGGGTGGGGGGCGCAACTGTGTACAGCCCTTCCCAACTCTGTGTTCAGGTTAGTAGCTTGAAATCAGCCATGACGGAAGTATCCGCCACACGGGAACCAGCAAATACTAAAAATCAGGTCTCCTCCGACCAGCTGGTTACTAAACGCCCACTAGCACCCCAGGGCCCACTCCCTTGAACTTACAGGGCTTCATAGACACCTCCATTACGGCACTTAATTCAAGTGTATTATGACTATTTGTTTGCTTTCCTATCTCTTCCAGAATTCTGTGGATTCCTTGAAGGCAGAGCACTGTATCCTATTCATCCTTCTATCTCCAGCACAGAGCTTGGTACCTAGTGAGTGTTCATTAAATGTCTGAGAAGGATGGACAGAGGAGAGGAAGGAAGGAATTAACAAACAGGCAGAAAAGAATTTTGGTTTATGCAGGAAAGATGGCACCAAGAAGGGCCTAGCTTTTTCACAACCACATATAATATGCTATCCTTTCACTACCCATCTCACAAAGGATGGTGAGAATAATGACTTGGGTTCAGATCAAGATTGCTTTTATTTAGTTTGCTCCAGAACTGGCCAGCAAGCCGTGAAAAGGATAAACATGGGACACAAATGAAGGAAGCTCCTGCCTCTGTTTGAGTCTCTCAGAGGGTACCTAAAATTCGGGAGTCTTGTGATCACCAGGAGTGAGATGTCCCCCCAGAAGCCAGAGGAATGTAGACCTGGGGGCTTGTTGCTTCTGTGTATTCCTCCAATGACAGCAGTTCCAGGAAGCTGCTTAGACTGAAGTGTAAAGCAAATAGTCTGACTCACGATGCCATGCTGGTCAGGCCTTCTGCACAGATCATGAGCCTTCAAGTCTTGCTGTGCCAGCACTGGGGAATCTCTTGTGACCAGTGGCTCACCGCAGAGCCCAGGACTTTTCCATTTAGGTTCATTTAGGAGTCTTCTGTGGAGAGGCCTGGATACGGTCAATCACAGAAACCAGTAAGATATTCTGGTTTGGTCTAAATTTCTGGATATTTCTATCTCTGCTGTGGACTCAAGATGGGCAAGGGCTTTGATGTTTTAGAGCTTGCTTTATTCATTCATTCATTCACTCTGTGGAGAATTGTGGTAGACACTGGGGATATAAAGATAAGGGAGTTCAAGGAAATTGGGGTGGAGGTAATAGGTAAGAAACACCTAGAATACAGTGAGATAAATGCCAGCAGATGAGTGAAGTGGGGGAAAATAGAAGTAAAAAAAAAATGGAGCCCAGATTTGGGGTGAGGTGAGGAGAGGTTTTTCACAAGTGACATTTGTGCTGGGTAAAGATAGGTAGGTGAGGAGAGAACTAGGAGAGCAGAAGGAATAGCATATGAAAAGGCTGGATGGTGAGATAAAAGAGCATGATAGAATGAAATAATGCAATTTCAGCAACATGGTGGACCTAGAGATGATCATACTAAGTGAAGTAAGTCAGACAGAGAAAGACAAATATCATATGATATCACTTATATGTGGAATCTAAAAAAATGATACAAATGAACTTATTTACAAAACAGAAATAGAGTCACAGACATAGAAATCAAACTTATGGTTAACCAAAGGGGAAAGGTCAGGGGGGAGGGATAAACTGGGAGTTTGGGATTGACATGTACACACTACTATATATAAAATAGATAACTAATAAGGACCTACTGTATAGCACAGGGAACTCAATACACTGTAATGACCTATATGGGAAAAGAATCTAAAAAAAGAGTAGGTATATGTATATGTATAACTGATTCACTTTGCTGTAACTAACACAACATTGTAAATCAATTATACTCCAATAAAAACTAAAAGAAAAGAAAGAGCATGGTACTTTCCAGGGAGCTGCAAGCCTCACTGTAAAATTGGGAGGCAGATAATTCCAGATTCACGTGAGTTGAGTGGATTAATAAGTTCGTGTTAAAAAGCGTTGAGGAGAGAATAAAACGGAAAAGTGAAATACTGTATAAGTCTGTATAAGGGCTGTTGTTATAAAGCTGTCTCCAAATGGCCTGTACCACTTATTCTAAAATGCACAACAGTTGTATTTGTCCCCTTTCTGCCATTGCTGAAATTTACACTGTCATTGCGCCAGGAGGAAGGCTTGGCACTAATAATAGGCTGGCTGACTATGGCTGGAGTGTGACAGACCTCTAGTCAGAGCCCTTAAAGACTGCAGAGTGGGAAAAGGGAAAGCTACTTGGAAGTCAAAGTGAATGTAATCAGAGCGCTGCCTTGTGGCAGCTGTCATACCTGCAGCCCCAGAAAACGCCAAGCTGTTTTCTATTTTATTACACAGTGCACTTTTACGTGACTTGAAAGTCACGTCCCGCCTCTATTCGTGTCACCACTCTTTTTTCTTTGTTCTGACCATCCCTCTTTAGATTCCCCAACATCAACTCACACCAACCTGTCTAATCTATTTCCACTCTGCTTACAAATGTCAACCAATTCTTCCCTGCTCACTTACTTTTGTTCCTCCAAACTCTGCTTCTGGGAGTTTCCCAGTGACTCAGTGACTTCCCTACTCTGTTCCTAAGAGCAGGAATAAATAAAGCCTTGATGCTCCTTATCTGAAAAGTTATAAACATTATTATTAAAAGTCATATAGAATTTTAATATTAGACAGAAAGTATAAAATTCCATAAAGCTGAATGTCTTAGATTGGGTTTTCCTGAAACATACCTGAGATAAGGATTTGTGGACACGTGTTTATTGTAGAAGTACTCACAACAGAAATAGCTAAGGAAAAACAATCGTTATAGCCTCACACTGCAGGGAAACTGATAGAAAGCTACACTAAGAAGTTGTTCGTTAGTAAGGGAGCCTGGTGGCATACTCACACCTGTCTGTCATTGGCTTTGGGCCTGGGAGCAGGGGTGACAGGGAGTGAACTCCCAGGCATTTTCTGTTCTTTTCTTGGGCAGACAAAACTTCAGTAGCTCAAGGAAAGTTCTATGAAAGTTCTAGGTATTGGCATTTGGAAGAAATAGCACATAGAAGTTGAGATAAGGGAGCACAGAAACAGTAAAAAGGGATCTGAGAAGAGCTGGGAAGATCACTGAAGGTTTCCACTGAAGAGTCAGCAAAGATTTGTGGGAGATACTAAGTTTCTTATTTTTCCAGAAGACCGTTACATTCTAAGGAACCTGATGATCAACTTTGTTTCAGAGCCTAATCATACAGAAATATAAAAAGCTACCTTTCACACCTGAAACTAACACAACATTGTAAATCAACTACACTCCAATAAAATTTTTTAAAAAACAAAAAGGTACCTTCAAATTAATACTACCCCACCCTGAAGGAAGCTCTTCTCTCCCCAAAATACTCAACGATGATTTTGCCATAAATTTTAGCAGAGGCATACAATTCGTAACTTGACCACATCCTTTAAGAATAATACATGAAGGGACTTCCCTGGTGGTCCAGCGGTTAAGACTGTGTGCTCCCAGTGCAGGGGGCCCAGGTTCGATCCCTGGTCAGGGAACTAGATCCTGCATGCTGCAACTAAGAGCCTGCATGCAGCAACAACAACAAAAAAGAAAGATCCTGCAGACCGCAACGAAGATCTTGTGTCCTGCAACTAAGACCTGGCACAACCAAATAAATAAATATTCTTAAGTATTAAAGAATGAGATATGAAACCATAAAATCGTAAGTCTAAATTATAATGGCATGAAGTCTAAACAAGAAGTTTGCAACCCTGGCAGCACACTGGGATCACTGGAGTGCTTAAAAACTTAAAAAAAAAATTACATGGGGGGCTTCCCTGGTGGCGCAGTGGTTGAGAGTCCACCTGCCGATGCAGGGGACACGGGTTCGTGCCCTAGTCCGGGAGGATTCCACATGCCACGGAGCGGCTGGGCCAGTGAGTCATGGCCGCTGAGCCTGAGCATCCGGAGCCTGTGCTCCACAACGGGAGAGGCCACAACAGTGATTACATGGGCCCCAACTTCACAGATTCTGATGTTAAGGTAAAAGGTGGGAACAAGGCACTGGCATGCTTTTGAAACTCCACAGGTGACTCTGATGTGCAACCAGGTCTGAAAATCACAAGTTTAAATCAGTGCAAATAGATGCACTTGTAGATGTATGGAATGAATTTCCCTTCATTCAATTATTATTGAATTCTACTTTGACACTTGTAAAAAGAAATTGTCAGGATATTTGCCCTGTGTACACTTCCCTTCTTTGATAATTGCCTCCTTCTCCAGTTCCCATGGCCATGTGTGTATTGTTTTCCCAACCACTCTGACCAAAGCCAATAGGACAAGGGGTGGACATCTGGTCCAAGTGGACCACTAGACTCTCTCTCAGAACTTAGTGGTGCTGGGGCTGGGAAAGTGTCATGGACCTGGGGCTGGGGAAATGTCAATTTCCACCATTTCCACAGAGAAGCAACTGGACGACAGAGAATGAGAAGAAAACAGACCTGTAGAGAGATCAAGGATGAGAAATCACGTGGCAGCAAAGAGAAGAGTAACTGATTCCTGATGACTCTCCAAGAGTTGGTTTCAGTGCTCATGTGGCCCAGCTATGTTACCAAGAAGTTGCCCTGTGGCTTCCAAAAAAGCCCTCCTCGCCCCTTTTTACTTAGAGCTTCTTTGTGCTGGTTTCTCTTACTTACAACTAAAAAGCCTTTGTTAAAACAATGGTAGTTTGGCCAGGTGCTAAGTTTGTGCCCCAGAATAACTTTCTGTTAGGTAAATTATATGAGCTGATAGTGCGTATACATTTCTGAGTCTGTGTGGAATCATTCTTCATCACCATGTTTGTCTGCCTCACTGAACTAGAGGGCCCTTAAGGAAGAGAGGCTATGCCTTAATCATCCAGCTGGCATCGAGTACAGTAAAATGGTACAGTGAAGGTTCAGTACATGATTGTTGAATTCAACTATGAGGCTTGTCAAATAGAATATGTATATATTAGTCTGCTAGGGCTGTCATAACACAATACCACAGACTGTGGGGCTTAAATAATTTATTTTCTTACACTTCTGGAGCTGGACATCTAAGATCAAGACGTCAACAGGGTTGGTTTCTTCTGAGGCCTCTCTCCTTGGCTTGCAGGTGGCTACTTTCTCACTGTGTCTTCATCTGGTTGCCCCTTGGTCTGTGTAAGTTTCTGTGTCCTAATCTTTTCTTATAAGGATCCCAGTCATATTGAACTAAGGGCCACCCTAATGACCCCATTTTAACTTAATTACCTCTTTGAAGGACTTGACCACATATTCTCCACATAGTAACATGCTGAGGTACTAGAAGTAATGGCTTCAGCATACACATTTGGTGGGAGCACAGTTCAGCCCATCACAATGTGTGCTGATTTATTTATTCAACTCACTTTAATTGATTGTGATGAAATAGGTCGAGTGTGATCCTTCAAACTAAAGACTCTAGGGTGCTCCGTCATTGCTAAATATGCCAACTCCTTCATATTCATAGTTTATAACTCTCAGAGAATCTTAGAGATTGAATTAACTCCAAATTATATGATTAGTCCTCAGAGGAAATCTAAGGCTACACACTTCAGAAAAATAGGTAAGTTCCCAGCACATAAACTTATTATTAAAACCAGTATGGATAGAGTTTTTAAATTTTTGCTTCATTATTTTTTTAAATTAAGACTTTATTTTTTAAAGTAGATTTAGGTTCCCAACAAAATTAAGGGGAAGGCACAAAGATTTCTCATACACACCGTGCCCCACCCAGCACATGCATAGCCTCCCATATTATCAACATCCCCCACCAAAGTGCAGCATTTATTGCAATTGATAGACCTACACTGACATGTCATAATTTCCCAAAGTCCGTAGTTAACAGTACATTTCACTCTTTTTTTTTTTGGCGGTATGCGGGCCTCTCACTGTTGTGGCCTCTCCTGTTGCGGAGCACAGGCTCCGGACGCGCAGGCCCAGCGGCCATGGCTCACGGGCCCAGCCGCTCCGCGGCATGTGGGATCTTCCAGGATCGGGGCACGAACCCCTGTCCCCCCGCATTGGCAGACGGTCTCTCAACCACTGTGCCACCGGGGAAGCCCTACATTTTACTCTTGATGTTATACATTCTATGAGTTTGGAGAAATGCATAATGAGTGACATGTATTAATCATTATGGTACAATACAGAGTATTTACATTGCCCTAAAAATCCTCTGTACTTCGCTATCCCCTATGCCCCCTCCCCCAACTCCTTGGCAACCACTGATCTTTTTACTGTCTCCATAGTTTTTTTATTCCAGAATGTCATATTGTTTGAAGCATGCAGTATGTAGCCATTTAAGATTGGCTTTTTTTTACATACGAATATGCATTTAAGGTTCCTTCATGTCTTTTCATGCCTTGAGAGTTCATTGCCTTTTAGTGCTGAATAATTTTCCATTGTCTGGATGTACCACAGTTTGTTTATCCATTCATCTACTGAAAAACAGTTCAATTGCTTCCAAGTTTTGGCTATTATGAATAATTACTACTATAAACAATTGTGTACAGGTTTTAGTATGGATATAATTTTCAACTCCTCTTGATAAATACCAAGGAACACAATTTCTGGATCGCATGATAAGAGTATGTTTAGTTTTATAAGAAACTGCCAAACTGTCTTCCAAAGTGCTGTACTACTTTGGATTCCCACCAGCAATGAAGGAGAACTCCTGTTGTTCCACATCCTCACCAGCATTTGGTGCTGTGGTATTCTGGATATTTTTTTTATCATTGATTTACAATATTAGTTTCAGGTGAAAAACAAAGTGATTCAATATTTTATAGATTATACTCCATTTAATGTTATTATAAGATATTGGCTATATTCCCTGTGCTGTGCAACATATCTTTGTATCTTATTTGTCTTATACATAACAGTTTCTACCTCTTAATCCCTCACCCCTATCTTGCCCCTTCCCTCATTCCTTTCCACACTGGTCACCACTAGTTTGTTCTGTGAGTCTGTTTCTGTTTTGTTGTATTTATTTGTTTGTTCTATGTTTTAGATTTCACATATAAGTGATAACATAGAGTACTTGTCTTTCTCTGTCTGACTTATTTCGCTAAGCATAATACCCTACAGGTCCATCCATGTTGTTGCAAATGGCAAATTTTCATTCTTTTTTTATGGCTGAGAATTATTTTGTTGTATATATACACCATGTCTTCTTTATCCAGTCATATGTTGATGGACACTTAAGTTGCTTCCATATCTCAGCTATTGTAAATAATGCTGCTATGAACATAGGGAAGCATATATCTTTTGAATTAGTATTTTCTTTCTTTTTTTTCTTTTTTGGATATATACCCAGGAGTAGAATTGCTGTATCGTATAGTATTTCTATTTTTAGTTTTTTGAGGAACCACCATACTGTTTTCCATAGTGGTTGTACCAATTTATATTCCCACCAACAGTCTATGAGGGTTCTCTTTTCTCCACATCCTCACCAACATTTGTTATTTGTGGTCTTTTCGATAATAGCCATTCTGACAGGTGTGAGGTGATATCTCATTGTGATTTTGATTTGCACTTCCCTGGTAACTGGTGACACTGAGCAATTTTTCTTGTGCTCGTTGGCCATCTGTATGACTTCTTTGGAAAAATATCTGTTCAGGTCTTCTGCCTATATTCTGATCAGGTTCTTTGTTTTCTGATATTGAGTTGTATGAGCTGTTTATATATTTTGGATATTAACCCCTTATCAGACATATCATGTGAAAATATTTTCTCCCATTCAGTAGGTTGTCTTTTCATTTTGTTGATGGTATTTTTTGCTGTGCAAAAGCTTTAAGTTTAATTAAGTCCCATTTGCTTATTTTTACTTTTGTTTCCTTTGCCTGAGGAGTCAGGTCCAAAAGAATTAAATATTGCTATGACTTATATAAAAAATGTTCTGCCTATGTTTTCTTCTAGGAGTTTTATGGTTTCTAGCCTTACATTTAGGTCTTTAATCCATTTTGAGCTTATTTTTGTATATGGTGTGAGAAAGTGTTCTAATTGCATTATTTTACGTGTAGCTCTCCAATTTTCCCAACACCACTTGTTGAAGAGACTGTCTTTTCCCCATTGTGTATTTTACCACCTTTGTCATGGATTAATTGACCATATATGCATGGGTTTATTTCTGGGCTCTCTATTCAGTTCCATTGATCAATATATCTGTTTCGTGCCAGTTCCATGCTGTTTTTATTACTGAAACTTTGTAGTATAGTCTGAATTGATGGAGCATGACAACTTCAGCTCTGTTCTTTTTTCCAAATATTGCTTTGGCTATTCAGAATCTTTTGTACTTCCATATAAATTTTAGGATTATCTGTTCTAGTTTTGTGGATAATGTCATGGTATTTCGATAGGGACTGCATTAAATCTGTAGATTGCCTTGAGTAGTATGGACTTTTTCTAAAGTGTTTTTTTAAATTGAATTTGTTACAATTATTGCTTCTGTTTTATGTTTTGGGCTTTTATTGGCCAAGAGGCATGTGGGATCTTACCTCCCAGACCACGGACCAAACCCGCACCCCCTGCATTGGAAGGCAAAGTCATAACCACTGGACCACCAGGGAAGTTCCCTAGTATGGATATTTTAACAATATTAATTCTTATAATCCATGAACATGGGATATCTTTCCAATTCTTTGTATCATCTTCAATCTCCTTCATTAACATTTTATGGTTTTCAGAGTATAGGTCCTTTGCCTCTTTGGTTAAATTTATTCCTAAGTGTTTTATACTTTTGGATGCAATTTTAAATGGGATTATTTTCTTGCTTTCTCTAATAGTTGATTATTATTGTATAGAAAGACAACAGATTTCTGTATATTAACCTTGTATCCATCAAGCTTGCTGAATTCATTTATTAGTTCTAATAGTTTTGGGGTGGAGATTTTAGGGTGTTCTGTATATACTATCATGTGATTTTCTGCTCTGATCTTCATTATTTCCTTCCTTCTGCTAATGTTGGGCTTTGTTCTCCTTTTTCTAGTTCCTTTAGATGGTAGGTTAGGTTGTTTCTTTGAGATTTTTCTTGTTTCTTGAGGAAGGCATGTATCACTGTAAACTTCCCTCTTAAAACTGCTTTTGCTGTGTCCCATAGATATTGGAAAGTTGTTTATTATCATTTGTCTTGAGGTATTTTCTGATTCCTTTTAATTTCTTTATTTACCCATTAGTTTTTTAGTAGCATGTTGTTTAGTCTCCACATGTTTGCATTTTCCCCACTTTTTCTTCCTGTAATTTATTTCTAGTTTCATATAGTTTTAGTCAGAAAAGATACTTAGTATAATTCCTATCATCTTAAGTTTGTTGAGACTTTTTCTTTGTAGCTTAGCATGTGTTCTATCCTAGAGAACATACCATGTGCACTTGAAAAGAATGTGTATTCTGCTGTTTTGGATCGAATGTCTTGCAGATATCTATTAAGTCCAACTGGTCTAATGTCTCAATTAAGGCCACTGTTTCCTTATTGATTTTTTGTCTGCATGATCTGTCCATTGATGTAAGTGGTGTGTTAAAATTCCCTACTATTATTGTATTGTATTGAATTGAATTGAATTGAATTCTCTATTTTTCCCTTTATGTCTATTAGCACTTGCTTTATAAGTTTAGGTGATCTTACCTTAAGTGCACATACGTTAACAAAAGTTATGATATCTTCTTGTATTGATCCCTTTATGATTATGTAATGTTCTTCTTTGTCCTTTGTTATAGACTTGTTTCAAAGTCTACTTAGTCTAATATGAGTATTGCTACCTCAGCTTTCTTTGCATTTCCATTTGCATGGAATACCTTTTTCTATCACCTCACTTTGAGTCTGTGTGTGCCTTTAGCTCTGAAGTGAGTCTCTTGTAAGCAGTGTATAGATTCATCTTTTATTATTATTATTGAATCAGCCACCCTTTGTCTTTTTTTTTGTTTTGAACTTTACCTTATTTATTTTTTATACAGCATGTCCTTATTAGTCATCAATTTTATACACATCAGTGTATACATGTCAATCCCAATTGCACAATTCATCACACCACCACCACCACCTCCCTCCAACTTTACCCCCTTCGTGTCCAAACGTTTGTTCTCTACATCTGTGTCTCAATTCCTGCCCTGCAAACCAGTTCATCTGTACCATTTTTCTAGGTTCCACATATATGCATTAGTATACGATATTCGTTTTTCTCTTTCTCCCTTACTTCACACTGTATGACATTCTCTAGATCCATCCACGTCTCTACAAATGACCCAATTTCGTTCCTTTTTATGGCTGAGTAATATTCCATTGTATATATGTACCACATCTTCTTTATCCATTCGTCTGTCGGGCATTTAGGTTGCTTCCATGACCTGGCTATTGTAAATAGTGCTGCAATGAACTTTGGGGAGCATGTGTCTTTTTGAATTATGGTTTTCTCTGGATATATGCCAAGTAGTGGGATTGCTGGGTCATATGGTAATTCTACTTTTAGTTTTTTAAGGAACCTCCACACTGTTCTCCATAGTGGCTGTATCAATTTACATTCCCATCAACAGTGCAAGACGGTTCCCTTTTCTCCACACCCTCTCCAGCATTTGTTGTTTGTAGATTTTCTGATGATGCCCATTCTAACTGGTGTGAGGTGATACCTCATTGTAGTTTTGATTTGCATTTCTCTAATAATTAGTGATGTTGAGCAGCTTTTCATGTGCTTCTCGGCCAGCTGTGAGTCTTCTTTGGAGAAATGTCTATTTAGGTCTTCTGCCCGTTTCTGGACTGGGATGTTTGCTTTTTTAATATTGAGCTGCATGAGTTGTTTATATATTTTGGAGATTAATCCTTTGTCCATCGATTCATTTGCAAATATTTTCTCCCATTCTGAGGGTTGTCTTTTCGTCTTGTTTATGGTTTCCCTTGCTGTGCAAAAGCTTTGAAGTTTCATTAGATCCCATTTGTTTATTTTTGTTTTTATTTCCATTACTCTAGGAGGAGGATCAAAAAAGATCTTGCTGTGATTTATGTCACAGAGTGTTCTTCCTATGTTTTCCTCTAAGAGTTTTATAGTGTCCGGTCTTACATTTAGGTCTCTAATCCACGTTGAGTTTATTTTTGTGTATGGTGTTAGGGAGTGTTCTAATTTCATTCTTTTACATGTAGCTGTCCAGTTTTTCCAGCACCACTTATTGAAGAGACTGTCTTTTCTCCACTGTATATCCTTGCTTCCTTTGTCATAGATTAGTTGACCATAGGTGTGTGGGTTTATCTCTGGGCTTTCTATCTTGTTCCATTGATCTATGTTTCTGTTTTTGTGCCAGTACCATATTGTCTTGATTACTGTAGCTTTGTAGTATAGTCTGAAGTCAGGAAGTCTGATTCCTCCAGCTCCGTTTTTTTCCCTCAAGACTGTTTTGGCTATTGTGGGTCTTTTGTGTCTCCATACAAATTTTAAGATGTTTTGTTCTAGTTCCATAAAAACTGCCATTGGTAATTTGATAGGGGTTGCATTGAATCTGTAGATTGCTTTGGGTAGTATAGTCATTTTCACAATAGTGATTCTTCCAATCCAAGAACATGGTATATCCCTCCATCTGTTTGTGTCATCTTTGATTTCTTTCAGCAGTGTCTTATACTTTTCTAAGTACAGGTCTTTTACCTCTTTAGGTAGGTTTATTCCTAGGTATGTTATTCTTTTTGTTGCAATGGTGAATGGGATTGTTTCCTTAATTTCTCTTTCAGATTTTTCATCATTAGTGTATAGGAATGCAAAAGATTTCTGTGCATTAATATTGTATCCTGCAACTTTACCAAATTCATTGATTAGCTCTAGTAGCTTTCTGGTGGCATCTTTAGGATTCTCTACGTAGAGTATCATGTCATCTGCAAACAGTGATGGTTTTACTTCTTGTTTTCCAATTTGTATTCCTTTTATTTCTTTTTCTTCTCTGATTGCCGTGGCTAGGACTTCCAAAACTATGTTGAATGATAGTGGTGAGAGTAGACATCCTTGTCTTGTTCCTGATCTTAGAGGAAATGCTTTCAGTTTTTCACCATTGAGAATGATGTTTGCTGTGGGTTTGTCATATATGGCCTTTATTATGTTGAGGTAGGTTCCCTCTATGCCCACTTTCTGGAGAGTTTTTATCATAAATGGGTGCGGAATTTTGTCAAAAGCTTTTTCGGCATCTATTGAGATGATCATATGGTTTTTATTCTTTAATTTGTTAATGTGGTTTATCTCATTGATTGATTTAAGTATATTGAAGAATCCTTGCATCCCTGGGATAAATCCCACTTGATCATGGTGTATGATCCTTTTAATGTGTTGTTGGATTCTGTTTGCTAGTGTTTTGTTGAGGATTTTTTTTTTTTTTTTTTACGGTATGTGGGCCTCTCACTGTTGTGGCCTCTCCCATTGTGGAGCACAGGCTCCAGATGCTCAGGCTCAGTGGCCATGGCTCACGGGCCTAGCCGCTCTGTGGCATGTGGGATCTTCCCGGACCGGGGCACGAACCTGCGTCCCCTGCATCGGCAGGCGGACTCTCAACCACTGCACCACCAGGGAAGCCCAAGGATTTTTGCATCTATATTCATCAGGGATATTGGTCTGTAATTTTCTTTTTTTTTGTAGTATCTTTGTCTGGTTTTGGTATCAGGGTGATGGTGGCCTCATAGAATGAGTTTGGGAGTGTTCCTTCCTCCACAATTTTTTGGAAGAGTTTGAGAAGGATGGGTGTTAGCTCTTCTCTAAATGTTTGATAGAATTCACCTGTGAAGCCATCTGGTCCTGGACTTTTGTTTGTTGGAAGATTTTTAATCACAGTTTCAATTTCATTACTTGTGATTCGTCTGTTCATATTTTCTTTTCTTCCTGGTTCAGTCTTGGAAGGTTATACCTTTCTAAGAATTTGTCCATTTCTTCCAGGATTTCTTTTTTTATTGGCATAGAGCTGCTTGTAGTAGTCTCTTAGGATGCTTTGTATTTCTGCAGTGTCTGCTGTAACTTCTCCTTTTTCATTTCTAATTTTATTGGTTTGGGTCCTCTCCCTCTTTTTCTTGATGAGTCTGGCTAATGGTTTATCAATTTCGTTTATCTTCTCAAAGAACAGCTTTTAGTTTTATTGATCTTTGCTATTGTTTTCTTTGTTTCTATTTCATTTATTTCTGCTCTGATCTTCATGATTTCTTTCCTTCCACTAACTTTGGGTTTTATTTGTTCCTCTTTCTCTAGTTCCTTTAGGTGTAAGGTTAGATTGTTTATTTGAGATTTTTCTTGTTTTTCTGGTAGGCTTGTATAGCTATAAACTTCCTTCTTATCCACCATTCTGTCTTCCAGGTCACTTATCCATTCTTCTGCCTCAATTATTCTGCTGTTGATTCCTTCTAGTGTAGTTTTCATTTCAGTTATTGTATTGTTCATCTCTGTTTGTTTGCTCTTTAATTCTTCTAGGTCTTTGTTAAACATTTCTTGCATTTTCTCAGTCTTTGCCTCCATTCTTTTTCCGAGGTCCTGGATCACCTTCACTATCATTATTCTGAATTCTTTTTCTGGAAGGTTGCCTATCTCCACTTCATTTAGTTGTTTTTCTGGGGTTTTATCTTGTTCCTTCATGTGGTACATAGCCCTCTGCCTTTTCATCTTGTCTATCTTTCTGTGAATGTGTTTTTTTTTTCCACAGGCTGCAGGATTGTAGTTCCTCTTGCTTCTGCTGTCTGCCCTCTGGTGGATGAGGCAATCTAAGCGGCTTGTGCAAGTTTCCTGATGGGAGGGACTGGTGGTGGGTAGAGCTGACTGTTGCTCTGGTGGGTAGAGCTCAGTGAAGCTTTAATCCATTTGACTGCTGATGGGTGGGGCTGGGTTCCCTCCCTGTTGGTTGTTTGGCCTGAGGCAACCCAACACTGGACCCTACCTGGGCTCTTTGGTGGGGCTAATGTTAGTCTCTGGGAGGGCTCAGGCCAAGGAGTACCTCCCAGAACTTCTGCTCCCAGTGTCCTTGTCCCCATGGTGAGCCACAGCCACTGCCCTCCTCTGCAGGAAACCCTCCTACACTAGCAGGTAGGTCTGGTTCAGCCTCCCCTGGGGTCACTGCTCCTTCCCTTGGGTCCTTATGTGCACACTAATTTGTGTGTGGCCTCCAAGAGTGGAGTCTCTGTTTCCCCCAGTCCTGTCGAAGTGCTGCAATCAAGTCCCACTAGCCTTCAAAGTCTGATTCTCTAGGAATTCCTCCTCCCATTGCCAGAATCCCAGGTTGGGTACCTGAGGTGGGGCTCAGAACCTTCACTCCAGTGGGTGGACTTCTGTGGTATAAGTGTTCTCCAGTCTGTGAGTCACCCACCCAGCAGTTATGGGATTTGATTGTATTGTGATTGCACTCCTCCTACCATCTCATTGCGGCTTCTCCTTTGTCTTTGGATGTGCAGTATCTTTTCTGGTGAGTTCCAGTGTCTTCCTGTTGATGATTGTTCAGTGGTTAGTTGTGATTCTGGTGCTCTCGCAAGAGGGAGTGAGCACATGTCCTTCTACTCCGCCATCTTGGTTGCTAATGTCTCTCACCCTTTGTCTTTTTTTTTTTTATGCTTATAAAGTTTTTTTTTTTACATCTTTATTGGAGTATAATTGCTTAACAATGGTGTATTAGTTTCTGCTTGATAACAAAGTGAATCAGTTATACCTATACATCTGTTCCCATATCCCCTCCCTCTTGCGTCTCCCTCCCACCCTCCCTATCCCACCCCTCCAGGCAGTCACAAAGCACCGAGCTGATCTCCCTGTGCTATGAGGCTGCTTCCCACTAGCTATCTACCTTACATTTGGTAGTGTATATATGTCCATGCTTCTCTTTCACTTTGTCACAGCTTACCCTTCCCCCTCCCCATATCCTCAAGTCCATTCTCTAGTAGGTCTGTGGCTTTATTCCCGTCTTACCCCTAGGTTCTTCATGACATTTTTTTCTTCTTAAATTCCATATATATGTGTTAGCATACAGTATTTGTCTTTCTCTTTCTGACTTACTTCACTCTGTGTGACAGACTCTAGGTCTATCCACCTCATTACAAATAGCTCAATTTCGTTTCTTTTTATGGCTGAGTAATATTCCATTGTATATATGTGCCACATCTTCTTTATCCATTCATCTGATGATGGACACTTAGGTTGTTTCCATCTCCAGGCTATTGTAAATAGGGCTGCTATGAACATTTTGGTACAGGACTCTTTGAATTATGGTTTTCTCAGGGTATATGGCCAGTAATGGGATTGCTGGGTCATATGGTAGTTCTATTTGTAGTTTTTTAAAGAACCTCCATACTCTTCTCCATAGTGGCTGTACCAATTCTCATTCCCACCAGCAGTGCAACAGTTTTCCCTTTTTTCCATATCCTCTCCAGCATTTATTTTTTCTAGATTTTTTGATGATGGCCATTCTGACTGGTGTGAGATGATATCTCATTGTAGTTTTGATTTGCATTTCTCTAATGATTAAAGATGTTGAGCATTCTTTCATGTGTTTGTTGGCAGTCTGTATATCTTCTGTGGAGAAATGTCTATGTAGGTCTTCTGCCCATTTTTGGATTGGGTTGTTTGTTTTTTTGTTATTGAGCTGCATGAGCTACTTATAAATTTAGGAGATTAATCCTTTGTCAGTTGCTTCATTTGCAAATATTTTCTCCCATTCTGAGGGTTGCCTTTTGGTCTTGTTTATGGTTTCCTTTGCTGTGCAAAAGCTTTTAAGTTTCATTAGGTCCCATGTGTTTATTTTTGTCTTTATTTCCATTTCTCTAAGAGATGGGTCAAAAAGGATCTTGCTGTGATTTATGTCATAGAGTGTTCTGCCTATGTGTTCCTCTAAGAGTTTGATAGTGTCTGGCCTTACATTTCGGTCTTTAATCCATTTTGAGCTTATTTTTGTGTATGGTGTTAGGGAGTGATCTAATCTCATACTTTTACATGTCCCTGTCCAGTTTTCCCAGCACCACTTATTGAAGAGGCTGTCCTTTCTCCACTGTACATTCCTGCCTCCTTTATCAAAGATAATCACCCTTTGTCTTTTGATTGGAGCATTTAGTCCATTGACATTCAAAGTGATTACTGACAGATATGTACTTTTTGCCATTTTATTACTTGTTTTATGGCTGTGTTTGTAGTTCTGTTATTTTCTTCTTTTAGTCTTTTTCCTTGTGGTGTGACAATTTTCATTAGCACTATGCTTGTGTTCCTTTTTCTCCAGTTTTGGTGTATCTAGTGAAGGTTTTTTATTTGTGGTTACCATAAGGTTCATGTATGTTGACTGATAACTATATCCACTTCTTTTAAACTGGCAGTCATTTAAGTTCAAACACTTTCTAAAGATCTACATTTTTTACTCCCCTCCCCCATGTTTTGTGTTGTTGATGTCATAGTTTACATCTTTGTGTCCTTCACTTAACTGTTTATTGTAGTTATAGTTGATTTTACAATTTTTGTCTTTCAATCTTCATACTAGCTTTTTAAGTGGTTGATCCACAGCCTTTACCATATATTTGCCTTTACTAGTGGGATTTTTCTTTCCTATAAATTCTTACTTCTTATTGTAGCCTTTTTCCACTTAAAGAAGACCTTTTCACATGTCTTATAAGATCAGGTTAGTATTTATGAAATCTTTTACTTTTTACTTGTCTGAGAAGCTCTTTATCTCTCCTTCAATTCTGAATGATAACCTTGCTGGGTAGAGTATCCTGGGCTTAGGTTTTTACCTTCCAGCACTCTAAATATATCATGCCACACCCTTCTGGCCTGCAAAGTTTCTGCAGAAAAATCTGCTGATAGCTTTATGAGGGTTCCTTTTATGTGGTTCTTTGTTTTTCTCTTGCTGAATTTAAAATTCTCTCTTTATCATTAACTTTTTGCCATTTTGATTATGGTACATCTTGGTGTCATTTTGTTTGGGTTCATCTTGTTTGGGACTCACTGTGATTCCTGTACCTGGAAATCTGTTCCCTTCTTCATCTTCAAGAAGTTTTCAGCAATGATTTCATCAAATACATTTTCTATCCTTTTCTCTCTTCTCCATCCAAATTCTAGTATGCTTGATATGGTACCATAGGTCCCTTAAAAGTCCTCATTTTTAATTTTTTTTTTTTTGCTATTCCGATTGGATGATTTCCATTATTCTGTCTTTCAGATTGCTTATTTATCCTTCTGTATCACCTAGTTTGCTGTTAATTCCTTCTACTGTATTTTTCATTTCAGTTATTGTATTCTTCAGGTCTGTTTCTTTTTTTATACTTTTTAGTTCCTTGTTAAAATTCTCACTGTGTTCATATATTCTCTTTCCAAGTTCAGTTAGCATTCTTATTACTATTACTTTGAGCTCTTTATTTGGTAAATTATTCAGTATTTATCTCTATTTCATTAGGGTTCTTTTGGGGGGTGAGGGTTCTTGTTCTTTCATTTGAAACATATTCCATTGTCTTCTCATTTTGCTTATCTTTCTCTGTCTCTATGAAATTAGGTGAAATGGTTACCTATCCCAGTCTTGAAGGGGTGTCCTTGTGTGGGAGCATCCTTATATAGTCTGCTTGTGCTTAGTTGCTTTAGTGGAAGAGCTGAATCTGAAGCAATCATGGGCTAAATCTTCCCCAGGGTATGCTGGAAACTACCACCTTGGTAGGAGGTAGGGCTGGAGATGGAAGGGCTAGGGCCAGAGACATGTGTAAGCCAGGGCTTCTCCTCTGCTCAATGGCAGTCACTGCCTTCTCAGGGATGGGAGTGGGGTTCAAGGGACTGGAGTGCAAGTCCTGAGGGCTACGTCTGAGCCAGCTCCATTTCCTTTAAGTGTGCCCACTCTCCTTGGCAACAGCACTTCCACACTAGCAGAGCCAGAGCAAGAGGGGCCAGAGCAGATGCCTGATATGGACTGGGTTGCATGCTGGGGTGGTCCCAGCAAGTTGGTCAGAGCCCAGGCAGTTTTCAACCTGCTGCCTCCATGCTCTTCCTGGGGGTAAGCAAGTGTGTGTGTGTGTGCACTCCCAAACAGCAGAGCCTTGGTTTCTTACAGCCCTCCTGTAAGTTCCACTGGTTTTCAAACCAGCTAAGGGGACTTGTCTTCCTGCTGTTGGACCCCAGGGCTGAGTTGCCCAAAATGTGACTTGAACCCCTCACTCCCCAGGGAGGATCACCAAGCCCAAGATATTCCCCTCCTCCTCTGTGTCCCCATGCTAGGAGTGTGGTTCCTGACCCAATTGCTTCTCCTCCCTTCCTACCTGACTACATGTGGGTCTTTTTTTATAGTCTTGGTTGTTGAAGAGCTTTTCTGCCAGTCTTCATGTTATCTGCAGTGAGAGATGCTCCACGTATAGATATATTTTGATATGTTTTTGGGAGAGGTGAGCTTCGCATCCTCCTACTCCGCCATCTTGATCCACTATTCTGGATTTTGACCATTCTAATAGGTAGGTACTGGTACCTCATTGTTGTTTTAATTTGCATTTCCCTGATGACATATGAAGTGGAGCAGATTTTCATATGCCTGTTTGTCATCTGTATATCTTTGATGAGGTTTCTGTTAAGGTCTTTGGCCCATTTTTAGTCAGGTTGTCTTCTTATTGTTGGGTTTTAATAGTTCTTTGCATATTCTGGATAACAGTCCTTTATTAAATATGTATTCTGCAAATATTTTCTCCATGTTTGTGGCTTATCTTCTCATTCTCTTCACATTGTCTTTCACAGAACAGTTTTAATTTTAATGAAGTCCAGTTTATCAATTATTTCTTTCATGAACTGTGACTCTGATGTTGTATCTAAAAAAGTACCTGAGGTCATCTGTGTTTTCTCCTATGTTATTGTACAGGAGTTAATAGTTTTATGTTTTACATTTAGGTCTGTGACCCATTTTTGGTACTTTTTTGTGAAGAGTGTATGGCATGTGTTAGGATTTTTTTTTCTTTGCGTGTGGATGTCCAGTTGTTCCAGCACTATTTATTGTAAAGAGTACCTTTGCTCCATTGTATGGCCTTTTCTCCTTTGTCAAAGATCAGTTGACTATATTTTTGTGGGTATTTTTCTGCACTCTCTATTTTATTCCATTGATCTATCTGTCTATTTTTTTTTCTGAATCTACACTGTCTTCATTACTGTAGCTTTATATTAAGTCTTAATGTTGGGTAGTGTCAGTCTTCCAACTTTTTCTTTTTCAATATTGTATTGGCTATTTTGGGAATTTTTGCCTCTCCACATAAACTTTATAATCAGTTTGTTGATATTCACAAAATAACTTGCTGGGATTTTGATTGGGATTCCATTGAATCTATAGATCAAATTGGAGATAACTGACATCTTGACAATATTTACCATTCCTATCTACAAGCATGGACTATCTCAACATTTATTTAGATCTCCTTTGATTTAATTCATCAGAGTTTTCTAATTTTTCCTCATGTAAATCTAGTACATATTTTGTTAGATTTATACCTAAGTATTTAATTTGGGAGGGAGGGAGTGCTAATATAAATAGTATTGTGTTTATAACTTCTAATTCCACTTGTTCATTGCTGGTATATAGGAAAGTAATTAACTTTTATATATTAACCAAGTGTCCTGAAACCTTGTTATAATCACACATTAGTTCCAGGAGGTATTTTTGACAATTATTTGGATTTTCTACATCGATGATCATGTCAGATTTATTTCTTCCTTCCCAATCTATATACATTTATTTCCTTTTCTTGTCTTATTGCATTAGCTAGAGCTTCCAGTATGTTCTTGAAAGGAAAGGTGAGAGAGAACATCCTTGCCTTCTACATGATTTTGTTGGGAAGTTTAGAGTTTCTCACCACTTGGTATGATGTTAACTGTAAGTGTTTTGTAGATAATGTTTATCAAGTTGATGAAGTTTTCCTCTATTCCTAGTTTACTGACAGTTTTTATCATTAATGAATGTTGGATTTTGTCAAATGCCTTTTCTGCATCTACTGATATGATCATGTGATTTTTGGAAACAGGTATTTTTTTTTGTTTTTTTGTTTTTGTTTTTTTGACCATGCTGCATGGCATGCAGGAATCTTAGTTCTCTGACTGGGGATTGAACCTGTGCCTCCTGCAATGGAAGAATGGAGTTCTAACCACTCGACCACCAGGGAATTCCTATGGAAATGGTTTTTTAAAAGGTTTTTACCCTCAGTTTGGCCAGCTCACTTTTTAATTCTTTAACTTTTAAATTCTTCTTTTTTATGCTTTGTTGTTACTGTAAAATGGAGATAATAATTTACATATGCTAAAATACACAGATCTTAAGTGTACAGGCTGATGCATTTTGAAAAATGTATACATTCATGTAACCAATATCCCAATTAACATACAGTACATTTCCCAAAATTTCCTTCATGTTCTTTTCCTGTTCTGTTTAACACATCTTTGCCTTTAGAATTTCATATAAATGGAATCATATACAGTATGTACTCTTTTGTGCCAGGCTTCTTTTTCACAATTAAGTGTTTTTGAAATTCAAATATGTTGTTATGTATAACAATAATTATTTGATTTTTATTGCTGAATGATATTTTATCATATGGATATTACACAACTTGTTTATCCAATCTTCTGTTTATGAACATTTCAGTCACTTCCAGGTTGGTACTATTATGAATAAAGATACTATGGACATTCTTGTACAAGTCTGTTTATGGATGCACACTTTTCATTTCTCCTGGGTAAAAACCTGGAAATGGATTGCTGGGTATTAAGATAGGTGTATGTTTAACATATAAGGAACTCTCAGTTTTCCAAAGTGGTTTTGCCATTTTATACTCCCACATTGTATCTATATGTGAGTTTGGGTTGCTTCAAATCTTTTCCAACACTTTATAAAGTCCTTTAAATTTTAGTTGTTCTAGTGGGTGTGTGTAATATCACATTGTAGTTTTAATTTGCATTTCCCTGGTGACTAATGATATATTGGATATTCATATATCTTATTGTAAAGTATCTGTTCAAGTGTTTTGCCCTTTTAAAAATGAGCTTTTTCTTAATGATTTGTAGGCATTCTTTATACATCAGGTTATGAATAATCTTGTAAGATATATGTATTGCAAATATGTTCTCCTGGTCTGTGGCTTACCTTTTCATTTTCTTAACAGTTTTTTGACGAGGAGAAATTTTTCATTTTGATAAATCCAATTTATCAATTTCTTCTTTTACGTTTAACGTACTTCATGTTCTGTCAAACACATGTTTGCCTATATCTAGGTAGAAAAGATATTCCCTTATGTTGTCTTGTCTCTAGAAGCATTAAAATTTTAGTATTACATTTAGATCTTTGGCTGATGTGGAATTAGTTGTTGTATATAAGATTAAAGTCAAGGTTCATTTTTTCTATACAAATATCCATTGTTTATCACCATTTATTGAAAAGACTTTTCTTTTCCCAGTGAATTGCATCAGCACTTTTCTGAAAATCAATTGACTCTGTGAATTTGTTTCTGGACTCTCTTATGCTGTTGTGTTGACATATTTGTCTACCATAAGGTTTCTCAATTTCAGCACTATTGACATCTTGAGCCAAATAATTCTTTGTTGTGGGGAAGTTTGTCCTGTGTATTATAGGATATTTAGCAGTGTCCCTGACCTCTACTCATAAGATGCCTGTAGTATCGATCCCCTAATTGTGACAACCAAAAATGCCTCCACACATTGCCAAATGTCTCCTACGGGACAAAATTGTCCCTGGGAGAGCCACTGAATATCCTTTTGCCAACACCACATGACTTGAAATTATACAGTATAAGATCTCCAATTTGTTGTTCTTTTTCAAGATTATATTAGTTATTCTAGCTCCTCCACATTTCTATACAGGCATACCTCAGAGATATGTGGGTTTGGTTCCAGACAATGCAACAAAGTGACTATCACAATAAAGAAAATCACATGAAGTTTTTGGTTTCCTAGTGCATATGCAAGTTATATTTACACTCTACTGTAGTCTCTTAAGTGTGCAGTAGCATTATGTCTAAAAAAACAATTTATACACTTTAATTTTAAAATTCTTAATTGCTAAAAAAATTGCTAACCATCATTTGAACCTTTAGTGAGTTGTAATCATTTTGCAATGGTAACATCAAAGATCACTGATCAGAGATCACCATAACAAATATAATAATAATGAAAAATTTGCAATATTGTGAGAATTACCAAAATGTGATACAGAGACATGAAGTGAGCAAAGGCTGTTGGAAAAATGGTGTCAATAGATTTCCTGGATGCAGGGTTGCCACAAACTCAGTTTGTATTAAAACACAGTATCTGCAAAGCACAATAAAACAAAGTGCAATAAAATGAGGTATGCCTGTACAGCTTTAGAATCAGCTTATAAATTTCTATTAAAAAAACCTGCTGAGATTTTGATGAAATTATGTTGAATCTGTAGATCGATTTGGAAAGAATTAACAACATAACAATTATTGAATCTTACCATCTGTCTTAGTCAGCTTAGGCTGACTATTTTTATTATTTCTTGTAATAAAAATAGCAGGGACTTGGTGGCTTAAACAGTAGAAATTTATTTCCCACAATTCTGGAGGCTGGGAAATCCAAGATCAAAGTGATTGATTCCTGGTGCTCACTTCCTGGATTGCAGATGGCCAGTTTCTCACTGTCCCTACATAGCCCTTGTAGGGCTGCCATAACAAAATACTATAGATTGGGTGGCTTAAACAACAGAAATATATTTTCTCATATTTCTGTAATCTGGAAGTGCAAGATCAAGGTATGCCTAGTTTGTTTCTCCTGAGGCCTCACTCCTTGGCTAATAGATTGCTTCCTTCTTGCTATGTCTTCACATAACATATGTGAATTTGTACACATACATCATTGGTGTCTCTTCCTCTTCCTATAAGGATACCGGTCCTATAGGATTAGGGCCCCACTCTTATGACCTCATATTTCTTAATTATCTCCTTCAACGTCCTATCTTCAAATATAGTCACATTAGGGATTAGAGCTTCAGTGTGCAAATTTTCGGGGAACACAATTCAGTTGATAACATAGGAGGTTATCAGTTTTCTAAAGTATGTTTCAATGAGCCAGATTTTGGCTTTGTTATTTTCTTTCGTCTGTTTTCTATTTCATTGTCATCCTCTTTATTATTTCCTTCCTTACGCTTACTTTTTTACTTTGCTCCTCTTTGTTTATTGTCTTACAGTGGAACAGTAGGTCATTGATTTAAGACCTTTCTTCTTTGTCTAACATAAGCATTTAAAACAATACATTTCCTCTAGGCACTGCATAAGTGACATTGCACAAATTTTGGTATGTTGTATATTTACTATTTTTCAGTTTTAAATATTTTCTAATTTCTCTTGTGATTTCTTTCCTGAGCCTTGTATTATTTAGAAATGAGTTGTTTTAAATTTTTGGATGTTTTCTAAACTTTGCATTGCTTTTGATTTCTAGTTTAATTTTGTTTTGGTCAAAGAACATACATATATATGATTTCAATAATTTCATTCTGATTGAGAGTTGTTTTATGGCATAGTGTATGATTTACTATTGTGAAAGCACCATGTACACTTGAAAGGACTGTATATTCTGTCATTGTTGGATGTAGCATTCTGTGAATATCACTTAGATCAGGGTGGTTGACAGTATGTTCAGATTATATTTTTACTGATTTTTTTTGGTGGGGGGTGGTCTCTTGTTCTACCCCTTCCAGCAAGGTGTTAAAATCTCCTGCCACTATTGTAGAATTGCCTGTTTCTCCATTTTATTCTTTCAATTTTTGCTTCACGTATTTTTGAAGCTCTGTTATTAGGTGCATACACATTTATGATTATTATGGCTTCCTGATGAGTTGATGCTTTCATCAGTATAAAATGACCCTCTGTGTAATGAGATCTATTTTGTCTGATATTAATAGCCACTCCAGCCTTCCTATGGTTATTTTGCACTATGTCTTTATTATTTTGGGCTGCTAAAACAGAATACCAAAGACTAGGTGGCTTATAAATAACAGAAACTTATTTCTCACAGTTCTAGAGGATCGATGTCCAAGATCAGGGTGCCAGCATGGTCAAGTTCTGGTGAAGGCCCTCTTCTGGGTGGCAGAATACCAACTTCTCTGGTATCCTTATATGGTAGAAAGAGGACTAGAAATCTCTCTAGGGCCTCTTTTATAAGGGCACTAATTTCATTCATGAGGGCTCTACCCTCATGACTTAATTACTTTCCCAGAGGCCCCATTTCCTAATACCATCACATTGGGGGTTAAGATTTTAACATATGAATTTTAGGGGGACAGAAACATTCAGTTCATTTTCCACCCCTTTTTTCCAATCCACTTACATGTGTTTTTATATTTAAAGTGCATCTCTTGTGTATAGCATAGTTGGGTCTTGCTTTTAATTTTGTTAATTTGTGCCTTTGATTGGAATGTTTGATCCATTTAAAGTAATTATTGATATGGTTGGATTTAGGTCTCACATTTTATGATTTGTTTTCTGTATTTTTCTGGTTTTTTTGTTCCTCCTTTTCGATTTTTTTTTAACTCCCATTTAAGATTACCTATTGACTTTTTAGCTATGTCTTTTACATATTTTCTTAGCGGTTACACTAGGGATTAAAATATTCATTCTTAACTTTTCACAGTCTACTTTTAGCGTTAGGATTGTAACTTCCCATGAAATGTAGTAATCTTGCAATCACTTAGTTCAATTTACTAGCCCCTGCTATTGTCATATGTATTCTGTTTTATATACTCCATGTGAAAATATTATAGTTTTTCCTTTACATAAAAATATGTAGCTTCTTATAAAGCCAGTTCAATTACTTTATTTCAAATACTGAATGTTTTAAGTTCTATATTTTTCATTTGGTTCTTGTTTGTATTTTCTAATTATCTGTTGAGGTTTTCCAGTTTTTCATTTATTACATGTGTGTTTTCCTTTACTTCATTAAGCATAGTTATCATAGACACTTTAATTTTTTTTAAATTTTTATTGGAGTATAGTTGATTTACAATGTTGTTTTAGTTTCAGGTGTACAGCAAAGTGAATCAGTTATGCATATACATATATCCACTCTTTTTTTTTTTTCAGATTCTTTTCCCATATAGGCCATTACAGAGTATTGAGTAGAGTTCCCTGTGCTACACAGCAGGTTCTTATTAGTTATCTATTTTATATATATATTAGTGTGTATATGTCAATCCCAAACTCCCAATTTATCCCTCCTCCCCCTTATCCCCTGGCAACTATGTCAGGGGATATATATATAAAGTAGGGGATATATATATAAAGTAGAAGTAGAGTCTCCATGACTCTACTTCTGTTTTGTAAATAAGTTCATTTGTACCCTTCTTTTCCAGATTCCACATATAAGCAATATCACATGATATTTGTCTTTCTCTGACTTACTTCACTCAGTATGACCATCTCTAGGTCCATCCATGTTGCTGCAAATGGCATTATTTCATTCTTTTATACGGCTGAGTAGTATTCCATTTATTTATGTACCACATTTCTTTATCAATTCCTCTGTTGGTGGACATTTAGTTTGCTTCCATGTCTTGGCTGCTGTAAATAGTGCTGCAATGAACATTGGGGTACATGCATCTTTTCAAATTGTGGTTTTCTCTAGGTATATGCCCAGGAGTGGGATTGCTGGGTCATGTGGTAGTTCTAGACACTTTAATGTTTTTATCTGAAAATTCCAACATCTTAATCTGGCCTATTGTCTTTTCTCTTGAGAATGAGTCACATTTTCCTGGGTCTTTATATATTGAGTAATTTTTTATTGTATGTTGCACATTATGTTATTTTGTTGAGACTCTGGATTCTGTTATATCTAAAGGAGAGAGAGGTGTCCGTGTGTGTGTGTTGTTTTTGTTTTAGCAGCGAATTAACTTGGTTATATTCAAACTGCAAACTATTTCTTCTAAGGTGGGTAACAGTTCAAATCTCAGATGATTTCTTTTGTCCCTTTTGAGGTGCTTTGTGTCTATGGTATAAGAGTCAGCCAGAGACTTGGGCAGAGTCTACACAAGAACTCAGGGATCTTCTTCTCTACTTACCTCCTTTTCACGATTCCCTTTCTCACTTTTGAGTGGCTGTATTTAAATATCCCAAGCTCTAGTTTATGATTTATCAGTCCAGAAACCTGGTTGGTTTTCTATAAGTGCTTCAACCACCCTTGTCATGCTGAAATTGTGGTCTGTTGTCTGAGTAATGCTGCAAAAATGGGGCACACGCCCCTTCTCAGAACTTTCTTTCACATTTTGATTCCCTTTTAAAAACTATGTTCAATTTTCAGACCCTTCAAGTAGTTGTTTTTATTTTGTCCAGAGTTTATAACTGTTATCTGTTGGAGGATAGGTTTTTTAAGATTTTATTCCTCCACATCAGAAATAGTACTCTTGGTTGATTCACTTTTTAGGTTTATTTTAAAAGTCAACACCGTATCAGTAATATAGAAGGAAAATGAGTATCACGTGCTGTGGACTGAACATAAGCATAAAAATAACAGTGATTAATTATTACTAATTTTTTAATCTGAAAGTAAAAATAGATAAGAACTATAAGAAATAAATCTTTAAAATATAAATTCCTTTATGAGAAAAATGAAACTATTTTTAATCTGTCATTTTTAAAAGAGAAAATCAGCTCTAGTAGCTTAGTTTAAGACAAAGATGATATCTTACAGCATTTAATGGTTCAGATTTTTAGTTTTTACCAATAGAGAGATTCCAAACTAACATGTGTACATGGATGGAAAAGGCAAAAGATATGTCATAGCTTTTCTAGTATGGCTAAATACTGCTAACCAAGAAAGGAAACAAAACTGTCACTTTAACAAACTTTTGCTTCAAGAAATATCTCTCAAGCAATCTCTAGAATTTGCTCTGAAGGTGTAGGCTTATTTGGTAATGTCCACAGGCTGATGGAATAGGGGTTCTTTAACTACCCTATCCAGTTTGAGCAATGAATGTGTATTTAGCATTTGTAAAAATCAAAACATTCAAGTGTCAGTTCATAATGTCACAATATTTTCATGTTCATCAGATGAGCTCAGAACCAGCTCATTCAGAAACAAGTCATAGTGTTGGTTTGCCCTCAGCCCATTCTCTTTGTCTTGCCAATGAATAATGAGATTTAGCATAAAATAATAGTCATTGGGATCACTGCTCATCCTTTCATAAAGCTGAAGGGACAAAAGTTGAGAATCCTCTACTTCAAATAACATGACCAACAATTTTAAGCTGAAACACTTTCCTAAATCTTTTTAACTCCTTGGTACTAGAGCTCCTTGATTTGCAGAAACCAACTCTAATCTGCTGGCCCCAGTAATGCAATACTTACCTGTACTCCCTAAAGACACTGTCACCCATTCTATAGGGCTGCAGCTCCTCACAAAAAAATGGTTGGATTCCAGACAGTCTATTCAGCACCCCATTCCTTTGGTTTTAAGTTGCTTGCTATGGATTACTCTGGAGAAGTGTAAGAGACAATAAATACGATTGTTTCAGAGCTTCAGAGTTCTTACCTTTGTCTCCTCAGGTCTGAAATTCTAAACTCTTCCTCCAACTGGGACCGAAAGCCCCATTCAACTTCTGCCCTTAGCTTTTACCCCTCTGGCAGAGACCATCAATTATTACCTGCTAGCCCCCCCCCCCGCCCCCACTCCCCACAACTCCACAAAGCTCCATCTCTTCAGGGATGGCCTTGAGGCACCTAGGCCTTAAGTGCCAGTAGAGGTTGGCTTACAAAAGTGAAAAAGCTACAGTCCCTTAAGGGCATGAACTCAAGGCAAGGAATTCACTCATTCTAGGGTACCCTCTATTCCCTCTGGCTGTGTTCTTTAGAAATGAAACAAATTCTTGTGAATGACGCATGCTTATCAGACTTAGCTAGTCTGAAAGACTTTGGGAAATACTACGGTAAAATTTTCTAGGATCACTGCTTAAATTAAGTTCAGGATAAAACGTTCCATAAGGAGGGTGAACACGTAATTTATCATCCAAACCTGGAAGTTTGAGGAAGGTGGAGCTACTAATAATCATGTGGGGAAAATAGGGGTAAATCAGAATTGCACCAGGCAAACTGGGACCTGTGTTTATCCCAACTATAACTGGTCTTCTGAGTGCCTGGACTCCCACTGTCTTTCTCTCAGCCTTCCCTGTCTTTCTCAACTCAAATAGCACCTCCTCAGAGAAGTCTTTAGAGGCTGTTTCTTCTCTAATTATTCATCTTTCCCAGACTGGGTTTCTCTAAGCCAGAATCTTCTTATCTTTTACCCAGGCTACCGAAAGAGAGCTAGATTGCTTAGCTTAGAATCCTGGCTCTACCTTTATTAGTAGAGAGACTTTGGGCAAATTAACCTTTCTGTGGTGGTTTTCTTATCTGTGAAGCAGGTAGTAAATAATAATAGTACTTACTTGTGAGGATAGTACTTACTTGTGAGGATAAAATGAGTTCATATATACAAAGCACTCAGAACACCACCTAGGCTGTAAGTGCTCAGTACTGTTAGCTAACACTTCCTCTAAAAATATTTTTTTTCCTACCAGAGTCAAGTATCAGATCACTAAAAAATTTGCATTTCTAAAGGCAAAATTGTATAAGTTACTTTTACCTCATCTATTCTTTCAAATCCTGATATTTTGAGGAGGATATTTTCCTTCAGTGGTGGTCCTGAGTGAAAAAAAAAATTAAGTCACCTGGAGTCACAATTTATGTCCCAGTACTTGCTGCATTATACAAGTTTCTATTTGCTTTTCCTGGGTGGCTTTCTGGTTTTTATCCTAAGTCATGTTTTTGGTTTCTGTAGCAAGGCCCCAGCTTTGACACATGTGGAAAAAGAAGGTCCCACCTGCCATTTCAGTAAACAAAGCGTGTTGCAGCCATAAAGCCATCAGCCACTGTAGCCCCCGCTGGTGTGCCCTGAGGGGAATTCAGGATGGAGGAAAACAGGGTACTGGCCCTAGACAGTTAAGATGCATATCAGAGGAATAATTTCAGTGAGCCCAGACTTGCATTTTTCCATACCTAGAAAAGGACTAAAATCATCTTGAGATGTCTTTATTTTTGACTGAAGTATAGTTGATTTACAATACTGTGTTAGTTTCAGGTTTACAACATAGTGATTCAATATTTTAATCGATTGTACTCCATTTAAAGTTATTACTAAATAATGGCTATATTTCCCTGTGCTGTACAATATATCCTTGTTGCTTATTTATTTTATACATAGTAGTTTGTATCTCTTAATCCCCTTTTTTGCCCCTCTTCTCTTCACTCTCCCCACTAGTAGCCACTTGTGTGTTCTCTATATCTGAATCTGTTTCTGTTTTGTTATATCCAATTGTTTTATTTTTTAGATTCCACATATAAGTGATAATGTACACCACTGGTCCCCAACCTTTTTGGAACCGGGGACCGGTTTCATGGAAGACAATTTTTCCACAGATGGGGGTGGGGCTGGTTCAGGCGGTAATGCGAGCGATGGGGCGCGATGGGGCGCGATGGGGAGTGGCAGATGAAGCTTCGTTCGCTTGCCCGCCACTCACCTCCTGCTGTAGCCGGGTTCTTAACAGGCCGCGACCGGTTGGGGACCCCTGACGTACAGTATCTGTCTTTGTCTGACTTATTTCATTTTTCACTTAGTTTAGATATGTGATTCTCAGCTGGAGGAGAATTTGCTCCTTAGGAAACATTTGACAATGTCTGGAGACTTTTTTTTTTTTTTTTGCGGTACGCGGGCCTCTCACTGCTGTGGCCTCTCCCGTTGCGGAGCACAGGCTCCGGACGCGCAGGCTCAGCGGCCGTGGCTCACGGGCCCAGCCGCTCCGCGGCATGTGGGATCTTCCCGGACCGGGGCACGAACCCGTCTTCCCTGCATCGGCAGGCGGACTCTCAACCACTGCGCCACCAGGGAAGCCCTGGAGACATTTTTAATGGTCCTACAACTTGGCAGGGGAGAGCTACTGGCATCTAATAAGTTGAGCCTCCACAACAAAGACTTATTGGGCCCAATATGTTAATCATGCCAAATGAAACCGTAGGTTTGTCCTAGATACTAATATGTTACCAGTTATATGTACTGTAAATATTTTCTCTCTGTTGATATTTTCATTTTTCCTGTGGTACCTTTTGATGAAGCAAAATTCTTAATTTTAATGTAATTTAAGTTATCAATCTTTTCTTTCATGGACTGTGCTTTTGTCTCTGATTTAAGAAAGCTCTCCTCTGCCCTAAGGATAGAGACTCCCCAATGAAGTGTCTCAAAAGTTTTAAATTTTGCTTTTTTACATTTAAGCCTTTCATTACATTTGTTTATAATGTAATAGTCCAAAACTAATTTTTATATGAAGAACTGAGGACCATTTATTAAAAGTCTATCTTATCCCCACTAGGTTACAATGTTGTCAAAAATCAAGTTTGCAAAAATGGACTTCTTTCTAATTGTCTATTTTTACCTTTCCATCTGGAGGCTAAAGTTGTTTTCACTTTTTTATAAAAGGAAAATTGAATCCCCAGAGTTTAAGGTTTTCATGTATTTCATGAAAACAGATTTCAGTAGGTTTTTTTGTTTGTTTTTTTAGTGTTTCTCTATATTTTCTAGAGAAACAAAAGGAAGGAAACCTGATGTTGTTATTTTGAATACCAGGGCCCAATATTTCTCAAATTAAAATGAACTCATTAACTTCATTGAAAGTTGTTTCAATTCTCCACAAAATACATTGCCTATAGTACACACTTCAGAAAGGTTGGAAACACATTTGTTTTTCAACTAGCAAAAGAGAGCCTTTTCTGAAACCTTTTTAACACCTATATTTAACCTTACACATCATCTAACTTTTTCACCTAGGGGTTATAACAGAAATACCCATATTCTTTCCTCCATAGTAAGAAAGGCCATTTTCCTAACTGCTGAGAAGTTGGCTCTAAGGACATTCCTGTCTAGATCATTCCTGGAAAGGAATCCATAGCTCAAACAACAGTCACACCTGTTAGTCAGCCTCAGCCATCAGCTTTCAAATCCAGTTGCTCTGAAGCTAGAGGCAAAACTATTTACGGAGTGAAGCAGAGAAGAAATATAATTATCCATTGCTTTCTTTTCCCCTTTTTCCTTTCCTAACATTTCCCCTTCATTCTCATTTAGCCCACACAAGCTCCACACCAGTATTCAATAACATTGAAATGGGATCATTTCATTAAAATAAACTATACTTTGGAATTGAGGTAAATCAGAGGCAGAAATATAAATTCATTGACTCAGAAAATAATTTAGCATTGGGACAAGAAGTTTTCCAGGAGAGGAAATTTTCTCTTTGGGAAAATACTCTGGAAACGATTCCTTTTTTAAACAAGCCAATTATTTGCTACTGCTTGTTATTATTTATTTTTTTCCTGAATATTCTTGAAATGATTATCAACTAACAATGCAATTATTCTGGAGCCTTCAAGTATGGTTTTAAGGACAAATGAGAAGGGGTTTTCTGTAGTGACGTTCCATGATACCTACTTTTTATATTTGATCACCATGAAGATTGCCAACTGATGGCCAAGCAATGACATATTCATTAAATACTCTGGTTGGACAGGGGGTCTCTAGCTGATTACCACATCCAGGACCAAGTGGTAGTTAAACCCAAGGGGGCTAAGAGGATTTACCAGATCTACGGCTCTCAGATTATAACAAATTTATTAGATCTGGAGTCCTGTTTAGAACCATATAGCAGAAAGACACTTAATCAAAACTCAGGGGCCTGTATTTACAAAATGGCTATGCATACCTCTTTCAGATATATGGGTGTAGAAGGTCTCTGGAGGTCTTTTAAGGAGATTTTCATAAACAAGAGTTATAGGTTTCCACCGCATTTAAACACATTAAATAAGCAATTTCCTAAAATGAATGTGCAAAGGCAAACGAGTTGCTCCAGAGACATGGTAAAGACACACGGAAATAGAGCTTTCTGGCAATGTAGAAGTATGCAATGCTGCAAAGAAAGTGGACTGAGAAATCAACTTATTTTGCTATGACCCCCAGGTTGAGGCCAGGAACACACGTTTTGATTACCCAGGAGGAAAAAAAAAAAAAAAAAGTCAAAGCCACAGCATAAAGAGTCCTACAACCATCAGACATAAACACATAGCCGCTGAACGTGGAAGATTATGATCACGCTGCCAGTTTACCTGCCAGGGAAAGGGGACCCCCTGAATCTCCAGGTGAAGGAAGTAGCAGCCGTCGTGGTCTAGGCTCCTGAGGCTAATCAGGTCTCCCATGGGAGCTGCACCTGATCTGTACCTGTTTCCTTATGCCTCAAGCTGTGCTTCCATGCAGACTAGAAATGCCTGCAGGTGAAACATTACAATCACATGGACAACGACGATGCCAGGAGCACAGGAAAGGCCACCATCCACATAAAATTCACACTGAAGGTACTGCCCAAGGGCTAGACCAGGGCAACCAGATAAGCACTACCCTCTAAAAGAGGCCCTTCCCTACCCAGCCTCCACACAGATTTGGACCAGTCCAAAGTATGCCAAGTGGATTGTCACTGCGATACATGTGAATAAACGTGAGACAGGGTTTAGCAGTTACAATTTCCATCAAATTGTTGAAAACACAACCCAATTGAGGGCACCTTAGCGCTTAATGTGCCATCATAAGCATCTGGCTCAAACTTAAAACCCTATAAAATTTTAGTTTGAACGCCATAAAATCTAAAATGGGAACTGGGCAATTCTTGCTCCCCATGCCCAGGTCGGTGTTAGGGCACTTCCCTGAGCATCAGTGAATACAGGCTCTGGTCCGTTTGGTTACCTTTACCCGTCAGACCACTCCATTCAGCCTCTGCCTTTCCTTTTCTCAAGGATGATAAATTTTTCGTATCACTGGACTTGGAAATGGCTCCACCGCCAGGTGGAAAACCCTCTATTACGCGGTCACTAGACGCGTTCCCCAAATGCGGAGCAGCCTGAACTCGTCTGTGAGGAGTCTTGAGCCGGTGGTGAGTCCTAGAAATGAGCAGGTTTGAGGGACGACGGCAGAGAAGGAGACTCGGGAAAACAGGGTCCACACTCCACAACACCATTTCCTGGTCGTCAACCGCCCGGAACACACCGCTCGGGCGCAGACGCTGACCGTTAGGCGCGGGCGGGGCCGGGGTCACGTGACCGGCGCCGGGTCATATCCCGGCGTATGCGGGAGCACGCAGAGAGCGGCTCGGCCCTCGGCCGCGCGCTTGGCGTGCGCGCGCAGGCCGGGGGCGGTGCGCGGCGGGGCGGAGGCGGGGCCCTAGCAGGGTGGAGGGCGGAGGCGGGACCTACTCCTCCACCTCCTCCTCCTTCTTCTCTTCCTCCTCCTCCTCCTCCTCCGGCGGGGCTGGGCTGGCCGCGGCGGCGGGAGGCGGGTGACCCGCGGAGGGGCGCCTCGGCCATGACTGCGGAGCTGCAGCAGGACGACGCGGCCGGAGCAGCCGATCGCCACGGCTCGGTGGGCCCCGCGGCGGCGGGCGGGAGCCGGGGGGCTGGCTCCGGGTCCCGCGGGAGTAGGGGGTGCGGGGCCGGGATGGGAGCGGCGCGGGGCGCGGGCGGGCGGGCCTGCGGGGCTCTGGCTCGGGGCCAGGCGGGAGGGGGCTGCGGAGGGCGCCCGGGCCCAGCTGGGGAGAGGACGGCGCGCCTGCCGGGGTGAGCCCTGGGGCTCGAGGAGGAGGGTGAAGTCTCTGCAAGGCTCGGTCGCAGAGATTGAGGACTCTTTTCGGGTTCGGGGACGGGCTGAAGTTCGAGGGAGATTAGCTAATTTGGAAAATCAAATATAAAGGGCTGAACGTGGGCTGTCTGCATCAGGGATCTCTAAGAAGAGCGCTCCTGGCCCCCGACCAAGGGTGAGAAACTTCCGAAAAGGGCAGCTTTGGTGGTTTTTGTTTTTTGTTTTTGTTTTCGAATCCGTTTTAGGGCAGTGCTGTTCTAAGAGTCTAAAGCAGACCGAAGTTATCTAAGTTAAAGCCAGGATTTATCTACACCGTGTGAAAGACCAGGGGTCCTTGTTACCACTTCATGCCTTCCACACACACCCCTATTTTTTTAAGCAGAAAGCAGCCTTCCCAATTACTGCATTCATCACTCTAGATTTTTAAGGAAGGGGGAGGAGCAGAACAGCGCGATGAATACAAGGTATGCTGATAATGCTTTCCCTTTTCTATTATCTAAGAAGATTGAAATCTATACGAGGATTTCTGGGCTAAGGTGGTGAGAGTAAAAGAATACTGGTTTGAGAGAAAATCAAACGGCTAATGTCTGTGCGAAAAAAACTTGGGAAGTGGGCAATTTGAGAAAGTCTTCTAATGTTACTTTGGAATGTTATAACTTAAGACTACCCGTCACCCGTCAAGTGCTAAGCTGTTTCAAGACAGAATTGGAACCCTGTACCAAGTATTTAAATGCGAGTTTGGAAGTGAGGAATTTCATAAAATATTTACAGTACAGAGCTGTCAGATACTTCCACGTGAGAAACCTTTTATGCCTTTTTGTTCTTCCTCTTCAGGCACTCAGGAGACCAATAGTGTGTAAAGTGACCGCACTTACTTTTTAAACTCCTGTAGTAAAAGATACCTCCGGGTCGTGGACTCAAAAATGAAAGTAGGCAGATGGTGTTTCATGTGCTGATTTGTCATAGAAAAATTGTTAGGTGTTTACCAATGTCTGTTGGAACCTGAGTCAGGATTTTCTTTGGTTTCAGAGATCAGTTCTATTTGTTTTTAGGACAGTGAGTTAAAAACAGGTGGGAAAATCTTAGCTTTGAGACAGTCATGTTGATTTGGAGAAGAGACTATTTTAAGGGAGAGCAAGTCATTTAAATTCGTTGGTTGACACCATGTGCCTTTTGGTCAGCAGCAACTGCATTTACCTCTGCCGCAGTTTGATAGGTGACCATTGTCTCAGCACTCTCTGTTTAAGAGTTCATATGTGAGGTGTTTGATGAACACTTGTATATAAGTCATAGCTATTTTTGGAAAGCTTTGGAACTCCAGTGGCTGTGGCTAGCTGGAGGACCCTGATTCCTGGCAACCTGCAGAGTGATGACATTTACCGTTCTTCTCAGTGATTCGCCCCATACAGACAGATGATAAGCTTGGAATGCTTGATAATGTTTGCCCTTTTTGTTTTTGCTAATGTAAAATGCTTGAAGTTAGCAGGCTAGGCTGAAGGAGTCTTATATGAGGAAATTACCTTTCACATCTCAGAGGAAAGATTTTAATATCTTCTTCCTAATCTTCATAAGTTTCATGTTAGAATGGACTCTATTTTGAATTCTCTGAAGCATTCTACATTGCCCTTAAAGGATCTTTAATTGCTGTAATTGAGGGGAGCTCTCCTCCCCTGACACTCAATCTATTTAAAACCTAGAATGCTTCCCTTCCATTATTGGTCATTTGTACATGGAACAGGCAGAACCCATTATAGCCGTCCAAGATTTGAGTGCAAGAAAAATGTATTACTCTTGAAATACGTTCTCAGTATGTACTCGAGTCTGAAAGAGAGTACTCTTTCAATCAATTCTTGACTTAGATGAAAACAAGCAGCAATGTTTACTGTTATTGTAGGTTAAACAACTTGAAGTCAGGTTGGCTCTTAGAAACCTGTGGTCCTTGGCAGCTATACCAGGGCTCATCACACTTTCTGCTAACTGAAGCCCTGTGAAAACCTGTCAGTTTCGGTCAAAATTTAATGCTTTCTTTTGATTTTTTGGCTTTACACCCTCTTTTACCTTGTCTCATTAATTGTGATTTTTGGCACATCAGTAAGTCAGTGCTTGGTTGGCTTCCACAACTCTCGTGCCTCCAGCTACAAACAGTTCCTATTCACACAGTACTTTTAGTAAATTTATAAAACACATTGACAAGTAACACCTCACCAGGCAAGATCTTTCCATGTGTTTTGTTTCATCCAAGAAATTTAAAGCAATAGCCAAGTGAAACATTTTTCAAGGAAAATAATGACGCTGATAATAGTAGTAGATAACATTAATTGATCATGTACTATATGCCACACTCTGTGCTCCGAATTTAACATATATTATCTCAGTACTTATGACAACTCCAGGAAAGTTTCTTGTTTCTTGTTAAATAATTTGCCGAAGGTCACCAAGTGAGTCAATGGTACAGCCAGGACTGAACCCAGGCACTTCTGACTCCAAAGAGCCCAGGAAATCCCTGATCCTACTTCTTAGTCAGTGGACCCATTGTTTTGGGTCAGATCCTTTCTATTACTCTCTAGAACTCTCTTCCTGATGTTTTAAACTTTCAGTTCTCCCTGCACTCTTTCTAAATAGATAACCTTCCTTTCTACTTAACTGAGCTTGCTCATATCTTAAGAGCTCTCTGTCTCATATTTGGGTTCCCCCCCGCTTCAGCATCCCTTTTTCTCTCAGTGGAAGAGGTACCCTTCCCTTCTCCCTTCATTTCTTAGAGATGAATCTAAATCATTGGTGTCTAGAGACCTTTTTGATTGTGACTACTGGTTTCGGGAGAATGCTCCAGTAGAAGCCAGGGATGCTGCTAAACATTCTACAGTGTACAGGATAGTCCCCCCTAAACAAAAAGCTGTCTGGCCCCAAATGTCAATAATTTTGAGCTTAAGAAACCCTGATTTAGATGTCTCTCCTCACATGCCTAAGTTTTCTTACATCTTCCTTATCCGAGCCTAACCCCCAGGCTCCTTCACTGACTTCTGCTCCCTTGTGACTCAGAATATGGTCCATGGACCAGCAGCATCCACATCACCTAGGAGTTTGTTAGAAACGTAGAAATTTGGGTGTGCCGTAGCTAGCTTGTACTTGTCCTGTATCCAGACTTTTTTGACAATTTGTGAAGCACTTTAACATTTATTCTCATTGAATCCATATAGCAATCCTATGAAGTAAAATTTAGTGCGACTAGGAAGTAGAATTTGCAGAGTGACGCAGCTAGTAAGTGATAAAACCAAAACCCTGGCACAGGCAGTTTTCTCCTAGGATATCAGTATTTTTTTTTTTTTTTTTTTTTTTTTTGTGGTACGCGGGCCTCTCACTGCTGTGGCCTCTCCCGTTGCGGAGCACAGGCTCCGGACGCGCAGGCCCGGCGGCCATGGCTCACGGGCCCAGCCGCTCCGCGGCATGTGGGATCTTCCCGGACCGGGGCACGAACCCGCGTCCCCTGCATCGGCAGGCGGACTCTCAACCACTGCGCCACCAGGGAAGCCCTAGGATATCAGTATTTTTACTACAACCTCTAGATGAGTTTTGTTAGATGGGCAGGTCACAGTATTTTACAGTTAAAAATCATTTTTTCATTTTAGGAACAATTCCTGTGTGCATTACTTCATTTCATAGTCACACCAGTACTGTCAAGGCTTATGGTGTACTTTATTTTCCAGGTGTGGAAATCGATGCGCAAGAAAGTTGACATTTGCCTAGAGGCTAATGTGTGCTAAGAATCTGGGCTACTTAGTGCTATTTCCACCATCAAGGCTTTATAATAAAAAGGGAGGTCAAAATACCAGACATTCAAAGCCAAATAAAAGATCTGCGTGAATAGGTGCTGGCAGCTGCTGCATGATGGTTGGTAGTCAGGTTAAACTTGAGATGTCCTAAACAAATATTTCCTTTTTCAATATTCCAGCTCAAGTTAGTACTTTCCTGGTGTCTTTTTTCTTCGTGTGTGTGTGTGTACGTGCGTGCGTGCGATTGTGCAAAGCTTTCCCTTTTTATTCAGTTGAATAAATTCATATAATATAAAATTAACTATTTTCAAGTGTACATTTAGTATAGTCACAGTATGGCACAACCACCACTTCTGTCTAGTTCCAAAATATTTTTAACACCCCAAAAGAAAACCCACTAAGCTGTCACTCCCTATTCCCCCTCCCCCTGGCAACACCAGTCTGCTTCCTGTCTCTGCATTTACCTGTTCTGGATGTTTCATGTAAATGGAATTGTATAGTACGTGACCTTTTGTGTCTGGCTTCTTTCACTTAGTTTAATGTTTTTGAGGTTCATCCAAGTTATAGCATGTATCAGTACTTCATTCCTTTCAATAATGGCTAATATTCAACTCTGTGTATCTATTACATCTTATCTGTTTTTCCATTGGTGGACATTTGAGTTGTTCCCACCTTTTTTTTTTTTTTTTTTTTTTTTTTTTTTTCTTTTTTTTTTTGCGGTATGCGGGCCTCTCACTGTTGTGGCCTCTCCCGCTGAGGAGCACAGGCTCCGGACGCGCAGGCCCAGCGGCCATGGCTCACAGGCCCAGCCGCTCCGCGGCATATGGGATCCTCCCAGACCGGGGCACGAACCCATATCCCCTGCATCGGCAGGCGGACTCTCAACCACTGCGCCACCAGGGAGGCCCCCACCTTTTGTTTTTTATGAATAGTCCTTCTGTGAACATTCACGTACGAATATTTTGAGTACCTGCTTCCAATTCTTTTGGGTATATACCTAAAAGTAGAATTGCTGGATCATAGGGTAATTCTATGTTTAATGTTTTGAGGAACTGCCAGACTTTTCCACAGCAGCTGTACCGTTTTACATTCCCACCAGCAACGCACAAGGGCTCCAGTTTCTCCACATCCTCCCCAAACACTTGTTATTGTCCATTTTTGCTTTTTTTTTTTTTTAACATCTTTATCGGAATATAATTGCTTTACAATGGTGTGTTAGTTTCTCCTTTATAACAAAGTGAATCAGCTGTACATATACATATATCACCATAATCCCTCCCTCTTGTGTCTCCCTCCCACCCTCCCTATCCCCACCCCTCTAGGTGGTCACAAAGCACTGAGCTGATCTCCCTGTGCTATGTGGCTGCTTCCCACTAACTATCTATTTTACATTTGGTAGCATATATAAGTCCATGCCACTCTCTCACTTCCTCATTTAGTTTTGCTTTGCATTTTCCTAATGGCTAATGTTGTTAAGCATCCTTTCTTATGCTTATTGGCCATTTGTATCTCTTCTTTGGAGAAATGGCTGTTCAGATCCTTTGCTCATTTTTGAATTGGGTTTGTTTGTCTTTGGTGGTTTGAATTGTAAGAATTTTAATATAATCTGGATGCTAGACCCTTATCAGATTTATGATTTGAAAATATTTTCTCCCATCCTGTAGGTTGTCATTTCACTTTCTTGATAATGTCCTTGGATGCACAAAAGTTTTTAATTTTGATGAAGAGCCACTTACCTATTTTTTCTTCTGTTGCTTGCGCTTTTGGTATAATATAAAAAGAATCCATTGCCAAATTCCAGATAATGAAGATTTACCTTTAATTTTCTTCTAACAGTTTCATAGTTTTAGCTCTTATATTTAGGTTGTTAATCCATTTTGAGTAAGTTTTTTAATATTGTGTGAAGTAGAGGTCAAACTTTACTCTTTTGGAAATGGATATCTAGTTGTCCTAGCACCATTTTTGTTTGTGGTGTGTGTAAATTTTAGGTGTACATTATGTTACTTTGGTAAATTTGTATATTATAATATGTGTGCTCCTGTAATGATATTTATCATATAACATACTTACAGTGCAGTATTATTGTCTACGTTCAATAAACTGTACATTAAACCTCTGTGACTATTTTGGTACTTGTTACAAGTTTGTACTCTTAAACACCATCAATCTTATCCCTACAGCACCCCCAGTACCATTTTTTTTTTTTTTTTTGCAGTACGCGGGCCTCTTACCGCTGGAGCCTCTCCCGTTGCGGAGCACAGGCTCCGGACGCGCAGGCTCAGCGGCCATGGCTCACGGGCCCAGCCGCTCCGCGGCATATGGGATCCTCCCGGACCGGGGCACGAACCCGTGTCCCCTGCATCGGCAGGCGGACTCTCAACCACTGCGCCACCAGGGAGGCCCTCCAGTACCATTTTTTGAAGAGAATATTTTTTCCCATCAAATGGTTTTGACACCCTTGTCAAGAATCAGTTGACCATAGACGTATGGTTTTTTTCTGGACTCCCAATTCTTATTCATTTGTCCATATGCCTGTCCTTATGCCAGTACTACACTGTCACGATTACTGTAGTTTTGTAGTAGGTTTTGAAATCTTAAAGTGTGAGTCCTCTAACTTTGTTCTTTTTCAGTATTGTTTTGGCTATTCAGGGTCCATTGAAATTCCATATGAATTTGAGGATCAGCTTTTCCATTTCTGCAAAAAAGGTCATTGGAATTTTGATAGGGATTACACTGAATTTGTAGATCACTTTGGGTAGTATTGATATCTTAACAATATTAAACCTTTGTGATGATTAGTTTTATGTGTCAGCTTGACTAGACCAGGAGGTGCCCAGACGTTTAGTCAAACATTATTCTGGGTATGTCTTCGAGGGTGCTTCTGGATGAGATTAGCATTTGAATTGGTAGGCTGAGTAAAGCTGATTGCCCTCCCTAGTGTCTGTGGGCCTTACCCCTTCAGTTGAAAACCTGAATAGAACAAAAAGCCTGAGTAAGAGGAAACTTTACCTACCTGACTGGGTGCAGGTCTTCTCCTGTCCTCCGACTGGAACTTATATCATCAGCTCTCCTCGTTTTCAGGCTTTGCAGATCTGACTGGAATGACACCCTTGACTGGTTCTCCAGCTTGCCAACTGCAGATCTTGGGACTTCTCAGCCTCCATAATCCCAAGAGCCAATTTCTAATAATAAATTTCTTAATTCACACGCACAGGAAACTAGGAATACAGGGTCTCTTCATGTGCTCACACACACATGTGCCCTATTGGTTCTGTTTTTCTTGAGAACCCTGATGGATACAGTCATCCAATCCATGAACTTGGATGTTTTTCCATTTATTAAGGTTTCCTGTAAGTTCTTTTTCAGTGTTACGTAGTTTTTAGTGTACAAGTCTTTCACCTTCTTGGTTAAATTTATTCCTAGGTATTTTATGCTTTTGGATATTATTGTAAGTGTAATTGTTTTCTAAATTTCCTTTTCAGATTGTTCATTGCTGCTGTATAGAAACACAGCTGATTTTTGCCTGTTGATCCTGTACTCTTCAGCTTTGCTGAATTTATTTATTAGCTCTAGTGACTTTTTTGTGGATTCTCTGGGATTGTATATATCATGTCATCTGTGAATAGAGATAGTTTTACTTTCTCCTTTCCAGTGTGGGTGCCTTTTACTTATTTTTCTTGCCTAATTGCTCTGGCTAGAACCTCTAGTATAATGTTGAATAACATTGGGCTTCTTTGTATTCATACTGATTTTAGGGGGAACTCTTTCAGTCTTTCACCATTGTGAATGATGTTAACTGTGAGTTTTTTTTAATAAAGGCTCTTTATCATGTTGAGGAAATGACCTTCTCTTCCTAGTTTCCTGATTGTTTTTATCATCAAAGGGTGTTGGATTTTTTCTGCATCAACCAAGATAACTGTGTTTTTATCCCCTTCATTCTGTTAGTGTGGCATATTACATTGGTTGGTTTTTACTGGTTTCCTTTCATGTCTTCGTCAATCACGTTCTCTTAGGCATCCATTTTCAAATATTTGACTAAGCTTTATCTCTTCATTCCTTGAGATGTGGAGAGTATACTCTACCTTTCCATTTCTCCTGCTAGCTTCCTACCTCTGTCATCACACTTGGTTTATTCAGTAGCCCTGTAACTCATGGTTAAGCTTTCTTTCCCTAGTGTCATCCCACTTTAAACTAGTTGTTGACATGTGCTAGATGAATCCCCTTAAAGTACCTTTTTTACCCCTCATATTTCTTCCCTGCTGAGGAACCTGTAATTTTCATTGTTCATTAGATAAAGTCTAAACTCATCCTGACATTTAGAACCCTTCATAATCCAATCCCACATCACCTCTCTGGTCCCTGTTATTTATCAAAAGTGGAAACTACACACTGAGGCTCATCTAATAATAACTTAAAATTTTACTTTTAGATTTCTAAAACTATAACCATGTATACTTTTGCCACATTTTCTTAGTTTCTCAGTACACCTTAGCAGTAGATTGCTGAATGGCATTTTCTTTAATTTTTGGAGATACATTTCATAAGACCTTATTGTAACAGTTTCCTGGCCTCGTTTCTTGTATTTAGTTGGGGCACATATGTATTTAAAGAAATGAAAAAAATATTGTCTTAATGTATTCAAAAGTAAGAAAAAAACAAGGTGCAGGACATGATGTATAGTATGAAAGAATATATTTGTGTGCATAGAACATTTCTGGAAAGATATGTCAGAAACTTAATAGTGGTTAGTCCTGGGAAATGGGACTGGATAGGAGGAAGAGGGAAATTTCCCTTTCATTTTATATCTTTTTGTGCTGTTAGAATTTCCTACTCAGTGAATATGAAAAAAAAAGATGAAAAAATTTGAGTAAATAATGATTAGTTCTTTTTTTTCTTGCTTTTAATTTTAGTTTAAACCTCTCTATACCATTTAGAATTGGCTAACTTTTAAAAACTTTTAATGCTTTTTAAAAACTTTAAGCCAGTTGATGAACTGAAACAGTGATTTTCATCACGTACCTAATTTTTGCACCATTAAAATAAGTTATCAAGTAGCCCATTTCGGGGGATTTAGTTTCATCCACTAAAAAAATGCTGTTTGTCAATTGTAGAGTCATAAGGCACTTCAGATTTCTACGTTATGAGTAAATTGGACCAACATGGAGTTGTTGCTGGGAGAAAAACTGAAAAAATACCAGGGCTTTTGTGGACTTGTTCCTTGTTTCGTGGAAGTTGGAAAGGTTAGTGGCAGTCTCAGACTGTGTTGTTAAGACCCTGTTGTACAGGTTGGGTTTCTGGAGTTGCTGCTGTATATTTTCTTTGACTCCTAAAGTTATTCCTTTGCTTTCCTTGGGTATTTAAGTTTTATTTTAAAATTAGAAAACCAGATCTTTAACTTTGGAGGGAATTTCATTAGGCACACCTTGGTAGTTCTTTGGAGTAAAGTAACATTTATCAATTATGTACTTAGTTTTAAATTTAGAAATGGCTTTGTAAAAATAGTTGAGATCAGGAAATGTGTGCATGAGAATGATGAAAATAGCATCCCTGTTTGAAGGAATGGAATAATCTAGAAAGCACCTCATCACAGTGCTAAACTGAGTATTTGAAGATTGTGAGATTAGTAATCTCACTAATTTGCTGATCTCACTAATTTGCTGATCAAAGAGTTTTAATTTAGTTGCAGTAGGATTAGGACTATAAAACTTCATAGTTTAATGTTTTACTGGGTGACTAATCCTGTTTATTGCTTACTATAAGGTGAGTTATTGTCTTTGCTTTAAGAAAACCTCATTTCTGAGGAGTTTTGCACCAAAACCACGGAGTAGTTGAGGTCAGAAAGCTTGAGTTCCTTCTCTCTAGAGATTTGTGTGTGCCTGTCTTTTTTCACTGCCTCTGGGCAAGAAAAGAGAGTACTCTTTGTTTTATGAACATAATGTGTATTTAGCTAGGGAAATGCAAACATGTTGGCTCTTGCCAGTTATTTGACTTCATTATGACTGGAGCACAGGCTTTGTCTTGTCTCATGTTGGGTGTGTACTTTATATGTAGCATCATAGTTAGGGTGAAGTTAATATTTAAATCAGCTTCCTGTGAAGTTCCAGAAGAAACTGTGAGTTAGTAATACAGTAGGATCCTAATGAGCTTAGCTTGTCTGTTGTGGTAAAATTAACATGTCATATATAGTACTGATCAGGATTTGCGTTGTCTGTGTGAGAATTTAGGTTTACGTAAATATTTATAAGACTGAGTCATGCCATAGCAGTTGTTGATGTGTATCACTAGCATAGCTTAATCCTTGTGAAACTTGTTATTCAGACTCTTAATAGTTACTTTTGATTAATCTTTTAATTCAAGACACTTGATGACAAAATAGGTTTTGTAAACCTCAGTTTTCTAATTTGCACAATGAAGATAATGATTCTTAACTTTTTTAGGGTTGTTCCAAGGATTACATGTGTATGTGAGGCATCTCAGGTTCCTGACAGAAAGGCGTTCAGTAAGTGTTAGTTACTTGTTAGTTACCTGTTAATAGCACTGTCCTAGGGCTAATTCAAATCAGGTAGTGTGTTGTGTGATTCTTGCCTTTACAGAGGCAGGAATTTCACTTAAAACAGTTAGGGAACCACATGGTGAGAAATACCAGGTAAAGCCAGTAAGTCCTATTCCTTCGCAGGCTCATTCGTTCCCTCAGCATGGGAGGGGGAGAGGATAGTAAGGGACCAGAGTTCTTGAAGGAGGTAAGATGAATATAATGTCGCTCTTGACACTGTACAAAATGATTTTATGCAGCTGTCATCTCTGCCCAATAGCCTTTAAAAAAGGGAAACTAAGAGTTTATTTTCCTTTCCTGAGTGTATTATTCTAGATGTGTTAATGTCCACTGCTACCTGTTACAAAGTGGAGACACGGGAGTGGGACTTTAACCCACAGCCAAATGTAATGGTTAGTAAATTATTTATCATTTCAATACCGTATTTCATTGATTAGCATTTATTTGGCATTCTGAGATCTCTGAAATTGAGATGGTCCTTACATTTACTATCATCCAAGTAGCACATGTGGTATGGTTACCATAGTCTGCACATGTGTGGGCTCAGCCATAGCTGTTCCTGCCGTCATGGCAGTCGGGTTATATGCACTCTTGGTACCGCACGGTTAGTTTACTTGCCATTTAAAAGGGCTTTAAAAGATCGAAAAAACTATGAAGAAAGGCACAGAAATAGAACAGCAGGGTACAGATTTGATTTCATGTGAAGTAAAATATTTGTCATTGGAGGAATGATTGCAGTTTCAAATTTTCTTGCAAAGCTACAATCAAGTGCATTATGGGACCTCAGAAAGGAAGATACTATAGGTGTTTTAAGCTTTTTTTTGTTGTTGCTGAGAAATATGCCAAAGAATTATGTATTGCATGCCAGGCAGTGCGCCTGGAAGTAGGGTGAATTGCTTTATTTCTCAACATAAATGAGACATTTTGGAGCTACAAGAAGCTGATGTGACCAATTCATGTGTCTCCTAGGACTGTCATAAAGGCGTTGGCTCCTAGGGCTGTCATGAAGGACTTCATCACACTTCACTGTCATGAAGGCATTTAAGTGGCAGCCGTTTTTGTCTTTGGTGGTGCATAAAATAATGGTGCTTTTTATAACTGATGGCACCTTACATTCCGTCCATTATAGTGTTTACCTCTCTACTTCCTGATGATAGCTTATTTGGAACTGATTGTACTACTAAGTAATCAAACTTGTGATTATATAAGGGCAGCTAAAATAAAAATAGGAAACTTGTTAAGATGCAGAGATCAAGGTCAAAGTATAAGAATAAAATGTTTGCATTGTTTTGCATTAAATAGGTATTCTTGCCTGTTTTCTTTGTCTTCTCAGATACAGCATGGCATAGAGGTTAGAGTGCAGACTCTGGAGTCAGGCAGCCTGGGGTCAAATCCCAGCTCCACCCCTTACTAGCAATAACTTTGTGTAAGTTACTTAACCTCTCTATGCCTCAGTTTTCTGTCAAATGGGCACAGTGTCTATCTCACAGGTTTGTTATGAGGCTTAAATTAGTGAACACATATGAAGTGTTTTGAACAGCACCTGGCTAAAAGTAAGCAGTGGGTGTGAGCTATTATTTTAACTGGGATTGTCTTCTGTGACTCCTGCATCAGTTGGTACACAGAGTAATTTGAGGTGAAGATGTGATTGTCTATCCCACTCTTACCTTCTTGGTTCCAGTTCAGGGCTGATATGCTACCCATTTCCTCTTCCTTTTATTCCACCCTTTTTTGGGTACATTGATTTGGATTTTTTAGAAAATTGGTTATGATTGACCTATATAGATTCACACACTTTTACACAATACGATCAATGGAATTAGAATTTGTTTGGAAACAAACTTTTTAATACTTTATTTTTCTAAAAATCATATGCTGTGTTTTCAGTGTTTTCCAAGGTTAAATCTGGATACCTCTTAGTGTGAGAGTCACTCTAGCAGTGCCCAGGCGGTGACTGCCTTTGACAGACTCAACAGCCTCCAGGACTGCTGGGCTCAGCAGGGTAGGGTTCCATTTCTAGCCTATGACGATGACCTGTGACTAGAACAGAAAGACTGTTGATGCTTTTCCAAGGACTGTACAGGGGTGTTTCAGTTCGTTATTTCTAGTGGTGTGCTGCTTGAGTGTTGCATTGGGCCCTCAGCTGTTGAAGAACAGAGGATACTGTTTCTATTACAGCTGGCAGTGAACTAGACTGCCCCTTGGACACATAGTACTAACTGAAAGACAGTTAATGGTCAAGCATCAAGTATTGAATCGGGGCTTCATTCCAGTACAATGTTAAGAATAAATTAGATTTCTTCTCGCTGGATTAACTTTGAGCTATTTCATTTTCAGTATTCATCTGTAAGATCACTGTGTCTTCACTTGGGCCAGCCAATTGTTTAAATTGTTTAAAAGCTTACTTGTAAATAGGTTTTTTGTGTTAACTTGTCTCTGTTAACTTGTCAGTTGAAGACTTTAAGGCTGAAAAGGGTTATAAACTGATCTTGTAGCTGGAAGTTAATAAGAAAGGTTTTTCCGTGATTCAGATTAATGAAGAGAAAACATTCCATACTTTATTCCCTCCACAATTGTATTTATAATTCAGAAAATTCTAGCTTTATCTATACATTTTTTTAAGAAATCAAACCTAAAGTTTCAAATATGACATTGGTGGTATCGTTCGTTAATTACATGATTGGAAACTTAATGTCAGTGAAAAATGACACACACAAATGGCATGTGCAGTGAAGCTTAAAATAGCACATCTTCACATCCATGCAAATTCCCTGGACTCCTTATAATGACCTACTTACATACTGCTCACAGAGAGAAACCTGAGGCACTTGAAGCGTCCATTAAGGCTAGAATATTACATTTAAATGTTTTATGTATTTGTAGTTTTGCTATTTACTCATGTTTTGTGCACAAATGCCAAAAGCATTTTCCATGATTAAGCTTTTAAAAGAGCAATACATTTGGCATTTCAGAATGTGTCTGACAGTCAAGTACCTTGTTCCTTGGAGCTTGTTGGTTTTTTAAAGTAAACAGTGCAAGTCTCAAGCCTGTTTACCCAAGATGCTGGTGTCTATTCTTTAAATGTATCCAGATTTACTTTCCAATTGACATATGTCTGTGTTCTTTCTGTTTCTCAAATATAGAGCTGCCAAATGCTGTTAAATCAACTGCGGGAAATCACAGGCATTCAGGACCCTTCTTTTCTTCATGAAGCTCTAAAGGTTAGTCTCAAGGCCTCTATTCAACAGGTTTTAAAACTGTTGTTCAGGGCTTCCCTGGTGGCGCAGTGGTTGAGAGTCCGCCTGCCGATGCAGGGGACGCGGGTTCATGCCCCGGTCCGGGAGGATCCCACATACCGTGGAGCGGCTGGGCCCGTGAGCCATGGCCGCTGAGCCTGCACGTCCGGAGCCTGTGCTCCGCAATGGGAGAGGCCACAGCAGTGAGAGGCCCGCGTACCGCAAAAAAAAAACAAAAAAAACAAAACAAAAACTGTTGTTCATATCATAGTTATGTCAGTTCAAGCTATATTTATGCCAAAATGAAAGTGCATACGTATAGGACAGAAGTTCTGAAGGTCAAATGACCCAGTATCTTCAACATGTAAATTATAAGAGCAGGAAAATGTTGAAGAGGGGAGAGACTCACAGTGCGGGGGAAGCCTACAGAGATTTAAGGTACCTATCAACTAACTGCACTGTATGGACCTTTTGTGGATCCTGATTCGAACTAAAAAGTATTTGAGTCAGGGAAATTTGAACTGGTTATTTGTGTGAGGATAGCATTGTGGGTTATATTTTTTTAAAAAATACATTCTGAAATGTTCACTGATGAAATGATAAGACACTTAGAATTTGCTTCAGAGTATCTGGGGGAGGAGAGGCAGAATAGGTAAAATAAGATCGACCAGGGCTCGGTAATTATCGAAGCTGAGTGATGGGCACATGGGGTTCAATTATACATTCCCTCTCCTGTTGTGTATGTTAGAATTTTTTCCTAAGAAAAGTTTAAAAAGTTAAAATGAAATAGAAGTATGGTCATCACGACAGAATATGATAACTGTTTGGCACCTTTACTGTAGGGGCTGACTTCATTTAGAATCTGTGTCAGTCGCCAGCCTCCTTTTTGATACATCATGCCTTAGCTATTCTGTGAAATCAGGCGGCGTAGTGTCCAAAGCAGTGAGATTTCATTCTTGTTTGCGTGTTGTGGGAAATCAGAGCATGGCAACTCCCTTCCTGTAACTAGGAGTTTAATAGCAGTGCTTTAAGCATAATAGACCTACTATCCTCCGCTGTACTCTGTTTCCTCCTTTATACCCTAGAATTATGCCTAGACTTATTCAGTATGTCACCAGGGTAATAAGAGTTATAACCCCCAAACTAACTTGCTGCTTATTTTAAATGCTGTGATGCTTTACTTTTGAAATTTCTATTTTTTTCCTCCCCTCAGGCCAGTAATGGTGACATCACCCAGGCAGTCAGCCTTCTCACTGATGAAAGAGTTAAAGAGCCCAGCCAGGAGACTGCTGCTACAGAACCATCTGAAGTAGCGGGCAGTGCTGCCAACAAAGAAGAATTAGCAAGTAGGTATATCCTGGCTTGGTCCCGCTCTGATCTAGCGGAGAGTAAGAGATGAGTTTACGTGAGTGTCCTTTCCATCACACCAACCCTTCGGAAATAGTAGTAATAATGGCTAATTACTAAGCCATTACTAGGTGCCAGGCACAATTCTCAGCACTTCAGTGGTTCCATTCATTCAGCACTTATTTAATGAACCCCTATTATGTGCCAAGCACTCTTTTAGGCACTGGAGATGAACAAAAGAAACAGGAATTGCTGCCCTGTGAGAGATGAGGCCATTGAGGGAACAAATGGGAGGCAGATCTTGCAGAGCCTTCATAGCTGCTTGGCATTTACTCTGACTTAAGAGGACTAGCCATTGGAGAGCTTGGTGCAGAGGAATGCTGTAAACTGGTTTCCTTTGGCTAAAGATCATTCTGGCTGCTCTGCTGAGAACAGAATGTGTGGGAGGGAGTAGCGAGCATGGGGCAGAGCAGGGAGCCCAGGACGACTCAGGAAGCTATCGCAGATGAAGGCGGTGTGGGCCAGGATGCAGTGGTGGAAGGGTGACAAGTGCTTGCTCTACAGGATTTGCTTACAAAGGATCTGAGGGTTGTGGAAGAGAGAGGGGTTAAAGATGACTCCAGGTTTGTTTCCTAAGGAGCTGAAAGGATGGAGTTGCACTTAACTGACATGGGAATAATTGCAGATGGAGCAGATTTGGGGTGGAAAATGAGGAGATCGGTTTTGGCAATATTAAGTTTGAGATGCCTGTTAGACATCCAGGTGGAGTATCAAAAAGGCAGTGGAGGGCTTCCCTGGTGGCGCAGTGGTTGAGAGCCCGCCTGCCGATGCAGGGGACACGGGTTTGTGCCCTGATCCGGGAATATCCCACATGCCGCGGAGCGGCTAGGCCTGTGAGCCATGGCCACTGGGCCTGTGCGTCCGGAGCCTGTGCTCCGCAACGGGAGAGGCCACAGCAGTGAGAGGCCCGCGTACCACAAAAAAAAAAAAAAAAGGCAGTGGAGGTCCAAGTGTGCAGTTCAAGGGAGAGATCTGGGCTGGAGTTGGATAAAACTTGGAATCATAAACCTGTTAATGGTACTTAAAGTTATGAGAAGGGATGAGCTCTCCAAGGGAGTGGGTATAGAAAACAGAAAAGGTTCAGTGACTCAGCAGTAGATCTTCCAGTGTTGAGATATCTGGGCGGGGGGCAGGGGAGTAGGAGGAAGACCAGGAGAGTGGTGCTCTGGAGGCCAAAGAGGCTTCTGGGAGGAGGGACCTATCAGCTGCGCAAGGTGGTGTTAATGGATATTTGAGTTGTTTGCAGTTTTGAGCTATTCTGAATAATGCTGCTGTGAATATTCTTGTATATGTCTTTTGGTGCACGTAGTGACTTTTTCAATCCACATTTTTCTTTTCTAGACGCACTCATGTTGGTTGTAATTGTAGTTATTTCTTTTGACTGATGTGTAGTATTTCTTGGTCTGAATATACAACAGAACTGATATATTTGTTGATTGACTTTGGGGTTGTTTTGAATTTTTTGGCTGTTGTAAACAAGGCTGCTGTGAGCTATTTTGATTTATGTTTCTTGTGCATGTATGCAAGAGTTTCTTCAGTGTATATGCCTAGCAGTGTAATTGGTGAGTATTAAGATGTGCTCATCTTCAACTTAGTAGCTATTATTAGTGACATTATTTTCCAAAGTGATTTTTTTAAAAAATATTTATTTATTTATTTGGTTGTGCCGTGTCTTAGTCGCGGCATGTAGGCTCCTTAGTTGCAGCCCGTTGGGCTCCTTTAGTTGCGGCAGGCGGGCTCCTTAGTTGTGGCATGCGACCTCTTAGTTGCGGCATGCACGTGGGATCTATTTCCCTGGCCAGGGATCAAACCTGGGCCCCCTGCATTGGGAGTGCGGAGTCTTAACCACTGTGCCACCAGGGAAGTCCCCAAAGTGATTTTTTTACATATTTATACTCCCACTAACAGGGTTTGAGAGTAACTCTTGCTCTCAAATTTGTTAGATTGTAAAATTGTTGCCTGTCTTTTTGATATGAAATGATAATCTGGTTTTTAATTAGAATTTTTAAAAATTAATTAATGAGATTGAGCATCTTTTCCCTTTTGACCATTCGTGTTTCCTCATGTGAAATTTCTTTTCATGTCTTCTGCTGGTTTTTCTGTTTGTTTGCCTCTTTTTATTGATTCTTGATATTCTTATTGATAATGACCTTATATTCTTGATATTAACCCATTTTTCTGGACTTGGGTGTTGCAGATATCTTCTCCTTGTTGATGACTTGTGTTTTTACACTATGGTGACGAACTAACAAATAGCTTTCATTTATTAATCTTCTGCTATGGTTTGTGTTTTTTGTTTAAGAACTCCTATACCGTGAAGCTATAGGATATTCTGTTATATTTTCTTCTAAAATTGTAATGTTTTGCTTTTCACATTTAAATCTTTAATTCATCTGAAATGGATTATCTTGGTAAGGCATAAGATAGAAACATAGTTCGATCCACCCCCTCCCTTCCTCCAGCTATTCAGTTGGTCCAGGACCTTTATTGAAAAGGCTATACTTACCCACTGATTTACAGTATTAGCTCTGTGTTATATCAGATTTTCGTGTTTTCCATTCTATTTCATTGAGTATCTGTTTTTAGTTCTTTGGAATATATACCTAGGAGTGGAATTGCTAGGTCATATAACAATTCTGTGTTTAACTTAAAAAAAAATTCTAAAAGAGGACTCTTTTTTCATAACTGCAACAATATTATCACACTTAAAAATTAATAACAATTTTTTAATCTCATCAAATACCAGTGTAGAAATGTCCCTGATTGTCTCACTAACAATATGTTTGTAATTGGTTTGTGAGAATAATGATCCACATAAAATGAAAACATTAAAGTATGTTTGAAATGTTTTTTAAGATCCCTTTTATGTATATAGTCCCCCTCTCTTTTTTTCTTGCAGTTTAATGTTTGAAGAAATAAAGTCCTTTGTTTCAGGATTTTATTTGACAGGATTTGCATGATACCACATGATTGCATTCCTGTGGTATCCTTTAATGGATTTTTATGTCCTCTGTCTTTCCTATTAATTTAGATGCTTATCTGGCATGACAAAGTCATAGGTAGTGTTGTGTGTATTTCTTCTATTTTCTCGTATCAAGAAGCAAATAATGTCTGGTCCCCGTCTTTGTGTGTTGTTAAAATCGTTAGTGTGTTCAGATTGTTAGTTTGATTAATTTATCATAAAATTCCCCACATAGTATTTCCAGCCACCATTGGTGATTATTGCTTAGATTCTTTATTTTATTGGATATTTCAAAATGGTAATATTTTATCTATCATTACTTCATAATTTATTAGTTGGAATTCTTTTTTTAAATTGTAGTTTAAAAACACATTAACATAAAATTTACATTTTAATCTTAAAAAAATTTTTTTTTTCATCATGGATATCTTTTAGGGGGGGCATCAATTTTAATTAATTAATTTATTTATTTATTGGCCACGCCACGTGGCATGCTGGGTCTTAGTTCCCTGAGCAGATATTGAACCCTGCCCGCTGCAGTGGAAGCAGAGTCTTAACCACTGGACCTCTAGGGACCTCCCACATTTTAACCATTTTTAAGTGTACAGTTCAGTAGTGTTAAGTATATTCACATTATTGTATAAAAGATCTCTAGAACTTTTTCATCTTATAAATCTGAAACTTTGTTCCCATTAAACAACCCTTTTCTCCCTCCCCGCCCCAGTAACAGCCTTCTACTTTCTGTTTCTGTGAATTTGAGTACTTTAGATACCTCATATAAGTGGAATCATATAGGATTTATTTTTTTGTGACTAGCTTATTTCACCTAACATAATGTCCTCAATGTTCATCCATGCAATGGCATGTGACAGGATTTCCTTTTTTTTTTCTTTTCAATTTTTTTTATTATGGTAAAATACACATCACATAAAAGTTACTATCATAACCATCTTTAAGTTCAGTGGTATTATGTACATTCATGTCGTTGTGCAACCATCACCACCATTCATCTCCAGAACTCTTTTTCTGTCTTGCAGGACTGAAACTCTCTACCCATTAAACAGTAACTCCCCATTACCCCGTCCCCCAGCTCCTAGCAACAACCACCATTCTACTTTCTGTTTTCTATGATTTTGACTACTCTAAGTACCTTATGTAAGTGGAATCATACAGTATTTGTTCTTTAGTGGCTGGCTTATTTCACTTAGCATAATGTCTTCAAAGTTCATTCAGATTGTAGCACATTAGAATTTCCTTCCTATTTGAGGTTGACTAATACTCCATTGTATGTATATACCAAATTTTGTTGATCCATTTATCCATCAATGGATATTTGGGTTGCTTCCACTTCTTGGCTTTTGTGAATAGTGCCATTTGAACGTGCACGTGCAGACAGCTCTTTGAGACCCTGGTTTTTCATTTTGGATGTATTCCCTGAAGTGAGATTGCTCGATGATATGGTAGTTCTACTTTTAATTTTTTAAAGAGTGCTGGAACCTCCACACTGTTTCCCATAGCATTTGCACTATTTTAGAATCCTGCCAACAGTGCAAAAGGGTTCCAGTTTCTCCGCATCCTCGCCAATACTTGTTATTTTCTGGTTTTTGTTTTTCTGATAGCCATTCTAATGGATGTGAGGCATTATCACATAGTGGTTTCAATTTGCATTTTCTCTGATGATTAGTGACATTGAGCATGTTTTCATATGTCTGTGATCCATATTATATCATCTTTGGGGAAATGTCTCTTCAAGTCTTGTGCCCATTTTAAAATCAAATTAGCTGATTTTTTGTTGGTGTTGGGTTGTAACAGTTCTTTATATACTCTGGATATTAACCCTTTATCAGATACATGATTGGCAAATATTTTCTCCCATTCCCTAGGTTGCCTTTTGACTCTGTGGATTGTGTCCTTTCATGCTTTAAACGTTTTAAGTTTGATTTAGTCCCATTTGTTGATTTTTGGTTTTGTTTGTCGGTGCTTTTGGTGTCACATCCAAGAAATCAATGTCATGAAACTTTTTACGTTTAACTTTTTGAAGAACTGCCAGCCTCCATTCTTCTAACTTCCACAGCAGCTGCACCATTTTACATTCCCACTGGCACTACACAGCGTTCTAACGTCTCTACATCTTCACCAACACTTGTTATTTAGCCATCCAAGTGGGTGTGAAATGATAATCTCCTTGTGGTTTTGAGTTGCATTTCCTTAATGGCTAATGATGTGGAGCATCTTTTCATGTGCTTATTGGCCATTTGTGTATCTTCTTTGGAGAAATGTCTAATGAAATTCTTTTCCTATTTTTAAAGTTGGGCTGTTTGTCTTTATTATTCAGTTGCAGCAGTTTATGTATTCTGTATATAGCTTCCTTACTAGATACATGATTTGCAAAATTTTTCTTTCATTCTGTGCTTTGTCTTTTCACTATCCTGATGGTGTCCTTGGAAGCCCAAAGATTTTCATTTGATAATGTCAGATTTACCAATCTTTTCTTTCACTGCTTGTGCTTTGATTGTCATCTGGAAGATGCCATTGTCTAATCCAAGGTCATGAAGATATACCTGTTTACTTCTAAGAGTTTTGTAGTTTTAGCTCTTATCTTGAGGGCTTGATCCACTTTGAGCTCATTTTTGTAAATGATGTGAAGGAGGGGTTAAAAGCCACTCTTTCCCTATTGAATTGTCTTGGTACCTGTGTTGAAAATCAGTTGACTATAACTGTGAGGTTTATTCCTGGACTGTCAATTCAGTCCCACTCGTTTCCATTGATCCATATGTTTGTTCTTATGACGGTAGCACAAGGTCTTGATTTTTAGTTTTGTTTTTTCTTTATAAATTAAGTATTTCATTGCTCATATATAGAAATTCATTCAACTTTTGTTCATTGATCTTTTATCTAACCATCTCTTATTTTTTTCTTTACATCTTTATTGGAGTATAATTGCTTTACAATGGTGTTAACCATCTCTTATTAATTATAACTATTTTCCATAGATTATTTTGGATTTCCCTTGTAGGTGATCATTATCTGTGAATTATGACAGATTTGTTTCTTATTTTGCAATCTTTATAATGTTTTAAAATTTATTTCATTTTGTTATCACACTGCCTGGAACTTTCAGAACCATGGTGAATAAAAGCCCTCAACAACAGACATCTTTGTCTTAGTCTTGGTTTTAAAGGAAATGCATATAACATTTCACGATTAAGTGTAACGTTTGCTGTGGGCTTTCCATGGATATTCTTTCTCAGTCTAAAAATATTCTTTTCTCTTCCTACTTGGCTTGGAGTTTTTATTCCTTAATGGAGGTTGAATGTTATAAAATACTTTTTCTGTATCTATTGAGATGATCATTTTTTCCTTTAACTGTTAAGATAGTGGATTTTACTGGTCTGTTCTCTAACATTAACTCAGTATTTCATTCCTACAGTGAATTCAGCTTGGTCTTAATATATAACCTTTTTTGGTGTGTTAGCAGGATTCTATTTGCTTTTCTTCAGGCTCTTTGCATCTGTGATCATGCGTGAGTTTGTCATTTTTCCTCTCTCTTACTCTTCTTGATTGGTTTGTGATATACCAAGGTGTTATGCTGACTTCATAAAATGAGTTGAGGAGTATATCCTCTGTTCTCTAGAGTAGTTTGTGTGAGATTGAAAATATCCATTCTTTGAATGTTCAACTTTTAGCTGATATTTTACAATAAGTAAAGAGACTATTTAACCTACAGGTATGGGATATATTTCTGACTCTGTGAAGTAAGACTGCAAAAGGGGGTATTTGATCCATTGCATTTTAGCAGCTTGTTATTACTGTACTGTTAGCTAATCATAAGGTTACAGTGTAGCTGTAAGTTATTCATTTGACTCTAACATAGAGTAATAAAGTTGTTTTTACACAGATGAGCCATTGTATTGAGAGTTAGGGAGTGTATCTAATTTTGTGAATGCTTTTACCTTTTTTCCTACAATACAAACAGAAAGGCAATGTTTCCTGCATGTAGACTAATTAAATTTCTATTTATCTTACAGAAGTAATAGACCTTACTCATGATAACAAAGATGATCTTCAGGCCGCCATTGCTTTGAGTCTGCTGGAGTCCCCCAAAATTCAAGCTGATGGAAGAGATCTTAACAGGTTATTGATTTAATTTATAATCTTTGCTCTGCACATTAGTGTGTAGGTCAAAGGCAGTATCTCTGTGAAACAGTTCTGCCAAGCTTCTTTAATTGCACCTAAATGAAATTTCTTTTATGAGAAAATTTAAATTCACATTCGCTTACTTACTCTTTGGTTCACTTTTGAAGAAGCTAAATATGATAAAGGTCTTATTGCAGCCTGTGGTCTTTGAGTTGAGTAGAAGCCTGCAAGGTTTTGTAGTTCACATTTGCTAGTGGGGAAAAACCGTCTAGGGCAAATAACTGATAAATATGTATTCTCTGTATTAACTTTGAGCCTTTGTAAACTTTGAATGTTTTGTTGTTGGCTATTGAAAATGAAAGTTATCACTCAGCTCCCCTAGGACTAGGGGGATATATGTTTTGAATTGGTACTGATTTGGTGATTGTCTGGTATTGTTCACAGATATCCAGTTCCAGTGGTGGCCGGTCAATTTCCAGACATGTTTATCCCCTCATACTGCCAAGTTGTTTCTTTCAGGGAAACATAGGGCCATGGTTTGTGTGCTAATCAATTTCGAGGCTCTCTTATCTTTAGCAGAGTGTCTCTCTTGCCTCTTTCAATGTCAAGGTCTGAGATAAGGCACTATTGTTGAAATGTAAAACTTTTAATATGGTAGCCATAAATAGTCTTGAGTCTCAACTCAGTTCCATCAGGGCCCTTGTTAGTAATAACCTCTGTTATGGCAGGATTAACAACTTGATGTTTAAACCTTTTCACTTATGTTGCAACCTTATAGTTATTATATAGCCAGTGGTTACCCAGTAAATAGTTTATCTGGCATTTTGAGTTACCTGTGAAAGCTTACCTACATTCTCCATATAGTATATTGTTGTTTAACTCTTTTCTTTTTTGATGTGTGATATGTTGGCACAATATAGGATGCACGAGGCAACCTCTGCAGAAACTAAACGCTCAAAGAGAAAACGCTGTGAAGTCTGGGGAGAAAATCCCAATCCCAATGACTGGAGGCGAGTTGATGGTTGGCCAGTTGGGCTGAAAAATGTTGGCAATACGTGTTGGTTTAGTGCTGTTATTCAGGTATGGTATTAAGAGACAACTGTGTCTTCTGGAAACGATTTTGTAATTTATTAAACTGAAATGTGAGAAACATAGCTTTAAAAAAATGGAAACAGATAAATAAAACTGGAGGGTTTTCCCCATGGCATTATTGTGTTTTGGTTGCTTTCTTGTGTTTTGGACCTAGATGCTCTTGTGTCTAAATTGGTCAGTACTGAAAACAGAATCTTCTGTGGTTGTAAAGAGGTTAAGGAGGTGTTTTGGTGAATGCTGTATTACAGCAGAGCAAGAGCTAATAAGGAGAAATCAGTCTTTGGGAGGCTATCATAAATGACCAGGCAGGAAGGAAATGATGGTGGCCTGGAATAGAGAAGTGGCATAAGCCATGGAAGGGAGTCAAAGCATTCACGAGGTATTTAGGAGATCAGATCTATAGGATTTGATAAGCAACCGGGTCGGGATATGTGCAGGAGGGGCTGAGAAAGACTGCAAGGTTTCTAGCTTGAGGTACCAGGTGGACGATAGTGCCATTTAACACCGGAGGAGGAATAATTTGCATGAGTGTTAAACGGGGGATTTCAGTTAGTTTTAATCATGCTGAGTTTGAGGGTCCACGTGGAGATACCGTGTAGGAAGTTATCTATGTGAATCTGTTGTTCAGTAAAAAGATCTGGGTTTCAGATGTAGTTCTGGGAATCAGTAGCATGTAGATGGTGATAAAGCCAAGCTAGAGGATGAATTCCCCTGGGGAGCGTGTTGCCTCTTAAACTTCACGTGGCTTCAGTGCAGCACCTGATCCCGCCCTGCAAGCTTCTCCTTCACAGTACTTGACACCAACCCAGCTGCTTAGCCAAAAATGGAATCCTCCGTTTCCACACATAAAATCCATGGGTTCCTTCAGCTTACTCTGTGCCTGGACTGTTTTAGCACTGGGGAAACAGCAGTAGATAAAACAAAGCCCTCACTCCCATGGAGTTTACTTGGAAAAGAGTGGGACCGACAGGAAACAAAATATATATCAGGTGGCGATAAGTGCTATAAAGATGAATGAATGAGGGCAAGAGGGGCTAGAAAGGGTTCAGCTAGAGAGGGAAGGGGTGCTGTTTATATAGGGGGGTTAGGTATGGCCTTTCTGCTAAGGTGGGCATCTGAGTAGAGGCCTGACTTAGGCGAGGGAATGAGCCATGTAGTTCCATGAAGAATGTTTCATATAATTACATAGAGGACACTGCAGACAGGGAATAGCAAGTACAGAGACTCAGGTCAAGAGCTGAGAAATAGGAAGAAGGCTGGAACTGAGTGACCGAGGAGGGGGAGCAGACGGCTGTGAGTGCAGGGAGGTGGTGGAGGCTAGGGGGGCAGCTTGGGGTCGTGATGAGGGTTCAGGAATCATGTGAGGTGGGAAAGTATTGGAAGGTTTGGAGCAGACAAGCGCTGTGATCCTACTTCCATTTTAAGAGGCTCACTGGCCTCTGCATGGAGAATAGGATGTAGGAAGGTCCTGGGGAATGAGGGACAGGAGTCAGTTCTTTCCTTTTGAGAGAGAGGGAGAGGTTGAGATTGAGACCGAGACCCTTCCCTGGATTCACTTCCCTCCTGTGAGAGATGGTGAAAGAAGCGAGCCTATGGAGGGGATGACTGAGAAGGGCTTCTGAGAAAGCATGGGAGGACAGGACAGAGAGCAGGGCGTGGGGGGTGGGGGCTTGGCCTCCAACAGCAAGAGGGCGAGAGGGTAACAGGGGAGAGGACAAGGAGGAAATGATGACTGCCAATTAAAGTTGAAATAGTTCCTAGTAGTCGTTTTTTCCTCTGAAATAAGCAGCCATTTTTTGAGGCAGAGTGGAAGAGTGACAGAATCAGGTTTTAAAGGGAGTGAAAGTTTAAAATCGTTGTTGTAAACAGCGGGAAACCAGTTGGCGCCAGAATACAATGGTAGGATTTCTGAAAATGTGAAGGTCTACTTGAGGTTGTAGACCTTAAATGTAGAGTGGTATCCACGTGTCCTGTTTGATCGGGACTTTTTCTCTTAGCAGTGCTCCAGAACGCTTAAGTGGAAAATTAAATTCATTTAAGTTGGAGGATTTGCTGGGTATGATGAAAGGACAAAAGAGCAGTTTGAGGGACTTCCCTGGTGGCACAGCACAGTGGATAAGACTCCATGATCCCAAAGCAGGGGGTCCGGGTTCAATCCCTGGTCTGGGGAACTAGATCCCACAGGCATGCTGCAACTAGGAGTTCACATACCATAACTAAGGAGCCTGCATGCTGCAACTAAGACCTGGTGCAACCAAATAAATAAATATATAAATAACTAAAAGGTAAGAGATTGTTTAAAAAAAAAAAAGAGCAGTTTGAGAATTTAATGAAAGATGGGTAGAGACCATGGAATCAAAGCTGGGGAGAGGAAGAAATGAAGACAGGAAGGGAGGGCAGGAAAGAGGTCTGTTTGCTTGGGTTCCTGATGACGTCAAAGCACAGTTGTCCTGTGGGTCATTGAACAAACGAGCCAGAAGACAGGTTATGGTTCAAGAGGAAGTTTTTCTGAATTTGTGATCTGAGAAGTGGCAGTATTTCCGGTATTGACATATCCTGGGTATGTAAAGATGGAGTGGAGGAATAGGTCATGAGATGTGAGATGCTCAGGGAGCCGGGGGGTCCCTCAGCTGAACAAAAGTACCTGTGTTCCCTGAGAAAATGTGAATTGGACTCCTGCTGTGTGCCTAGCACTGTTCTAAGCCCTTGAGATATAGAAGTGAACCGAACCAAGACAGAGCCTTGCCCTTAGGGATTTAGATTCTTGTGAGGCAAGACAGACAAGGAACAATAAATAGAAAATAAATAGTTGAAATAGGAATCAATAAATAGTTGAAAAACTAACTAGTTAACTACATAGACGTTTATATAGTATGTTAAACTCTGGTCAGTGTGGTAGAAAAGAGAGCAGGGTAAGGGAGACTGGAGTTGCTGCAGGAGGGACCGGAGCAGGTTCCAACATAAACTACGGTGTTAGGATAGGCCGCGCGAGGGGATGAGATTAGAGCAGAGGCCCAGGACGCAGCAGGCGAGGGAGTGAGCCAGGCAGCTGTCGGGGGAGAACATTCCATGTAGAAGGGAAAGCACCAAACTATGGCCACGAGGTGGGAGTGAGCTTGGCGTGTTCACAGGACATCAGAGTCCCAAGTGGCTGGAATGCTGGGAGCGGAGGCAAGGATCACTGGAGGTGGGGTTGGAGAGGTAACTTGTCTTGTGCTCTGAGTGAGATGGGGAGTCATGAGGGTTCTGAGCAGAGGAGTAATGGACTCTGACTCGAGTTTTAAAAGGCTCCCTCTGGCCACTGTGAGGAGAGCAGAATGGAGGGGGCGCGGATACAAGTGGAGAGACCTGTGAAGGGGGCCGCTGCAGTCATCACTGAGAGGCCGTGCTGCTCTGGACCAGACTGGTAGCCATGGAAATAGAGAAGAGGTTGGAATCTTGATTTATTCCCAAGGCAGAGCTGACAGGATGTCCTGTGGATTGGGCACTGACCAAAGTCACCTAGTAAGGATGGCAGACTTGGGATGGCAGAGCTCTCACCATATGACAGTCTTCAGTGAATCAGGTGCTTTATTTTGGTTACATTAGAAAGATAGTTAGAAGGACCTGTGTGGAGAGTGGGCTGGTACAGAGGAGGTTCTAGAGGCAGGGAGACGATGTGCCGTGATCCAGGTGAGCAGTGATGGGAGTTTGATTAGAGCAGGTGATAAGGACTGATAGAGAGGAGGTGGTTATGAATAAAATAGTGCCCCAGAGGCAGAGTGCCAGGGACTTCTTACTGGATGTAAATGGTTGATAAAGGGAAAGGAGTCAGCGATTATTCTGAAGTTCTAAACTTTGATGCCTGGAGGAGGAGAATGTAATTAGTGATACAGAGACTACAGGAGAAGAAGCAGATGTTGGAGGATCAAGTTGATATTGGTTTGGGAAATGAGTAACATTAGCTCACACTGTCGTAGTTTTTAAGAATAATAGCATCTTGGGGAAAAGCCAGATTTTGGTGAAGGTGAGGAGGTGGAGTGAAGGGGCTTGAGAACATAAAGCCATTTTTCTCAAGGTAGAAGTGCTGGAACACGTTACGGGATAGTCAGCTGAGTAGGGATGAAACCAGGAGGAATGGAGATGCGCTAGGTAGACATGGGAGGTGGGAAGAGAAGAGACGGGGCTGCCTGTAGAGCTGAGCATCCCAGCCCTGGCTCCAGAGAGAACTTTGGTATCACATCCTAACCTGACTTAAGGTTCCAGTCCAGATGTACACTCCTATTGGCTGAATCCTGGTAGAGCTTGTAGTGGAGTGGGGGAAGTCGGAGGCTTATAGTCCACCCAGGATGCTGCTTCAAGAGTTCCAGTCTGTGGGCTGGAGGGCTTTTCATCTGAGGATTATGTTGCGATGAGGAGTTATAGTCATACAAGAGATTTTTTAAAACATTAACTTTCAAAAGATATTCATAGTTGGAAAAATGTATGATTTACAAACAGTAAAAAGGAATTCCTTTCCCTAATGCTGCCAGCCAGAGATATCTGTTAAAATTTCTTAAAATACAGTATTTAAGGCAAAGAGTGGTGAATAGTAAGCACCACTGTACTCACCACCAGCTTTAGAAAAAAATGTTCCAAATCCCTGTACTGTTGAGTCCCCATTGTACCCACCACCCGTCATACCACCCCCTTCACACAGATACAACCACAGGTGCATGTAACCCTAAACAGTGTACCATGTTGTTTTATATGATTAAACTTCTTATGAACAATATAATACTCTATCTTTCTATACCTTTTTCTCACACAGAATGTTTCTGAGATACATCTATGTTGATACATGTAGCTCCTGATCATTCATTTTTACTGTGTAGTTGTCCTTTTATGAAAACATTGTTTCTACAGTATTATTTTAATGACTATATAATAATCTGTTATACAGATGTACTATAGTTTATTTAATCTTTTCCTGCTAGCCATTAGGTTTTTTCTAGTTTTTTCCTAAAAAGGATTAACATTCTTTCGGCGAAATTTTTATGTGTAGCCATTATTATTTCCTTAGACATAGTAGAATTACTAGGTTGACAGTTATACATACTTTTAAGGTAAAAACTATTTTTTTGCTGCAGTTATTTTGAAAGAAAGGCCATTAATCCATTTCTTTATTTCAGTCTCTGTTTCAATTGCCTGAATTCCGAAGACTTGTCCTCAGCTATAGCCTACCACAGAACGTACTTGAAAATTGTCCAAGTCACACGGTAAATTGGTGTCAAGGAATCTTCACTGTTGTTTAGTCCCATTCTTCCCAAAGGCCTTTTAATTTTGGTTAAAGCTGGTTACTGTGATGCTCTTTGGCTTGTGCAACATTTGTTTTCATTTCCAAATGGCTCTTTTTCTTTCTTTGTGACAAGAAATAATGTAAAGTTAAGCAGGAATAAAATTCTAAGAAAGTGGCAGGTCACCCTGATGGCCTCAGCTTTTCTGCCTCTGGGTGGGAGATTTAGAAATCCCTGTCTGTTTGCGCCTTGTTCAGGCTCCTTTAGTCACTTGCGCTGAGGGATGCAGAGTGGATGACCTGATGCCGGGAGGCCTGGGCCTTCTGAGAAGAGCCTTTAGTCCATTCTTGCCAAAGGATATAGCCTCCTGCTAAGATCTAACCCTTCCCAGGATTTCCCTTGGTGATGCCTTTCCCAAAAGGAGGGATGGCAGCGGTTTTAGAAAATAAACACTTTTGCTTTCTGACATTATTCTCTCTCTGGCTTCTACATAGATATTCTCGAGTTTAGGGCAGTCCCCTACACAGACTTTATCAGAGTACCTATAACAGTTTGAGACCTGATTCCAGTCTAGAACTTTGGAAATATAAATTAGGGAGAGATTGTTGACCACTTTTTTCTTTATGTGTTCAAATTTTCCAAATATGAGGTTTTAAGAGTACACATCGCTATCTTTCCTGCAGGAAAAGAGAAATATCGTGTTTATGCAGGAGCTTCAGTATTTGTTTGCTCTGATGATGGGATCAAATCGCAAGTTTGTAGACCCTTCAGCAGCCCTGGACCTCTTAAAGGGAGCATTCCGATCGCCTGAGGAGCAGCAGGTACAGGAAGCCCATAGTCCTCGTTCTTTCCCTCGACTCTAGAGTTTGCAGTGATGCCTTGTTAACTACTACTGTGATGTTGCCTTGTTTGAGCTGTGTAATAAGCTATGAACGTGACTATGCAGGACTCCGGGTGCCTGCTTTTGCCCTTTGTAATGCCTAAGGAACAAGTAAAAGAAAATGTGTGTGCATGTACGTGTTGTGTGGGGGAGGCTGGCTGTTTTAAAGGAAAGAAGAAAAAATAGTAGAAAGAATAGAATTTTCCAGGGGCTGTTGAAGTAGAAAGGAGGAGATTGGAAAATATCTCAGTAAATCATGGCAGAGGGTCACCAAGAAAAGGAAAGTCTGTCCTTTATCTGCACCTTTGTCTTGGGATGGCCCAAATAGAAATCCTTTTTTTTTTTTTTTTTTTTTTTTTTGCGGTACACGGGCCTCTCACTGCTGTGGCCTCTCCCGTTGCGGAGCACAGACTCCAGACACACAGGCTCAGCGGCCATGGCTCACGGGCCCAGCCGCTCCACGGCATGTGGGATCTTCCCGGACCAGGGCACGAACCTGTGTCCCCTGCATCAGCAGGCGGACTCTCAACCACTGCGCCACCAGGGAAGCCCAGAAATCCTATTTTTAAAACAATCTAAACCTGAGTTCAGTAGCTTTTCTGAGCAGTCTTTCTCTTCTAGACTCTAGTACGTTCCTTTCCCTACCTCCTATTCAGATCAAAGCTATCACTATTAGAGCAGCTTCTTCTTCATAAAATTACTTTTTTTCTCTATTTGTCTAAAGGTCCTGCAGTTCTACAAAATTCTCAAAACATTTCATAAATGTTTCCTTTCTCCAGATCTCATATTGTTCTAGAGGACTTCAGTCTGTCCTTTGGACCTCTTTTTAAAGGCCTAACTGGAAGATTTTGTTTGTTAGTTTGTTACAAATAGATGTGGCTGGAAGGGGTAGTGTTCCCATTTCCTCCTAATCAGAAATCGCCCAATGGGTCTTGTGTGTTGTCTGCAGCAGCTGCATTCCAATGTTCCTTGTATCTTCACGATTCTTGGACCTGAAAAAGAAATCCTTTGTAGTAATAGAATCTTAATCATTGGTGGGATAAGGGCAAATTTTCATTTCCCTAAGTATACTGTTGGGTCTAACTCATGCAATTTGTGCGTCTGTTACAGCAAGATGTGAGTGAATTCACACACAAGCTCCTGGATTGGCTAGAGGACGCATTCCAGCTAGCTGTTAATGTTAAGTGAGTGTTGAGGATTTGTTTGTACATCCTTCCTACTCACAGCGGGCCAGTGAGAATTACGATTTGGGGGGAAATTATTCTTCTCAAGCAGAAATTGCTGATTTTTACCAAACCCTGTGGGGTAACCACTCATATTTGTCATTGTTTATCCCCCTTGCCTTTGGTTTTCCCCCTGTAGATAATCATATTAACCTGTAATGTTTTTTCTAAAAGGGTCATAACTATTAACTTTTTAAAAGTCATCACCTGTGCTGTAAAAGTATTGAAAGATACAAATCAATCCTTGATGTGAGAATGGAGGTATAATATGAATACATTGAATTTAATTATTTCAGTCACTGACAGAAGTAAAATTCAAAGCAAAGAACATAAATAGCCCTTGCCAAATACAGATGCAGAGATACTTGCTTCCTAAGTTTTTTTTTTAAAACTCATAAAACAGCTTTCCAAATAGCATCTTACGTAGTTAATTTAAGATAGGCTTATGGAAATAAGCTGTTTTCATTCCATCTCTATTGTGCCACCAGGAAAACATCTTCATATTCATTTGGAAAACTGCACAAGAGGGTTCATTCTTACTTTTATATGACTTCTATACCTTATATATTTCTGTCACTGGATATAGATGTATATATTGAATGTACACACACACATGTATTTACATGTATGACTCCCCTCTTAGACTTTCAGTTCTGTAAGGCCAGGGATCATGCCTGTATTGCCTTTGTGTCTCCAGAATTTGATACAGTGCTGGGTATATACTTGTTTAATGAGGGGTTTTTTTGTTTTTTAAATTTTCTTTAACATCTTTATTAGAGTATAATTGCTTTACAATAGTGTGTTACTTTCTGCTTTATAACAAAGTGAATCAGCTATACATATACATTTATCCCTGTATCTCCTCCCTCTTGCATCTCCCTCCCTCCCACCCTCCCTATCCCACCCCTCTAGGGGGTCACAAAGCACCGAGCTGATCTCCCTGTGCTATGCGGCTGCTTCCCACTAGCTATCTATTTTGGTAGTATATATAAGTCCATGCCACTCTGTCACTTCGTCCCAGCTTACCCTTCCCCCTCCCAGTGTCCTCAAGTCCATTCTCTACATCTGCATCTTTATTCTTGTCCTGCCCCTAGGTTCTTCAAAACCATTTTATTTTTTTCTTTAGATTCCATATATAATGTGTTACCATACGGTATTTGTTTTTCTCTTTCTGACTTGCTTCACTCTATATGACAGACTCTAGGTCCATCTACCTCACTACAAATAACTCAATTTTGTTTCTTTTTATGGGTGAGTAATATTCCATTGTATATATGTGCCACATCTTCTCTATCCATTCATCTGTCGATGGACACTTAGGTTGCTTCCATGTCCTGGCTATTCAATAAGTTTTTGAACTGAACTAATCCGTTACTTATTTTAGAGCATACTTAGATCTTTGAGGGTTGATGAAAATGTATTATTTTTGCTTTTGATTGGTGGTTTGGCTTAATGTATTGCTTATCTGATCCAAATGATACAGAATTGTTTCCTTGTTTTAAAAGCAGCAATCCCAGGAACAAATCTGAAAATCCAATGGTGCAGCTATTCTACGGTACTTTCCTCACTGAAGGGATTCATGAAGGTAAATTCTCCGCTCTAAATGTTAATTCTAGACTTGTGACCACATCTGTATTACTGTGAAATGGCTTGAGAGTCAGACAAATGCAGATCTGAATACTGGTTCTGCCTCTTAGTATGTGTGTGATCGTGGACAAATTACATGAGATCCTGGATCCTCAGTCTCTTCATCTGTAAAATGGGCACAGTGTTCATCTCAGAGTTGCTATATTGAACTGTGTGATATTTGCACAGCCTAAATCTGGTATTAATGTCAGACACACACTGATGTTAATCAGTTTTCTCTGTTGTTTTATCTAATCTCAAGGTTTCATTGAGTCAGGCTGCCAAAAGTGTGTCTACTCTAGGGCCTTATCTAAGCTGCATGTTGGACACCTGGCCAATCATTCTCCATCTAACACCTGTCTTCTTTTACCCCTCTGATAGCCTTTGCAAAACAATCTAGTCTAGGGACTTACCTGTTGGTCCAGGGGTTAAGACTCTGTGCTTCCACTGCAGGGGGCATCGGTTCAATCCCTGGTCAGGGAACTAAGATTCCGCATGCCATGCCGTGTGGAGAAAAAAAAAAAAATCTAATCCACTGTCACTCCCAAAAAACAGCATTTCTTGATATCATATAACTAGTCAAGTGTTCAAACGCCCAATTTGTTTTACAATTTCATGTGTATATAAATATATAATTTTACATATGTAAAAGTAAATACACTTCCCCATATGTATACTTTTTTACAGTTTGTTTTAATCAGGATGCAAATGTGGCTCATTTATGATTGGTCTTTTAAGTTCTTCTCAAAATCTGCAGACTGTCCCTTCCCTCCATTCTTTCTTCCTTGAAATATATTTTTTAAGAAATTAGGTGGTTTGTTCTCTTATGTTCTCTACAGTCTAAAATTTTGCTGCTTGCGTATCTGTGACATAGTTTAACATGTTCCTCTTTGCTCCTCTTTTTGTAACTTGATAGTTGGATCTAGAGTTTGACCAGATTCAGGTAAGGCTTTTTAATTAGTCAAGACTAATTCACAGGTGGTGGGACAGTGTTTGATCAGGAGGCATAGTTGGTTGTCTTTCTTTTTCTGATGTTAGCAGTTGTTAATGATCTATGCCTGGATCCGCTGGTTCATTAGAGGTAGCCATCCCAGCTAAGTATACTTCTAACCAGTTCTGAGCAAGTTGCTGAATTAAGAAGATACTGTCTCTCTGGTGCCAGGAAAAAAAGCTTTCGATAGCAGTAGTGGTGTCTTTAAAAAAGCAATCTGTTTCTTTGCCTAGGGAAGCCCTTTTGTAACAATGAGACCTTCGGCCAGTATCCCCTTCAGGTAAATGGTTATCGCAACTTAGACGAATGTTTGGAAGGGGCCATGGTGGAGGGTGACATTGAGCTGCTTCCTTCCGATCATTCAGTGAAATATGGACAAGAGGTGAGTTGGATATTTTTATTTGCTTTGCCAAGACAAAGCCAGTTAAATAGGACTGAGCTTTTGGGCAAACTGTTTTCACATCACATATTAAATAACTTTGCACTAACAGGACTTCAACTAGTCTGAAGTCTCTCATGAGTTGATAAGAGTTAGTGAGTCTTAGTGTTTGATGAATAAATTCTTGTATGAATTTGAGTTAATCATATGAAGGTTGTATGCTGCTTCTGACGTTTTAAGTATGATCAAGTTTCTCTCTTTCTGTTGAAGCCTACCTGTACCTGAGTAGGGAGAACCACTGCCTCCATATTTTCGGAGGGTAAAAGTACAGTGATTAACTCCTATGGTATGCCATTTAGAATATTTTCCCTATTATAGTGTTTACTTTTCTCAGTTGTAAATTCTGCCTTTGCTTTAAAAATTTTTTAAATGTAAGATTCATTTATTTATTTTTGTGGGTTGGAAAGAAAGGGGGAATTACAGGGCAAGCAAGGGTAATTAATATCTCAAAGTTACCGTTAAGAATTAGTTACATTGTAGCATAATTGCCAACACCACACAGCTTGGATTATTCTCCTTTCATCATACATCTTGAACAGAATTGTGCCTTATATGAGTCCAACTCAGTAATTACTTACAAGAGAAAGAAAATCTTTCTTGAATTAAATACGGAGCCTGACATGAGCCTTGTTGTAGAGCAGTGCTGGAACTGGGAGACAGCTACCGCCTCCCTAGCTTTCCAAGGAAAGTATTAATTCCTGATTGGGAGGCATATCATCTGTGCCATCTGTGCAGAGCTGATGCTTGCTCTTACAAAAGGCAAGGAGTGTTCATTAGCAACTTAGACCTCTGGAGACCTCTTTGCAAGAATGGGACCTCTCTATTAAAAAAAAAAAAAGAAAATTGTGCCTATTTAGGTATAGCTCTGAGGTGGTCAGGCAGGCTGTCTAGATTCACCTCATGCTGACAAGGGTATGTGGAGGGAATATAGCTATTTGCACCTTTGGTAAAGGGAACATTTTAAAGCTGTTCCTACAGACCTCTGGCATACAGGTGAATTGAACAGAAATGCCTTTCCGGGTTTAGCTTTTTCCTCATCTGCTATCAGTGACAGTTGAGATCTTCTTTATAATTCAGTGCTTTCTGTTCTTGAAACTCAAGGCAACATTATAGGTTGATTTGACTAAGTCCTTTGTGAGATCTGTCAATTCTTGGAATTCAGAGATTTTCTCAGAAACTTGAGAACTCATAATCATGAAGCTATTTCACGTTTCCTTTTTAGAAATAAAGGGGATTCAAATTACGGTTAATAGACTGTAAATAAATAGTATATAGTATATGTACACATATTAATCTTTCTGGACAATTTCTAATTCTTTGGTTAGGCTAGCCATTTTCTCCAGGTTTTAAACCTCTTGAATACTGATGATACAGTGAATGATGTGTAGATTCTTGGTGAAGTTTACATATTTAAGGGTCGTCATTTCTGAGGATGATAGTTGAGTTAAAATGTTATTCACTGGCTTGTAAATTTGGAGTCTTGAGAAGTGTTTAACCATATTCTCTAAGAAGGCATGATTCTAAGTGGTCATTTTACTGTTTGGAATAAAAAAAAAAGAACTCTAGTATGAGTTTGATTACCAAAGGAAGAAAGTCTGATGAGGGATAGTTTAAATCTGGCTATTGCTATCTCCTAAAATTAACTTTTCTCTCCCGCATTTCTACTCCTGACATAGCGTTGGTTTACAAAACTACCTCCAGTGTTGACCTTTGAACTCTCAAGATTTGAGTTCAATCAGTCCCTTGGTCAGCCAGAGAAGATTCACAATAAGCTGGAATTTCCTCAGATCATTTATATGGACAGGTGAGTTCTGTGGTTGATTGTCTTCTTAATGTGTTGTAGCAGTAGAAGTGAGCATATACTAAGTGTATTGTACATAGGACTCACCTGGAGCTCTTGATAATATACATATTTGGATTCAGTGGATCTAGGTTGCGACCTAAGAGTTTGCATTTCTAAGAAGCTCTCAGGGCAATGCTGTTTGATGCTTCTGATCTCTGGACCACAATTTGAGTAGCTAGGCTTTAGGTGAAAGCCCTGCTGTCTGGTGAACAGTATCTGGAGTAGCTGCTGTGTATTTCTCTCTCATTTAATACTATTTGTATTCCTGAAAAAAGAAAAAAATCCTAGACAGACTTACATTATAGAATTTTAATCTTCTTAAAGTCTGTTTTACTGTTTTATTGACATATAGTTTACATACAAAGAAATGTTACCATTCTTAGGTGTACAGCTGATGAATTTCAGCGAAAGTATACAGCCAAGTAATACCACCATCACCCGGAAGGTGATATAGATACAGAACACTTCCATCACCTGGAAGGTTCCCTCATGCCCCTTTGCAGTCAGTCCCTTCCCTCCACCTTCAGGCAACCACTTGTCTTCTGGCCCTGTACTTTTGTCATTTTTAAAATGTCATAATTAGGGACATCAATATTTAGCATGAGCCCTCTTGTGGCCGTCATCTTTCACTTAGAATAATGTATTTGGAATTCATCCATGTTGTTGCATATATCAGTGATTTCTTTCTTAATATTATTTAGTATTACATTGTATGGAGGTACCACAATATTTTTTCCATCAACTAGTTGATGGACATTTCAGATGTATCCAGTTTTAGGCTATTATGAATAAAGCTGCTGTGAACTTTCACATAAAAGTCTTGGTGTGGTTTTAGTGCTGCTGGGTAAAATACCTGGGAGTGAGATTGCTATTGTATGAAAAGTATATTTTTAACTTTATAAGAAATTTCCAAACTGTTTTCTAAAGTGGCTATACAGTTTTGCGTTCCTATCGGCAGTGTACGAGAGCTACATTTGCTCCAAATCCTCACCAATACTTGGAATTATCGGTCTTTTAAATTTTAGCCATTCTCTTGGGTTTCTAGGAGTATTTTCTTTCTTTTTTTTTTTGCGGTACGCGGGCCTCTCACTGTTGTGGCCTCCCCCGCTGCGGAGCACAGGCTCCGGACACGCAGGCTCAGCAACCATGGCTCACGGGCCCAGCCGCTCCACGGCACGTGGGATCCTCCCAGACTGGGGCACGAACCCGTGTCCCCTGCATCGGCAGACGGACTCCCAACCACTGCGCCACCAGGGAAGCCCTTATTTTTCTTTTGATTTATAGTTCCCTGATAACTAACAATGTTGACCATATTTTCATGTGCTTAATTAATGGTCATTTGTATATTTTCTTAGGTGAAGTGTCTGTTCATATCTTTTGTCCACTTTTTAATTTGGTTGGTTGTGTTCATACTGAGTTGTAAGATACAAATCCAAATATTTTCTAACTCTACTTGTCTCTTCCATTTCTTTACTGGTATTTTTAGAAGAGTAGGGGTTTTTGGTTTTGATGAATTCTAATGTATCAAGTGCCCTTTTATAGTTTGTGTTTTTGGTTTTCTAATTAAGAAATCTGCCAACCTAAGGTCACAAAGTTTTTCTTCGATATTTTTCTAGAAATTTTTAAATTTTAACTCTTATGTTTATGTCTATGACCCATTTAGAGTTTATTTTCATATATGGTATGAGGTAAGGGGATTTTTTTGCAGGGTGGGTAAGGCGGCATGCGGATGCCCAATTATTCCAGCATCATTTGCTGAAAAGACTCTCTTTTCCCCCATTGAATTACCTTGGTACTTTTTTCAAAAATTAGTTGAACTTGTATTTGCAGGCCTTTTTCTGGAGGTTTTATTCTGTCTATTGTATAATCTTGTGCCAGTGCTACATTGTCTTGACTACTGTGATTTTTTTTTAACATCTTTATTGGAGTATAATTGCTTTACAATGGTGTGTTAGTTTCTGCTGTATAACAAAGTGAATCAGTTATACATATACATATGTTCCCATATCTCTTCCCTCTTGCGTCTCCCTCCCTCCCACCCTCCCTATCCCACCCCTCTAGGTGGTCACAAACCACCTGACTACTGCGATTTTATTGTAAATCTTGACATCAGATAGTGTAAACCTCCCACTTTGCTATTCTTTTTTAAAAATTGTTTGGGCTATTATGATCCATTTCTATCTAAATATTAGAAGCAGCTTGTCAATACCCCTAATAGCTATTAGGATTTTGATTGGGACTGTGTTGAACCGATAGATCAATTTGGGGAAATTGACATCTTAACAATTTTTAGTCCTTCAATCTATGAATATGGTATAGCTCCATTTACTTGAGTCTTTGATAATTTCTCTCAACAGTGATTTATAAATTTTTTGTGTACAGTTCTTGAACATATCTGATTGTTTATCCCTAAATAATTATTGCTTTTGATATTATTATAAGGCTTTTTAAAAAACTTTACTTTTTGTTTGTTCTTTACAAGTATACAGAAATGCAATAGATTTTTTCTCTCTTTCTTTTTAAATTGACTTTGCATCTTTTGACCTTACTAAGAAATTCACTTATTAGTTCTGATGCATTTTTGTAGATTCCTTGAGATTTTCTATGTAGATGATCATGTTATCTGCAACTAAAGGCAGCTTTACTTCTTCCTTTTCTATCTGTATGACTTTTACTTCTTTTTTTTACCTTACTGCACTGGCTATGCCTCCAGTAAAACACTGAATAGAAGAGGCAAGAGTGGGCATTCTTGGATTGTTCCTGATACCAGGGGAAAGCTTTCAGTCTTTCACTATTAAATATGATGTTAGCTCTGTGTTTTCATAGATACCCTTTGTCTGATTAAGGCAGTTTCCTTGTATCCCAAGTTTGCTGAAACTTTGTGTCATTAATGTTTTTAAATATAAATTGTGTTTGTGGGATTATTATTTGCTTAGGTACATGTACAGGAGCAAAGAGCTTGTTCGAAGTAAAAGAGAGTGTATTCGAAAGTTGAAAGAGGAAATAAAAGTTCTGCAGCAAAAACTGGAAAGGTAAGTCATCGACACCTTTGTACTTCAAAATGTGAAAGATAGAGTAGGGTATTAAAATTGGATAATTTGCTTTTATCTAAAAATTCAGAGTTTTAAGTATTAACTAGTGTTATTTTATAAAATAGATAAGAAAAATGTGTTTCTAAGTGGGAAACTGTCTTTAAGATGTGCAGTAGTAGTCCCAGGGAACATTAGTGACCCAAGTCTCATAGTTGGCAGTGTACTGAAGAGCGCCCAAGTTCTGATTTCACAGCTCTTTACTTTTTCTGCTCTCCTTGCCATCTTTTTCACAAACACAGGAGAGGTAACTGCCACAAAACTCTAATCCCTTTGTCTTGGGAAAGCAGTTTTGAGGTGCCTGGGGAAGGTAAAACAATGGTGTTCTCTCTAGAGTGGTGCTGACTCAAACTGAAGGCCTGTATTTGTGACACATACCAAGTCCTTTCTCCTGTGGAGGGATCTTTCCCTTTTTGTTCATCTGTTCTGCAAGGACTGTTTCTGTGGACTCGCCACGTGACTTCCTAAGGGGGAGTCAGTGTCATTTCTCTCTAGTAGAAGAGAGCCCATTGATTTCATGTGCAGGAAGGAAATCATAAGTACACTGTCAGTGGCTTTTCCCCCTTTATCTACTTAGCATCTTGCTGCTACCACCCCACCTCTACCCACTTCATTGCTAGCTCAGTAATGTCCCTGACGGGCAGAACCTTCCATACCAGCCTGAGAAAGACCCTGTACCTATAGGTGCCCCTCCTCAGTTCCCTCTCTCTCACTTAGGAAGAACTTATCCAAGAGGTATTATGATCCATCACCTAGTTGTCTAAATATAGACTTAAGCTGGGGATTGATTCCTCACATACTCCTGGAAGTGACTTACGGGACTTTATACCTGTAGCAATATTTTACTTTTAAGGTTTTAGTGATACTTTGTAAGATTGGAAAGTTCTGTGTTTATACAACCAGATATACATGATGCATTATAGCTCAAAAATGCTCAATTTGCCAGTAACCAGCAAGGCATTCTGGCTTATTTAGATTTTAAAGTAGTGTACAGGAACATTTTCTATAGTATGATACTACTTTCTTTTTAAAATAAAGTGGCTTTTAAAATTTCAGATAATTTTACTTAGGTAATTTTAAAAAAAAATTGCTTGTCTGTGTGTGACGTAATCCTGGGAATCTATACAAGACACTGTTAATGGATACCATTAGGTGGTAGAAGTGAGATGGGGGTGGATGGCTTTTGTGGTTTGTTTTACACTTTTTGTATTTGTTTTCTTACCAGGTACATGCATTACTTTTATTATTTAAAAAAATAAAAATGTTCACCATTTCTTCTATAAGGTACTCTAATATTAAAAATAAGATTTCTTGTGTACAGTGTAGACATCTCTTTTGAAACTACTTTTGCTCTGATTCTACTAAATTAATACAAGTGCTGCATTCTATGAAGTAGTTGGTCTAAAGGAATTCAGTAGAAGAACAGAAAAATGATTGTCATAAAATTGAAGATAAGTTTCTTAGAGAAAATTTTTCCCTAAAATTTTGTATAAGTATCACATTAAAATACAGCAAACCTGACTGAGAAGAGTTACAGATGTAAAAGAATGACTTAAAATCTTATGACAGATTATCAATGCTGCAGTGCTAGTAAGAAGATGTTTCCTTTGGTCCAAGCCAGCGCTGTATTAATAACTTCTTTCAACAAACACTGAAAGCCTAAGAAGACATGTTAACCATGTCTATGGGATAGACAAGAGGTTTACTTCATGTACTGTAGGAGTTCAGAGAGGGGAGATGTTCCTTTGGCATTTGGGGGCACGGCATATGGAGGGGAGACTTCATGGAGAAAGTAGATCTTGAAAGACCAGTTGAGTTTAGGTAAGCTGATAGCTGAAATTAAGCCAAGGAAATAGGAATGTAAGGAATGGAACAGTTCTTCAAAGTTCTTCTAGTTTTACATATTTAATATCCTTTTCAGTGAAAGCTGTAACTCTCTGTGGCAGGCAGATCCACAGGAGAAATCATTCTAGTTCTCCTTTCAGTTAGAGTAGCTGAAGTGTCTTTGCTGCATACCCTCTAACGTGGTTGATTTTGAGTCGCATTATATATATTTTTTATTTCATAATGTCCTTTTTGATATAGAAACAGACAATTTTCCTTCTTCCTAGTTTTATGCCTGTTTCTTTTTTCACTTTCTTTAGAGAAATGTAAAGTGACTCTATCCTTTTATAAATGGAATCCCAGGATTATAGTTTACCTGTGCCAATGAGTCAGCTTAATTATGTACCATTTAGACTCTCTTCTGCAGTGAGCTGTAGAATTCACTAAAGTAAATCTCTTTACTGAGTGTAGCATATGCTAGTAATGGCAGAACATTGGGTACTATTAAAATAATTAATTAGTTGTTTTGGTTACATATTGAAGACATTTATTATTTACTAATCCCAAAGAAATCTTCAATAATTTATTCCTGGCCTGTGCTGTTGAATGAGTATGTGAATAATAGGGTACGTAGGACTCGGCAGAAGAAAGATTTGCCTTTTCTTATCTCTGACCTTTGTCAATACCTGCTTCCCATTTCCAGATTTCTCTCTCTCGTTTTTCCTAATTTCAGAGTACTTGATCTAAAGGGCAGCAGAGAAGAAACCCTTGGGTACTAGTTCACCAGCATTATTTTCAGATTTGAGTAATGATAACATATCTCTTTTGCTTTAAGAAACAGAATTTACTTTTATGACAAGAGCCTAAATGATATGAATCAAGAGGAAGCATCACTGGCGTGACTTTGACTAGGAGCCCATTTTAAATGCTTTTTGCCAGGTGTAAAAATTTAGGTTATTGTCAGTTTTCACTTTTGTAGTTAGAGAACTTTTTGCTCTATAGATTAACGTATTAAATATTGTATGGCATTTAGGAATAAGCCTTTCCATTGACTCTCCAGAAAATAACAGATCTTTTGTCAGCGAGCCTGAAAATACAAGGCAGCCTTGGCAGTAGAGTACCATTGTCTCTGCCTCCTAGGTATGTGAAGTACGGCTCGGGCCCGGCTCGGTTCCCACTTCCGGACATGTTGAAATATGTTATTGAATTTGCTAGTACAAAACCTGCCTCAGAAAACTCTGCATCTCAAAGTGATGCACGCATGATGTTACCACTTTCTTCTGCGCACTGCCCGGCTTCTGACCTGATATCCAAGGAAAGGTAATGCAAACAAGTTTTAAAAATAGTATATAATGGGCTTTTTGGTTTAATTTGAACTGTGCACCATCTTTCCACCTGATTAACACTCACCCCGTAAGAGCTCAAAGGTGGTGAGCTCTTTGTCTTAAAGGGAAGGATTTTGCCAACTGTCACTTGGGTGAATTTTTCATAATAATTCCCACCGGTGCCTTCGTCTTGCCCACAGGATAGTTGGGATTATTTCAGAGGCGTTTTGAACTATTTGGAATAGTGTTCATTCTCCAGCAGGCCCACCTTGCTTTGAGCTTGCTATAAGCTAGGTGCCACAAAAGGCCTTCCTCAGAGGAAACCTCAGCCCCTGATCTTCTAAAACATCTCATTTTCTCGTTTGCCGAAGAAGTGTGCATGGCTAAGTAAACATCAAGGGAAGGGAAACTTACAAATAGAAAATTAAGATATGGAAAAGAAGTTGCTAGAAATTGAAGAGGACAGCCTAAAGGGGTTTACCCAGTAAAGAGACAGCGAGGCCACGTCACATGAGCCCTTGATTCTCTTGCAGCTCAGCCGTGTACAGCACCTTCTGTGGCCTGGAGGAGCCACTGGGGCCAGCGCGGATCAAATTTGATGTGTGTGTCCTGGCTAACAAAAACACTAGAACCTATAGAAAAGGTTAGACTCTGATGTTAAAAAAACAAAACAAAACAATCATTCTTCCAGCTCCCCCTGCCGCACACACGTATTAATATTCGTTCATTGATGTGTGTGCAGAAGTGCATATCTGGATAGAACATTCCAAATGGTAGGAGTGATTATCTCTAGGGGATGGCATGAGGCAAGGGGTGGGGGGTTCTTTTACTTTTATACTCTACCTACACGTATTCCTTTGGATTTTTGTAGAATGTTTTTATGTCCTTTGTAAAATATAAATGGTTTTAATTTTTTAAAAGTGGTTTAATCTGTTTAATGACATAAAATAGTACTGCCTATATTAGATTTTAAAGTGCTCTGTGTGTGTGTGTAATCTTTTCTGAGATTGAGATGTCTGCTCTTTTGCTTATATTGGGCTTATTTTTCCATATGTATGGGTCCTTAGGGAAAAGAGGTTTTCTCCATTATTCTGTGTATAGGAGAAAGGCAGGTTGGAAAGGGAGAGAGGGTTTCTTTTAAGTCAGAGGTAGGAAGTTTATATTCTTCAGTTTTGGTGTGAAACAGAAACCTAAGTACAGTCACAGGATTAGTTTATATTCCTGCTGGTTTGTCTGTGTGCAGTTTGTTTGACATTAGTTAATTAGTAGATAAATTAACATTTACCTTACATACTTTATTCTTGGTTTACAACAACGATGTAAAGAAGTTAACATCCCGCATTTCATAGCTGAGGTATTAGATTACTTGCCTGAGGCTACTAACTTTTCCTTGGGTATTTGGCTAAGGCGTGGTAGAGCTGAGATTGTCTGCCTTTAAGTCCTGCACCCTGTGCTCTCCCAGGGGGCCACCTATTTGTATTCCTGTGAGTTGGATGTTGAGCTGATACTATTTTTCTTCTGTGTATTTTGTTCCTGGATCTGTCTATCCATCTCACTTTAGTCAGTTGCATCTTGGAAACACTATAGTTGATTTCTTGATTATTCCAGTCCCAATCTTCTCTTTTCCATGTTCCTTCCCATCGTTTCTTCATGAAAAGGCAAGTGGTTAGAGAGCAGGAGGCATAGACTCTTAAACCCAGGCGGATCTGGGTGTAAATCCCTCTCTGTCATTTACTAGCTGGGTGAACTTGGATACGTTGCTTTATTTCTCTAAATGTTTGTAGTTGGTAAAATAGGGATGGTCATAGTACCTGCCTCATGAGCAAGTTGTGTTAAATGAGATGATGCATGTAAAGGAAAGGTTTGGCTCAGTAACTCTGCAGAGTAAACGCTAAGTTATAGCTGTACTTCTCCACGTAGCAGCTTGCTTTTAGAAAGCGCATTAATTTAGGCCAAGGCATATTTTGGAAATCATCATCTGAGCATGTTTTTTATCTTCCTTCAGTACAAGTAAAGAGAGCACGTCTCAAGATGCTGAAAGTACCTTTTCTCCTGAAGATTCTCTACACAAATCTAAGGTGGCGAATCAGCCACTTACACCTTCCCGATCTTCCATGGAAATGCCCTCACACCCAGCTCCTCGAAGGGTCACAGATGAGGAGATAAACTTTGTTAAGACCTGCCTTCAGAGGTGGAGGAGCGAGATTGAACAAGATATACAAGGTTGGCTCTTTCAATACTTCCCAGTTACTCTTTGCCTTTTCTGTTTGTTTGAACATGTGGAAGTTAGGTACCTTGGGTACATGTCCTGCCATTGCCATGTATACTGTTGAATTTTGGGGATTGTGACCTCTTTGGTACTTTTTGTTCCCTGTGAGATTGGGTCACACACTTTTGTTTTCCAACCATGAAAAGATTCCCCCCTGGATTCCCTCCTCAAAATTTCTGGGAAATCCTGGGTAGCTTGGACACTCATGACACTTAACCTTTGGCTGAGAATTTTCTGCATCTGCTGATTTTCTTTTCCCATAGTTTATCTGAACTCTGGCTTCAGTTGACCCAAACTTAGAATTTTGTTTTCCTGAATTACCACTTTTAAAGTCTTTTCTACATGAAGTATGCTTTATTGAAGGTTAATGAAGCAAAGACTATTTGAGTAATGCACGCAATGTAAAGTCGTATTATTCAGCATTCTGTTCCGAAAATCCTTTGGCCTCGTTGTCTTGTTGCTCGGACTTCCCCTCCTCCCCTTCTTTCTCCTTTTATCCAGGGAGCAGTAAATAAAGAAGGAATACAAATCCCGATTCCTCCCAGGTTTTTATTCATAGAAATCTGGCCCTGCCTTTTGTTCCGCCTTCTCCTTTCCGGTCCTGTCCCTGGGACATATATTTTACACCCAGGTGCCCCATTAAGGTCTTTTTCCAGAAACTGTTTTCTCTCTAAGAAATTCTGGTGTGAATTATAAGAGGTGATTTTTAAAAAATCTTAATGTAGTTATATTAAACTAAAAGCCTTTGTAACCTAAAGCTCCACCTACTTTAAAACTGCGTCCTTCTTCGTGGTTCATAGCGTGAAGGTGAACTGGTCAGAACCCCAGGTGCAGAGAAGCCGTACTCTTTGCAGAGCTAAAGCTGCCTGGCTGACGTGTAATGAAATCATTTTAACGAAGTATTCTTTTTTTTTTTTTTAACAGATTTAAAGAACTGTATTGCAAGCACTACCCAGACTATTGAGCAGATGTACTGTGATCCTCTCCTCCGTCAGGTAGAATGAAAATTGATGGGAAGGTAGTCAAGGCATGTTCTAATGGTGCTAATGGTAGATACAAAAAGAAAAGTTGATGGTTTTCTTTGAAACTGAATGGAAACTTCCCTGAGATGTAAAAATCGCTTTAGGAAAGAAATAGCTAGTGTTCTATATTTTAGGCTAAAAAAAAAAGCAGTGTATCTTCTGTCACCAACAGAACCTAAAATATATTTGTTTTGATTCTGCCACATGGTATGTTTTTCATGTATTTGAAAGGTTTGTCATTAAATATTAATAAAAATTTCTCATAAAATGCTAATTTAAGTAGTGCAGTGGGGGCAACCTGACCAGGGTCTGGTTCCCCATCCTTTCCAAAGTACCATGATCCTTCGTGATCCTTTGTTTAGCAGCGTGCTTTCAAGCTTTATATCTCTAGTAATTCCAAAAGGGAGGTAGGCAGGGCAGAAATTTTAGTTTCCACATATGTTTTTTTTTAGAGTAACATTCTGGGCATAGAGGGGAAAGAGGCTCCAGTTAGGGGCCTGCCCTCCACTGGCTTCTGTGTGAACGATAGGCCGTGGGAGGAGAGCTCTGTTTCTAGGGTCACGTGGAGGCACAGTCGTGTTGCACAGCAGGAGTGCGTCATGTAAATCTTGGCTGTTCCCCATTTTCTCTTTTCTATTATTTAAAAAATTTCACCACCAGTAAAAACATGTCAAGGTGCTGATTAAATGTAAGTTTACTTTGATTCGATGGCTGACTTTCCTTTCTTTCACCAGTACTTACTTGGCACTTAAGCATTGCTCTGTTTTCCCCATATTGGGGGAAAAAAGGCTTTTCACATGTTGAAACAAACAAGTATGTCCTTAAAAGGGTCTTCACCCCCAGATAAGTGGATGATTACTTGCAAGAAGAAATATAGAGTCCACGAGACTGACTCATAATGAAATATGCTAACTTAGATTTTGTTAACAAATAAAATAGGCATAGAACAAGATAGCTGCTAAACTTGTTGTAGGTACCAAGTGTGGTAAACATCTTCACAACATGAGTAGTCATGGTGATTCTGTTTTTAGATAAACTGAGTTTGGAACTCGGGGGATAAATAGGTCTCAGTTATCTTTCGTTTTAGATCTATAACCATAGGAGTTTAGAGTTGAAAGAGGCCTCAACGAGGTCATCTAGTTCAATTGTCCGATTTTAAAGATTCAGGAACCAAGACATAATTAGGAGATTCCAAGGCTGTGTTTTCGTTAGTTCATCTTGAATCAACAAGATGTTTTGATGTGAACCTAACATCAAACACTTGTATAAACAGGCAGTTTTCTGATGTCCGATAGTTGGGTATACTTTTGAATTTTAGTAGCCTAAGTCTTGTCAGATTATTTTGCTTAACCTGATACAGGAATTGCTTTGTGATTTGCAGGTGCCTTATCGTTTGCATGCAGTTCTTGTTCACGAAGGACAAGCAAATGCAGGACACTACTGGGCCTTTATCTATAATCAGCCCCGACAAGTCTGGCTCAAGTACAACGACATCTCTGTTACCGAGTCTTCCTGGGAAGAACTTGAAAGGGATTCCTATGGGGGCCTGAGAAATGTTAGTGCTTACTGCCTGATGTACATTAATGACAAGCTACCCCACTTCAGTGCAGGTAAAAACACCTTAACAGAAGCCTGGGGTGGGGGAAATCTGTACTGCTCAGGGAAGGGAACAATCTTGTAGTTTAAAATAAAAATTTTAACTCAGATTTATTATAAAGTAATCATGTATTTAAAAAATACAAATAGTATAAAGGAGACTAAAAAGGAAAAATAAATTTGCTTTCCTACATCCGTCCTTGAGCCCAACGAGCATCCATTCTTAGGTTTCATGTGTAGTCTTCAAGAAATGTTCTATGCAGAGGCTAGATTTTATCTATCGATATCTATCCCACACCCAATTTTTCCCCCCAAAGGGGATATTTTTCCATTCTGTTCTCCCTCTTTTTCATTAATTGTTTTTCTTAGTGATCTCTATATTTTTATAAATAGAACCAACTTATTCTTTTTAAGAACTGCATAATAATTCCATTGCATGGAATATGTATATAATCTATGAAACCAGCCTCCCATTGATAGACTTTTAAGTTGCCTCTAGTTTCTTTTCTCTTGTAGTGACATTCTTGCACGCATATTTTTACACCCTTTGGAGAATAGCTAGATGTTACAAGTGGATTTGCTTGAACGATTTCATACTTCTCATAATACTACTGCTAATGCTAAGAGCAATCATAATTATCATTTATGTTGGTACTTTAATCCTTACTGCACGCTTTCAAACTTTATTTCTCTAATAACTTATAACTAACTCTAAAAGGGAGGTAGGCAGGGCAGGAATTTTTTTTTTTTTTTTTTTGCTGTACGCGGGCCTCTCACTGTTGTGGCCTCTCCCGTTGCGGAGCACAGGCTCCGGACGCACAGGCTCAGCGGCCATGGCTCACAGGCCCAGCCGCTCCACGGCATGTGGGATCTTCCCGGACCGGGGCACGAACCCGTGTCCCCTGCATCGGCAGGCAGACTCTCAACCACTGCGCCACCAGGAAAGCCCCTGTCTGGAGTCTTATAGCCAGTAAATATTCTGATTCCAGGTTCTGTGCTGTTTTCCATTTATATTACTCTTTCTTTCTTCCTTTCACATCTGAGATCATGGAAGGCATCTTCTTTTAGTGTTCAAACTTCACTGTGTTGCATAAGTAAGAAAACACGTAAGGCATTTTGTCCAGGCAGCAAATGATCTTTCTGATTTGTTAGTGTGTGCTTGAGGGATAAGGGATAGAGAGAATGATCACTTAACGGTAACTGATCTTCATAATTGCATGTTTGCAGTGTGAAAGCAGGAACAGCTGCTCGTGGGAGTTACTGTACAAATAATTGTGCTGGCTGTTGGTGGTATATAGGATCCTTGTTGTTACACGTATGACTCATTTTTATATTACAGAAACAGACAAAAAGTGGAAACTGTCATTTGCTTAGTGAAAAGACTAGTTAATAGCAACCAGTACGTGAATGTGCTATTCTGCTGTAGGTTTTTATGTTTTGTTTTGGTCACAGGGTTAGAAATGAGATTTAACATGTCCTTGATATCCTTGCCACTCTTCATCATAGCCTTTAATGAACCAGGTATTATTGACCATCTAACCTTTGTATCAGTTTGCTTTCTTATAGCACTTGATTGTGTGAAACTTAAGGCAGTATAAATGTCTTGGAATTCATCTCTAACCGTCTTGAGATGGATATTCTTATCAGTAACAGGAGCATTGGTTACACTGATAAAACTATCTACCTTGAAATATCCATTGGATCTCATGATTTTCTCAGTTTCCAAGAAATGTTTGGTTTGTTCTTGCTGCTTTGTCACTGATTGGCCTCTATTCCAAATCCTTAGTCATTATCGTCGATTGATTCATTTAACAAATATTCAATGTGCCTACCTACTCATATGCCAGGCACTGTTACTGGGGTGCTGTGACTGTTGGCCTGATACTGTCAGTACTTCAGATGGATTATGTACGTGTGTATGTATTTTTCATTAGGAGTAAGAAAAAAAGCAAAGTGTCTTATTTTCTTTCTTTCTAGAAAGGACCTTTGGATTCCTTGAGGCCTTTTGCTTGGTGGCACTTCGTTTAAACCCTGTCTTTGTTCTTCCTCAGAGGCGGCCCCGAATGAATTAGATCAGATGTCAGGAGAAGTGGAAGCCCTCTCTGTTGAACTTAAGCATTACATTCAGGAAGATAACTGGAGGTTTGAGCAGGATGTAGAGGAGTGGGAAGAAGAGCAGTCTTGCAAAATCCCTCAAATGGAGTCTTCCGGCAGCTCAGCATCACAGGATTTCTCTCCATCACAAGGTACCTGAGAAGGGCATGTATGCCGGTGATCTGGTGGGATTCATGCTGCACTCCAGTAGCCAGTCCCGTGCACTTCATGTGAGAGAGCCGTGCCACGGTCTGCACACTGGAGTTCAGATAGAGTTGGTGTTGCACAACCTGACGGCCTAGCCTGTGGCTCTAGACTGTCATTTCTGCTGAGCAGAAGTAAGAGCAGGAAGACTAGCTACCTGTACTTTCACTCTGTTTAGCTTTTTGCTTATTTCCCAGGTTGCAGGAGAAACTACGTAGGATTAATAGGTAGATTTTATGAAAACTATTCTCCAAAGGTGATCTTCCTAACAGATGGTCGTTCGTAGGAAGGCTTCTTGGCATAAAGAAATATGACAACATCAGGAGCACATTAAACTTTACAGCATCATCAGTGGCTTCTTGCTAAAGTAGCCATTTCTTTTAGTCACTAGTTTCTAGGGGAAAGTTGCATAGGTTTTTTAAAAAGGTTTGTTAGAAGGTTTGCACATGAAACATTGTATCAATCCTGCTTGCCTTTTACAGAGTGTTCTAGAGGTTACTTCTCATCAGATGCTAATTCCTTTGTGCGGTTCTTTATCAGAGTCTTCAGTCGCCTGTTCCCACGGGGCTCGCTGCTTGTCCTCCGAGCATGCCGTGATCGTGAAGGAACAGACCGCCCAGGCTATTGCAAACACGGCACGCGCCTACGAGAAGAGTGGTGTGGAAGCAGCGCTGAGTGAGGTGAGAATGGCTTAGAAGCCCAAGTGCAAGAGGGGTGGGCTCTCGGCAATAACGGCCACAGTTTCTCGCATTTCTGTTATCCTGTGCCTGCTGCATTTAACCAATCCCTCTTTATTTCTTCTGTTTTTTTCTTACTCTTTCTCTCCATTCTGCTGCCACAGCTTAAGGAAGCTGAACCCCAGAAGCCCATGTCCCCGGAAACAGACCTTGCAGAGCAGCCCGAGCAGCCCGCACAGGCTCATGACGCAGAGTCTGCTGCCCAGCCTAATGCTGAGGTCTCTGAAGTCGAGATTCCCAGTGTGGGAAGGATTCTGGTTAGATCTGATGCAGATGGATATGATGAGGAGGTACAGAGATGAGTCAGGGTTTAGCTGTCTGTTGTCAGTCTTGTATTTCCTTCTCATGTGACTGAATAGAGTTGTGTGAGGTGTTTGGCAATAGTTACTATTTTCTCATTGACGCAAATAATGGGCAGGAGGGCCTATCTCAGTTACCACTGTACACTGCTGCCAGTATATATCTACCCAGACCTGTCCTTATGAGGGCCACTGTGGAGTCCAGATGGCTCAGAAAGGCAGAATTTAGTTTTTTGTTTGGTATTATGAGCAAAGAAATTGCCTTTAGGAGTCTTTGTCTTTGGTAATATTAGTCCATTGTGTCTCCTCCAAATATGAAGTTGTCAGTTGTCTAGTGAGCAAAAAAACAGATGTGACTTGAAGGTGTTTTTAATTCTGAAGCTTTAGGGAGAAGCTATAGAATCCCAGGTTGTTCATTGTCTGCCGCCTGTACAGTTGTCACCACACACTAACTGTCGGGAATCCTGTCCTCAGGTTTGTTTTTTCCTGTGGGGCATTTTTTTAAATTATTGTAAGAGTTTCACTTTGTAAAGTGTTATTTGTGTATCCCCTAGTTTCCAGACTGTTTAAAATGTGCTCTTCATCCTAGTAAAACTCTAAAATACTGGTGTATTTAGGATATACACCCAAATTACAGAACTCAATTGGAACTCTCGCCTCAGACACTTCCCCTCTGAGAGCTGTAATTTAACTCAATTCTGTAGCAGCACCACATCGCAGGTATTTTTAGACATACATCTTTATTCATTGGCTAAATTAGAGAGAATATGTAGGAATAGCTTGTCATGGGCAAAGTCTTGACATTGTGCAGAGGGCCAGGGCTGTGAATGTGTGTAGGACCCGGTGTGTGAGCCTTGCCTCGCAGTGGGTTCCAGCCACGGAGCACGCTGCCATGCTTCCCTGCAGCCGTCTGTTCACCTTTCTTTCATACAGTCTTCTTTTGAACCTTTCTTCTCTCCTTTTTCTCTCTGTTTTGTGCCCTCTTGTGGTAGGTGATGCTGAGCCCTGCCATGCAAGGGGTCATCCTGGCCATAGCTAAAGCCCGTCAGACCTTTGACCGAGATGGGTCTGAAGCAGGGCTTATTAAGGTATCTCTGTTTTTTGAATTCTCATCCTTATACCACAGGTATCATAACACGGGGCAGTAATTTCCTTAGATGCTAAAAAATGGGATTAAAAGGTTTTCATCGAAGTAAAACATAGAACTTCCTTTCCTGCCTGGCTAACGACCCAGCCACCTCCCAGCACTGAGGCTTCTCCTGTCTTGGCACTGACGCGGCTTTGGTGTTCTGTGTTACACCTGGCCTGGAGGGCTTGTTGTTGTTCTTAGGAGCCGTCTGTTCATAAAGCTGTGAATGGGACCTTGCCTTTGTAATTTGTGGGCCGTAATATAAGAATGAAGGCCATGCTTTTTAAGGTACTTGAATAAAATTTAAGGTACTTGAAGAAATTGCATTCATATAGATTTTTAAATTTCAGATCCTTGGTACTCAAGGATATGCCTGAAACAATTAAAACTAAATATTTGTTTTTCTGAGAACTTTATGAGGAAAATGAGTTTCTTGTGAGTACAGTATGTCTTTGGTGCCAGAGGAGTTTTATCCTTATGAAATGAAAGAAACTTTCAGATTCCATAGTTGCCTCTGTCATGTCTCAGTAAGAAGGACTTCCCAGAAGTCTTCTTAGAGTGATGAAAACCTCTGTAGCGCTTAGGCGTCAGTTTCTGTGTGTAGAAGGTCACAGTGTTTGCTTTTCTAACCACCAATTCTGTCTTCGACAGGCATTCCATGAAGAGTACTCCAGGCTCTATCAGCTCGCCAAAGAGACCCCCACCTCTCACAGTGATCCTCGACTTCAGCATGTGCTTGTCTACTTCTTCCAAAATGAAGCGCCGAAAAGGGTAGTAGAGCGGACCCTTCTGGAACAATTTGCAGACAAAAATCTTAGCTATGATGAAAGGTGAGGAGGGGCTACTTCGGTGAACCACCCTTCCTTCTGGGTCTGGCTTGACTAACTCCTCTGAAGGGGGAGCTTTCATTGCTTTCTGAACTTTGTTCACAGGTCAATCAGTATTATGAAGGTGGCTCAAGCGAAATTGAAGGAGATTGGTCCAGATGACATGAATATGGAGGAGTACAAGGTGAGATCTTCTCTTTACATCTACAAAGCAAACACATTAAGGCCAAACCAACAATTTTATATTATCACAGACTGACCACCCGCCGCCCACCCCCCCAAAAAAAGCTGGGTGAGAATGAATGAATGATCTTTTCTTACCCTTAGAATGGCCAGTTTCTTTATTCCATTGTTCTGTTAGACTGAATCAGCACTTCATTTCTCTTAAATACCCACTTTAGCCCTGTTCTGGGCAATAAAATTCTTGAATTCATGGCTTTGGTTTGCTTTAAATAATTTAGTTCTCTAACATTTCTATATCGGAAATTAGATTTTTACACATTAAAATGCATGCATGACTACAGATTTTCAAAAAAGTCATCGTGTTGTAGGAAAGACACTGTCCTGTGCCACCTAAAGTATGTCACCACCCCCACTGAGCTTAGTGTTGTTCTGTGAGGTTGGAATGGCCGTGTCCCTCCATCTTCCATCATCTGGATGGTTTTGTCAGAACTCGGGAGGCCATTCATTTAGACCAGAGCTGAATGACTTTGACGTGGGTGTTGGAAATTAAGATCCTAAATTCTAAAGCTCATATGAAATGAGTATTTCTGTTCCTTGGTGGAAGGAACAAGACATGCAAAATTAAGGTCAGCGGTAGACGTTAATTCTAAATGTCGAATACTTTATTATCTGAAAGCCTTTGTGTCTCCTGTTCTTGTGCCTGGCCATATGTGCTCAATGAGTATTTGTACTGAGTTTGAAGTTTACTGTGGTGGAAAGGGTAGAAGTAGTGGTGGTCATAATCGTGAACGGCTGTCATTCCTTTTCAGAAGTGGCATGAAGATTACAGTTTGTTTCGAAAGGTGTCTGTGTATCTCCTGACAGGCCTGGAACTCTATCAGAAAGGAAAGTAAGTTGGCCTCTTATGTCACTGAGACTACTGGTCAGGACACTTATTTATTGATGCCTACCAGGAATTCAGAAGACCACAGCACCTTCACCCCCCTTCTCACATGTACCCTGTGCCTCTACCTTTTTCCAGTGTTTCACTTCACTTTTGCTCTGAACATCACACATGTTTTTTCATCCTTTACATAATGATAGATTTCTTAGTTGAGAGATATAATGGCCAGGTTTTCTTGGTGATAAATGAAAATGAACTCAGAAAGTGAATTTTAAGAGTTGGCGTGGACCTTAGTGAGCCTCTTGTCCACTTCTTTGTTTTAGAGTTGGGAGAAACAGAAGCCCGGGGACGTTCCATGATTTGCCTTGGGTTTCTCGGCCAGTTTGCAGAGGAGCTGAGACTGGCTGTGGTCTTTGGCCCTCAGGTTTTTCCCAGTGCTCCATGCTGCCTCGATCATTAAGACTTTTCCATCATTTCAGCCAGTTGCATTCTTGTATTAGGGAACAGTGGGGACTAAGCCCTGGATTTGGGGAAGGAGCACTGAGCTGTTTTTTATCTGCCACTTTCTAATAAGGTACCAAGAGGCGCTTTCCTACCTGGTGTACGCCTACCAGAGCAATGCCGCTCTGCTGATGAAGGGCCCCCGGCGGGGCGTGAAAGAGTCGGTGATCGCTTTATACCGAAGAAAATGCCTTCTGGTTTGTACTGATTGTAAAGCCTTACGACTATTTTATTATTTTATTGTGTTTACCTCTGCTCCTTGAAGCCATGAAGAAATACAACTTAAAAAAATCTCCAGGGGCTTCCCTGGTGGCGCAGTGGTTGAGAGTCCGCCTGCCGATGCAGGGGACATGGGTTCGTGCCCTGGTCTCGGAGGATCCCACATGCCGCGGAGCGGCTGGGCCCGTGAGCCATGGCCGCCGAGCCTGTGCGTCCGGAGCCTGTGCTCTGCAACAGGAGAGGCCACAGCAGTGAGAGGCCCGCATACAGCCAAAAAAAAAAAAAAAAAAAAATCTCCAACAGGTTTTCGATTTTTCCAAACTCTGAAGAGTAGTTTACGCTGAAACAAATTATTTTAAGTTACTTCAGTGAATGTCATTCTTCTTCCACCCCTGATAGAAGTTAGGTGAGAATCACTTATCCCCATTTCGGTGCCCTTTATATGTACTGCATTATAGCTTTTATCACATGGCCTGTCTACTAGATTGTGAGTTCCTGAGCACAGTTCCTCTTCTTATTCAGCTGTTTTCTCGGTGTCTGGCCCAGAGTAAACGTGTAAGACGTGTGTTTTTCCTGTGTTCCCTGCTAAGCTAGTAGATGAGAGTTTTAGTGACTTCTAAAGAGATTCCAGTTTTTTTAAAAAAGGTATGAACCATCAGGATTGGTCCTGCCATTCTGTTAATATCCTCGTCATACACCACTGGAGATCTATCCTGACCTATTTTGCATTTGGCCGCCACGTGGGAAGGAGACCCATATCCCCTCTGCTTCCCCAGGGGTTCCTGCAGGTGCTTGTCCTTCAGAAACTATGGAGGCGGCTTTCCCAGACCCACGTGCTTGCCTTTAGCCCCTCTGACACCCGGCAGGATCACCCTTCACGGGAGGAGTCAGGCCAGCATTTCTCCCACTGCTTCTGTTAATACCAAGCGGAGGAGATTGTCATGACATATTTATCTCAGAAGCTTCATTTTCTGATTAGACTTGGGTTCCTGCATCAGTTATAGGTATGGCGGGGCACTCTGAAGCTGAAAAAAGGGTCTTGTAGATTTGATGGACCTAAATTTTAGTAAAGACATGCTTTTATTTTTTAAATCACCAAATACGGATTACATTTTGAATGTCCCACTCTGCTGCTACAGGGAGACAGTACTAGGGATTTGGATTCTTTCCACCTCTGGCTCTCAACCCCCAGTGTGCGTCAGAATCGCCTAAGGAGCTTCCACATGATTGGGATCCAGGCATCTCCCCAGACAGTTAAACCAGTCTCCTGGGGAGGCGCCTGGACATCAGCTTGCCTTCTGCAGGTGATTCTGATGTTCAGTAAAGATTGAGAACCATTGAATAGGCCTTTTGATAGAAGCGGGTATTAAGTATGACCTTGACTTGTAAGTTTAGGCCACTGGGTCAGAGACTTTGCTGCATTCGGATCACCTTGGGAGCATTAAAAAAAAAATCCCAGTGCCCAGGTCACCCAAATACCAGTCAGTCAGCTTACTTGGGTTGGGGCATCAGTAGTTTTTAAAGATCCCCAGGCAATTCCAGTGTACAGTGAAGTTTGGGAAGTACTTGTTTAGGCTCTTCTAAAATAGATATTTATCTTCTCTTTCAGACTTTTACTTTTGTTCACTCTGTTGTTTATCTATAGGAGCTGAATGCCAAAGCGGCTTCTCTCTTTGAAACAAATGATGAGCACTCGGTAACAGAGGGTATTAATGTGATGAATGAGTTGATCATTCCCTGCATTCACCTTATCATTAATAACGACATCTCCAAGGATGACTTGGATGCCATTGAGATCATGAGAAACCACTGGTGCTCTTACCTTGGGCAAGATATCGCAGGTGTGTTGTTGTTGCCGCTTCCAGTAATTTCCAAAGCCCTTGAGAATTCTAAAAATTGCAGTGGACTCAGTCTGTAGTACTGGTTGTCAAACCATTTTAAGGCACTGGAATCCCCTAGAATATAAATGAGTCAAAAGTGCATCTACTCTATTGAAACAAGGAGTGGGAGCCTGCACCCCTGTCCTTCTCAGCCTCCCCATACCTCCTCTGTGGCTGCTGAATCACCTCCACAGCCAGCCAGCCAGCTCTGTTTGAAATAAATCACTGCTCTCCAGGAATGTCAGACTGCTGTTACTTTTTCATCTGCCGAAATCTGAACTTTAATTTTATAGTTTAAAAACAAAAATCTGTTTATGCAGCTTGATTACCTGTTGGTGCCATAATTAAATTTTCCTGTGACTTGAAGTTGCAAGACATAAACATATTATTAACTATGATGCCTTCAGGGTTAACAAATTAGTAAATGGAACGTCTGTGCATGTCCAAAGCATTTTGGAGAGGGAGCCTAAAACTAGGTATTTTTAGGTGAGTTTGATAGATTGAGAAAGTTGCTATGTATCCAAATACGAATCCTCTTTGTTAGTTTCTCGCTGATGTAGCGATATTCTATTGACTTGTTAAAGTGTTCAAGTTTATAATATTTATTGAAAAATTCTATAATAATTAGTAGCTATGAATTTTGTTTTAATGCCTTCCGTTTTTATTTAGACCATGTGTGATACATAGCTTTACATAGTGCCATGTACACACTGGTATATTTTAATTACTTGAAGGAAAAGAGCAGCATTGTATTTACGGCAATAGTATATTTACGGTACATTATATTTATGGCAATAGTATATTTACGGTACATTATATTTACGGCAATAGTATATTTACAGTACATTATATTTATGGTACTTTCTCAAATTTTAAAGGATGATTGATTGGAAGACGTGTCCATAATGAAGTGAATATATAGTATTATTCTGCCACGCATCACATGGCTTGAAACAGTGACCTAAAACTTTGGTATATTTGGCAAATGGGTCTTTGCTGCTGGTTGGGCCTGAAGGAATCATCATTTGTCATTAGCTGGCCAGAACAGTGCTTTAACCTTTCAGGTTGGGTGATGGCTATATGAAAGACCTTCTCCTATCACTGCAGACTTATTAGTTTTTACTCAGAGATTTATTTAGCTGTATAGTAACCATCCATTTTTCCTCCACAGAAAATCTGCAGCTGTGCTTAGGGGAGTTTCTACCCAGACTTCTAGATCCTTCTGCAGAAATCATTGTCTTAAAGGAGCCTCCAACTATTCGACCCAATTCGCCCTATGACCTTTGTAGCAGGTTTGCAGCTGTCATGGAGTCAATTCAAGGAGTGTCAACTGTGACGGTGAAATAAGCCCCCACGTGTTCAAGTCCCATCCTGGTCTTTGGTTGACTGCCTGTTGCACAGAAGTCTGTTGTCACAGTGTTTACCTTGGGAAAGGGATTAGGTGGAAAAGTAAGATTCAGATCCAGACCCCAACCATGCTGTGTATGTAAAGAAGGATTGAAAATAAAATTGCACTTTTTAGGTACAGAATCATAAAAGCGATTCACTAAAAAAGGCAGGAACCAGTGTATTAAGGTATTGATCTATGGCAGAAGACCTGAAATGCCTCTTGTACCTACAAGCGTGCTTGGGCTTTTCTAAGCCTCTTGACACTTTTAACATGATCCTTCAGGCATAAGTATTTCTGACAGCAGAGTAGAAGGGTGATTCATCAGAACCTGAACCATATGAACAGCTACTAGTTATTTTATCAAATACAGATGACATTAAAAAATTCTTAACTGCAGGAGAGGAGAAGTATGCACCTTGCCTGGCTCTTGACAGGAGATGACAAAATAGGTTGTTGATGAACCACTACCCTTTCACACGTGGGTAGAACATAAGGTCACGCATGTGGCAGTAAGATGTTCAAAAGTCAAAAGAAAGCTGCCTCTCCTTTCTTTCTTCTCTCTTTTACTTTATATTTTTAAATAAACCAGAAAACCTCATACTCAGTCCTGAGTGAAAGAAAGGAAAGCATTAAGGACTTCAGACGGAGTAACAGCATTGTGAAACTTGACTAAAGATCACGTTTTCATAGTTAACCATTTAGGTAAAATTTTCTGGTGTCTGAAAATTGTCAAAACCCATGTCTAAGGCTGCTGCTGGCCCAGAAGAACATTTTGATGCCCCTCCCCTTTTTTGCTTTTAACAAATAAGGGATGTGGGTTTGTAAAAAGAAAAAAAAAATCTATATATATATGTATATGTATATGTAGAGAGAGAAATATCCCCTGTTGATCATTTTTAAAAGGCTCCATATTGGGTATCCAAATTTTAAGATTAATGAGGGAATTGTGGGAGGGAAAAACACTTACTACAACAATGCAGATTTTATAAATGTGCAATAAAAGTATTTGTTTTACCTTTGGTATGCAGTATGGCCTTTATTTAAATATATATTTTCTATTTTGGAAATGGATGGACTCAATAAGCATTTCTCATGTTTCAGTTTTTCTTCTTGAAAAGAAAAAGGCAGATTAGAGCATTGAGAAGCTTGATGGGGATGAAAGGCAGTGGTCACTTCTTGAGCAGCACCTAGTGGTGACTGATCTCTTTTCATCTCATTTGCTAGTTGCATTGCATGTAAGTGTATCCACTTTGTAATTTTTCTGATTTAGAAGGCAAAAAAATTACTTTCTTGAAACCAAATTCTTATTTTGGATAAATTAATGGTTAGGCCATTTTTTACAGATGTTCGGAGGTGCTTCTGTGTTTTAAAGCTCACTGCAAAGATCTGTTTCATGGGAAATTGATCAATTTTCTTACCCATTGATTACCTTTTACTATTTAAAATTCTAGGCAGTAGCACCATTTGCCTTCTGCTTTTAAATACCTGTCATTACTGATTACTGTGCACAGTTATAGAACAACCCTGGGATGAAAATGGGGACTATGGTTTGCCCAAGGTCATAGGTGTCCTAAGTAGTGGAGCCAGGACACTAACCCTTGGTGTGTCTCACTTCATAGCCTGTGCTATTAACAACTGCTTGACTGCCCTTGGAAGTCTTGTAAAATCTTTTGCTTTGTACCTTTCCACATTAGTTATTTCCTGATGAGCTTTTTTTTTTTTTTTTTTTTTTTTTTTTTTTTTTTGTGCGGTATGCGGGCCTCTCACTGTTGTGGCCTCTCCCGTTGCGGAGCACAGGCTCCGGATGCGCAGGCCCAGCGGCCATGGCTCACGGGCCCAGCCGCTCCGCGGCATATGGGATCCTCCCAGACCGGGGCACGAACCCGTATCCCCTGCATCGGCAGGCGGACTCTCAACCACTGCGCCACCAGGGAGGCCCTCCTGATGAGCTTTTGAGAACCTGCAGTTGGTGAAGAAAGGAACAGCTGTACATCTGTAGTGTTGGATCCACTCAGACCACCATGACGGGTACTGGTGCTGCCTTAGGTACAGCTTAGTTTCTTTCAGGGTCAGCAAACTGTCTCAAGCTAAGAATAGCTTTACTTATTTAAAGGGTTGTGAAAAAGAAGGATGAGGGGAAGGGATGTTGGGGGTGGGGTGGGAGAAAGAACCAGTGTGACCCTTAACCAGAAATGATTTCAAGAGTTTGGGCAGGGTACTTGACCTCAGCATAAATTCCCTGGAGACTGGGTTTAGCCTTTCCCTGGTTAACTGGAATTGCAATCCTTTTCCATTTGGGTTTGTTAATTAGCTCTTTCAAGAACTATGGAGCGTATAAACTCATTGTTACCCTACCCACTTCAAGAAAGAGGTGTGAAGTGGACACATAGAACAATTTAAATAATGAATGAAGAAGAGGCAAGGATTGAATGAAGGGCTGGGAGGTAGCAGGGATAGGATAGAAGGGAGAATTAACTGCAGCTGTAGTTTACTCATTTTCCTTGCTCGGTTTATTATATTTCATTGAATGAATATACCTTACAATTTATTATGCTAATTGTCATTTGAGTGTTTCCAGTTTTTGGCTGCTACCCATAATGGTACCAGGAACGTTCATGTACGTGTCTTTTGATGCACCCAAGAATGCGTTTCTGTTGGTATGTAATTCTGAGTGGAATTACTGGATCATTAGAATATATGGGTCATAGGAATAGGTAGACGTATCTTTATGAGGTTCTACCAAACAGTTTTCCGAAGCAGTTACACCAATTTAAACTCCTACCTGCAGTTTATAAGAGTTCCAGTTGCCCCATATCCTTGTCAAGATTTGATTTTGTCAGTATTTTTAATATAGCCATTCTGGTAGACATGTGATGATATCATTTTGATTTGCACTTCCCTGTGTCAGCTGAAGAAAAATGCACAACCTACAAGTTGCAAGTTATGTTTTATTTAGGGACCTTACTGAGGACTGTGGCCCTGGAGGCATACTCTCAGATAGCTCTCAGATAGTTCCAAAGAGGTAAGGGAGGGAAAAACATGTAGTTGAACATTAGAAGACTACTACTAATCACAAAAACACCAGACATTTCAAGTTAATGATTTTAGCGCTTTTCTACCTATGAGAAGATGCGAGCCTCACTGAAATTATTCCTTAGATATGCATCTTAACTATCTAGGGCCAGTGTCCTGTTTTTCTCTGTCCTGAATTCCCCTCAGGGTGCACCATCAGGGCTGGCTGCAGTGGCTGATGGCTTGATGGTGGGCAACATTGCTCTTTTTCCTGGGATGGCAGGCAACATTCTTTTGTCCACATCTGTGTCCTAAGGGTGTCCAGCATCTCTTAATATACTTATTGGCCTTTAGCTATTCTCTTTTTTGAAATACGTATTTAAGTCTTTTGCCCCCTTTTTTTTTCTTTTCCTTAGTGATTTATAGGAGTTTTTTGAAAATATAGTCCAGTTATGGAAACTTTTTTGGTTATATGCATTGCCTATATCTTCTCCCACTCTGGCTTTTCATTTGATGTCTTTGGGTGAAAACAAGTTTTTAATGTTAAGGTTGTCTAGTTTATCAGTCTTTTCCTTCATGGTTAGTGCTACTGTGCCCTACTGAGGAAATTATTTCCAAGGTCATAAAGATATTCTGTGTTATATTCCAGAAGTTTCACTGTTTTACCTTTCACATTTAGTGAACTGACCCTCACCATTTATTGAAAACACTTTGTGTTTCCCAGTGCTATGCCTTTGTCATAAGGTGTCTATGTAGGGTTCTGCTTCTGGGCTCTTTTGTCTGTTCTATTGGCTTGTTTGTCTGCTTTTACCAATATCACATTGTCCTAATTAGTGTAGCTTTATAAGTCTTGATTTCTGGTACAATAAATTGTCCAGTTTTGGACATCTTCAATATCATCTTGGCTATTCTTGATTTTTTTATATTTCCGTATAAACTTTAGAATCAGTTTGTCAATTTCACACATGCATACACAAATCTCCAGGGATTTTGATGTGGTTTATAGTGACTATAGATAATTTGAAGAGAATTGACATCTCATCTATGAACATTGTATACACTTTTTATTTAGGTTTTCCTCAGTTTCGGTATGAAGGTCTTCCACCTCTTTCATAAGATTTATTCCTGGATCTTTGATGTTTTTCAACCTATTGTAAATGCTGTGATTTTTAAAAATTCCATTTTTAATTGTTTGTTGCTGACATCTAGAAACAAATGGATGATTTTATATCAAGCCTATAAGAATTACTTATTAATTCCAATAGTTTATCAGTTTTTTTTTAGATGTTCTATATACACTATGTTATCTGTGAATGATGACTTTTATTTCAAGTCCTTACAACATTTCTTTTTCTTGACTGGTCACACTAGGACCTCTGGTATAATGCTGAATAGAAGTGGTGATAGTGGGTGTCATTATCCACCCCCCCATATCAGGGAGAAAGGTTTCAGTATTTCACCATACTGTAGGCTTTTTATAAATTCCGTTTATTAGATAAAGAAAGATTCCTTTTATTCCGAGTTTGAGTTTTTTTAAAATTATGAATGGGTGTTGAAATTTATCAAATGCTTTTTCTTTATCTATTGAAATGATTACATGGGTCTTTTCCTTTACTCTGTTCATGTGTGAATTACATTTATTACTTTTAAACCAACCATGTTGCCAGAAGAAACTGAATTTGATCATGATATATTTTTTATATGCATATGGAATTTTTTCATATTCTGTTTAGGACTTTTGCATGTATATTCATGAGAGAGATTGTCCTTTAATTTTCTTTTCTTGTAATGTTCTTATCAAAGTTTTGGTGTAGATTATTCTGGCCTTATTGCATGAGTTGGGATGTTCTCTCATTTTCTATGCTCTGAAAGAGTTTGTATAAGATAGGATTATTTCTTCCTTAATTTCTGGCAAATTCGTTGTTGAAGCCATCTGATCCCAGAGTTGTTTTTTTGTGTGTTTTGAAAAGATGCTTTTAATTATAGATTCAGCTTCTTTTATACATTTAGGGTTTTCAGACTTTTTTTGGTTACTCCTTGTGTCAGTTTTGGAAAATTATTAGAAATTTGTCCAAAAAAAGAGAAATATGTCCATTTCGTATAAAATTTAAAATTTACTTGGCAAAAAGTTTATAATAATGCCTCGTGTGTGTGTGTGTGTGTGTGTTTAATGGCTCCAGGATCTTAGTGATGTCCCCCTTTTCATTACTGATGCTGGGTGACAAGTATCTTCTTTTCTTTTTGGTTAGTATTTCCAGAGGTTTATTGGTCTTTTCAAACAACTTTATTTTGTTTTTATTTATTTTTCTCTTTTGTAAGTTTTTTCCTGCCTTTTTATTTATTTATTTTTGGCCATGCCATGAGGCTTGTGGGATCTTAGTTCCCTGACCAGGGATCGAACCCGTGTCCCCTGTAGTGGAAGCACAAAGTGTAACCACTGGACCTCCAGGGAATTCCGTTTTCTACCTTTTTAATTCAGAGCTCTTCAGCAGTGATTCCTAACCCTGGTCACCAATCCAGAATCAGCTGTCACTTTAAAAATCCCGGTTGCCAAGGCCTCAACCCTGTAGATATGGACTAATTAGACTTCCGCTGGACCCCAGATGCTTTTATGCTTGGAAAGCAACACAGGTTCTGATAAACATACAGTCACAGCTGAGAACTACTTCTTCATAGAACTTCCAAGCCTACTAGTAAGGTGGCTTTTACATTGTCCTCAACACACTGAGTTCTGTGGTTTCATAAAGTCTGTAGAATCTTCTGCAATGATAGTTTACAGGCTTTTATGCTTTCTGAAGTAATATAACTTTGGTGTATTCCTCATGCTGTGAAGTTCAACTTTGATGGAGATATAGAAAAATACATTTTTTTTCTATGTAATTAACCTTTTAATTACCGTAAACACATCAGTTCCTTAAAGTTCGCTCACAGGCTCAGCTTCTCAGCTATTCAGTCATTACATTGCTTTCCCCTGAACCTTTAAAAAAATTATCCACATTCTCTTAGGCTATTAAACACTAAATTGACATTGTAATCTACAAATCAGAGTGGAACTGCCTTAAGAGATTTTCAGGGCACTTTCATGTCCTCCTCCTTTCAGCCCTCTTGTTTGCTGCATTGCCCAATAGGCTGTTGGCTAGTTACCTGATCCGGCAACCTCCTTGTTGTGTGTAACTGATTGGCCATTTACAGACAAGTGAATGGGTCTTATAAGGTAGAGACCTGGTCTCCCTTCTCAGATAAGATAAGCCTGGATTGTTCCTGCTATGAGGAAGACAAGAAATTGTGATATTAAGCAATGAAGCAGGAATATTAACTTTGAGTAGGAGAAGGGGACAGAAACCTTCTAAAGAATTTAGGTGACCTGGGGTACGAAGAGTAGCCCCCACTCGACACAACTAGAGAAAGCCTGCGCACAGCAGCGAAGACCCAGCGCAGACAAAGACAAAATAAAAAAATTTAAAAAAAAAAGAATTTAGGTCACTTGGAATTGATAAGCTGCTACATAAGTACTCAGGGATTGCCAAGAGTGAGTTTTGAGAATTAAATGTGTGCGGGTCCCGGTATTAATCATGTTCATGGAGGTATGACCAGTTTTCTATCTAGAGCCCTAACGGTGGGCTAGAGGTATCACTCATGCCAAAGATGGTCTTCCCAAATTAGCATTTAGATTTTAACAGTAAAGATAGAACCCCCAATGATGACCCGGGAGTAGCATCATCATTCACTAAGTCATCTTGACCATCTCTACTTAGGGAATAGCCAGATCTCATTCATGAGTTGAACAGTTTTACAGCTTTCCTGATTTATAAATCACTGCTGAATCAATGTGTCTCATGAAGATGTAGTTCATGGAAAGAATATTGGCATCGTTATCTAACAACTGAGTTCAAATCCTGGCTAAACCTATTTTCCTGGTCTATAAAACGAAATATCCTTAACCTTGCTGTTATGTTCTAAGGGTTAAAAGAAACAGTAGAAGCAGCAATGACTTGGTGTAAAGTATTGTTAGCTGCAGGTCTCGTGTGGAAATGTATTGTGGGGCAAGGCCTTTAAGGCTTCTCCTTGGCCTATGTAGGGCTCACAGGTGGATGCTAAATAACTGGGATGTAATGTAGACATCCAGGGTGCTGTAGGTCTCTGGCAAGCGGATGTGCTCGTATTAGCCAGTCTGACTGGAAGAGAGATGCTGAAGGGATCCGGGCCTATGCTGGATAGAAAAATTACAGTATCTCCTATCGGATTCTTTTCTTGCTTTGGGTATATTTTTTCTTTAATCATTTTATTGAATGGCCTAAACTTCATAGGGAACGGTGAGTCAATAGCTTTCTTTTTGTTTCCATGGCTACCTTCCAGCATGGTCCTTTGGCTCTCCTTTCCCTGAGAACTTTATTGTCACGTTTGAGTATGAAAAGAGTAATTTTCATGTATTACAGCGTCTGGACCAGTCTAGATCAAAAGTTCACTCTCATCCATTTGCTTCGGTGCTTCTCCCCTCATCTGAGTCCAGGCCTCAGCCTGAAGTTCAGTGGATAGCAGTAATGAAGGAGCCGTGGGATGTTTTTCTACTCCCCAGCTCCGTTCCCCTCCTAACCCCCAGCTCTGGCAGCCCTAGAGCTTGGGGGAGGAGAGTTTATAGCAGAAGAAGGCAAAGGACAGTGTTTACTTTTTAAAGAAATAGTTTTGTTTCTAATACACTCTTGTTCTTTGTTATGGCAAGAATCCAATTACTAGCTCTTGGGTGGGGTATTTTATGGGTTCTTCAGAGAGCTCTGTAGAAAACTTCCAGATCATTCCCTGATATGGCTTTTGGACTTCCAGGCTGGCCTCCTCCAGTCCCTCTCAGCTCCTGCTCTAGTCATTCACACCGTCCAGCAGTGCTCTGGGACCGTGTCACCCAGACTGCCTGCCCCAGCACCCATCTGGGCTACAGAAAGCTTACCATCCTTGCCCCAGTAAAAGGCAGAAGGGCAGGTGCTGCCACTCTGCCCCACTCGAGCCAGCCCCCTGCTTCGGGCCGCTCCGGCGGTGGTCAGGCACCCTCCTCTGTGCCTCCACAGCCCAGGAGTTTGTGCAGCTCAGCACGGGTGGGGTGGGTGTGTTTCAGATACCCACCTTCCCTGCTGGGAACAGCTCCATCTGTGAGTGGTTCTTCTGAGGTCCACTGAAGGGTAGAGACATCACAGTCCTCCCAACTGTTACGAATTCCCTTCCAGGAAGCCTCCCTAGTGAGTCTGGGTGTTTCTCTTATGTAGGTGTTGGGTGTGAAGGCTGACCACCAGTTCGGTTACTTCTTAGCAGCAGGGTGGTGAGCCCCTGTCTTTAGAATCCAGGGCATGTATCACCCGTGGGATTTGGCTTTCAGGCACTATTCAAAATTCTGGGCAACAACAAAACAGTCTGTGCACATACTGTAAATGTGGACAAGGTAGCAAGAACAACTGGCTTAAAAAAATAAATCCATCAGCTAGTAGAGTGGAATGTGATCCCAGCTTCTTTCAGTTCCATATCAGAGGCCAGTGACTGCAGACATTTCCCTAACTCTGAGTTTTGTATTCTCCTAACCCTCCCTGGCTGCTAAGACACATCTCCTGTCCAGAAGCCCATAAAACTATGTCTTACTTTCCTCCCATTCCAAAATGTGTCTAACCCTTGGGACTTTTCCCTTAGAGCTAGTCTCAGAGGCTCAGAAGGGTAACAGATGAATGTTTTGATAGGGACCTTCTGGAATGCCTTCTCTGCTAATGATGAAATGTTCAGACCCAAAGGAAGGCCAGTGGAGAAGACAGCACCGAACATATCAAATTCTAACTGCATCACGTTTGGCGAGTCCCCGGGTTATTTTCTTACAATGCTTTGCACATAATAAAAGCTTTTGCCTTGAAACATAGATTGATTGATGTCCCTTTCTGTTTCTAATACATATGACAACACACCTCTCCATGTGTAACCACAATAAAGAAATGTTTTTAATGTTAATTTGCCACAAATGCATGAGAAAAGGCTGAACTGAAGCTAAGATTTAATTAGTTCTATTTTTATTTCTCATTATTTTCCCTACAACGCAGGTAGATAAAAACAGTGGCACTGTTTGGTGAAAAGCATCTTATTCCTCAGACTCTTTCTATAAAAGTAGATTCTGGCCAGAACGCAGATCACCGTTCCTTCAGGGGATGACATGCTATTGACTGCTTGGGAATCAATCAACAGTCCCTGCTCCACTTCTATCGTTTTAAAAATTGCCTTTGGGGACTTCCTTGGTGGTCCTGTGGGTAAGACTCTGAGCTCCCAATGCAGGGGGCCTGGGTTGGATCCCTGGTCCAGGAACTAGATCCCACATGCATGCCGAAACTAAGAAGTCCACATGCTGCAACTAAAAGATCCTACGTGCCGCGAGTAAGACCTGCCGCAGCCAAAATAATAAGTAAATATTAAAAAAATGCAGACCTTTAAAAAAATTTTTAAATGCCCTTGTGTCCTTTATAAAGGAGAGTTAGGAAAACAGGCTATTTTTTTCTTAATAAATCTTTAGTTTGTGTCCAGTTTCTTTGCAGAGGAAGCCATAATCACATGCTGATGAAAAATACCATCAGCACCTGCACACGTGGGATTAGGATGAGGGCTGCAGGTCAGCAGCAGGACCAGGTGAGCCACCTGGCAACAAAGATCCCGTTTAGACCTGAACAAACGCACAGAGCACCAAGATTTTTTTTGAGGTCTTTGGTTTTTTCTTCTGCTGGGGTGCTCGTTTTTCCTTTGGTCTGGTGGATTGTCTCAGCCACCCATCCCCATGAAGCAACAGGATGGGGTGGGTGACAAAAGCCTGCCATGGCATCCAAGCCTTGGATTCAAGTCTCAGCCAGCTAATTAATCACCGTGGGCATGTTGCCTAAATTCTTCATTTTCTCATTAGCAAAACAAATATCTGTTCTCCCAATCTCAAAAAAAAAAACAAAAACAACCCTCAATATAACAGTAAATAAACACAAGATATGTGAAAGTGCGTTGTCATCTCTTAAACCCTGCACCACTGTGTGGTAGGGATACGGCCCAGGGGCAAGGTGTTAGGAAAGGCGGAGCAGGCTACTGTTTCGGTCAGCTGAGCTCCTGTTCCTGGCCTCATGCTTGGCTTCCCTTGGTTCTGAGAACAGAGACAACATGCTCCTTCCTACTTCACCAGCCTTGTCTTTTACTTTTTTCTCTCTCTATCTAGAATTGCTATCCATCCTTTAGCTTGTAGGCAGTTATCATTTCCTTAGGGTACCCGCTCATTTAACCTGACTAGGTTAAATTGTTCCTATTGCATGATCTTATAGAACCATGTACCTTTCCAGATTTGTAAAGTTTGTCACAACCACAATTTGCATTGATGTGATTTCCCATTAATATTTGTCTCCCCTAATTGCCTATATGTGGGGCAGGGATACATTTTGTCCTACCGTTTTATTCCTGGTTGCTAGCACAATGCCTAGCACGTGGTAGGTGCTCAATAAATATTTGTTCAAAGAGTAAATAAATGGCCAGATGGATGAATAACAAAATGAGTCCTTCTTGTAGGTCCTATGGGATCCAAGGATAACTCTTGGAAATTTGAGCTTCACCCCTGATTGAAACTTGGCCTAAAGATCCTTGAAACATAATTAAGAAGGGGTAGTTGATAAAATGGGCATTGGAACAAATTAGATGCAAACTGCTCTTTTATACTCAAAAATTTATTTACCTAAGAGTCATTTGGATTTGTGTATGTCAAGTGGACATATACAAAAGGACATACTGGGAAAGGAGCTTTCTGGAGAAACTGTGACTCCTAGAGGATGCTCTTCTGGGTGAGAAGGTGACTGAGTCAGGTGCTGAAGACGAAGTTGCACCTGAGCAGACTCATTTCCTCAGGAAAAAAAAGAAGGGAACTGGTCTGGGCTATGCCAGCAGACTTGTTTATTCTTGTGTTGGTGCGTGCGTATTCTGTGGTGGCTACCTCAAGATGCCAGGGCTATGCCGATGTTATTTAATTGAGAAGGAGAGGCATCTGAGCACAAGCAGTCAGCCTCAAGGCAAAGCACAGTACCAGCGTGCGGGGCGGGGGAGCTCCTCAGTCCTGCGAGCCAAAGGTGCCTCTGAACTTGGAAAAGGGACATATCTGGGGACACTGGGAACCATCACCGTTAGTTGTTCTCCTGTGGGAATTGTCGATGGGGTCAGTGGTGACTCTCAACTGATGAAGGCAGTGGGAGGCAGATGGTAGCTAGAGGATCAGGGTGGACACGCAGGGTAGTTTCAGCTGATGAGCAGGTTTATGAGCAAGCGGGAGGCTCCTCCTTGAGGACTTGCAGAAACGCCTGAGGAAGACCTGGGCCAGGCGGTCAGGAAGCAAAGGAACTTGGGTCATTGTTGTGAAAGGGACTTTACTGGTTGCCACAGCCTAGGTAGGTCTGCTGACATTTAGGTTAAAATTTAAGGGATTTATAATGTGATTTTGCATATGGTAAAAGACATTTCCGAGGAGCTGATAATTCTCTCCACACGTATGCCCACATTGGGCAGTCCTTGGGTACAGCCACAAGGACTGATATATGGTGAAGCTCCCTTTCAAATCGTGCACCCGACACTGAAAATGAACCCAAGGAGGGTCCCTGTCCTGAGGTGATATTATAGGCCAATAATTCATTTGCAGTTGCAAAGGCATATCTTTGGCTTTTCTATCTTCATATCCAGTAGACTAGGTTTTCTAGGTTGAACGCTATTTTGTAATATGTTTTCCCTAGTAATAAAAGAATCAAGTATATAATTAATGTTATGAGTTTAAAAGCATTTTATGTAAATAAAATCTAAATCAGATAAACATGTCTTTAGAAACTGTGCCTTGATTTTTCATTCTGAAATTAGGATCACCATATCACCAAGATAGTCAAATTCTTGAACAAATGAGACAGTGACTACCACCTCTAAAATGAAGCAAGCAAATGTAGAGTGATGGAGGATAAGGAAGAGAGAGGATTCTCCTGACATTCCTCTGTTCCATAGATATCTTGGCAAAGCTTGTCCTAGATGAACAGGATCCTAGGTCTTGGCATTAGGTGGAACGAGCAATTGGACTCCTCTGCTGGAGCACAGGATGGTGGGGCTGCTGTAGGGACAGCCATCTGGACAGAGAGCACATCTTCTTTTCCTAGGCAGGCCGAGGAGATGAGGAGTAACCCACCAAGGGCCAGGAAAACACCAGCAGCCCAGCCCAGGTAGAGAGCATCTCCAAACTCCCACCAAGGCACAATCTCATGGACGCTGTCATCCCAGAAGTCTTGGATTGTGGCGCAGACCACCCAGGAGACTGGAAAGAGGGGAGTGGCCAAAGCTGATGCCTCCAAAGTCCCTCCCAGGAGGCAAAGCCACCTCTGAAATACCCATCTGATCCTGTGAAACTGGAAGCATTGGGCCCCAAAATCAGAGAGCAGAAGCCCCAGCAGTCCCAGCCCATGGGAGGCTACCATGAGGATGCAGGATGCCTGGAGCTCCAGGCGCAGAGACAAGAAGGACTCAAAGGTCTTACACACAGTGGCAACTTCCTCCTGATCTATGCAGACCTCCCAAAGTCCTATGATCCAGGTCTCCATTCCGTTCAGCTCCAGACTGAGAGTTTTCCATTGAGGCAGGACGGTGGTGACACATGAACAGACCCAGCCAAGCAGAGAGAGGAGCAGTCCCCCAAGCTGGGCTTTCCCTCGGAAACTCCAGGCCGTGGTTGCTCCCACCACAAAGCAAAGGCAGAAAGAAAAGGAGGACAGGCGGCTTGGTGACTGATCAGCAGGCAGGACCTTTGGGGGGCTGAGTGGAGTCTACTCAGCAGCTGAGGCAGGTGCCAGGAACTTGGCAAAGTTTGGGTTTAGGGGGTGTGCCCAAGATTGGATGTGGGTGTGGATCCTGGGGGAGGATCCCATGAGAGGCAAAAAAGCCAGACAGTAAGCCATCAATACATATTTGATGAGTGAATTCATACACTTAAATCACTCCCCAGTTCCGAGAAGACGAGAATGATGTTCTGGGAATATACATTGATGTAATCTTCCTGGAGGGTAACATGACTTCAGGTTTTACACTTTTAAATATCTGCATACTTTGACCCAGCACCCTACATCCAAGAACTTACCTTAATTTACTGTGAATATATACCAATATTTATGAAAATATCCATTGAACTAGTGTTAATAATTGTATATTATTATGTACAATTTAGGCAGCTGTTTTAAATTGATGTAGAAGAAATTTTAATGACATGAAAAATGCTTTTGATACGTTAAGTGAGAAAAGCAGTGACCAAACAGTATATAGAGTATATAGAATGCAGTTTCACTTTCACAAAGAAAGCACATATATCTGTATCTATGTGTGTGTATGTATGTATGTATCATATACCACAAAATGTTAACCATGGTTATCCTACTGGAAGGATTATAGATAATTCTTATTTTCTTATTTGTGCTTGCCTGTGTATTTTATACATTTTTACAAATTTATCATTTAGTATTTTTGTAACCAGAAGAAAAAAATTCCCAAATCCAAGGAACCTATCCAGACCCAGAATATACCAGGAGGGAAAGCCCTTCCTCGCCAGTCCCCTGCTGCTGCTGGGACAGCAGCTATAAATAGATGGTAGTCACACCAGCTTCCATTCCTATTTGTTGCTGCTGCCAAGAGGCAGGTTCCGACAGGAAAGGCAATAATTTGCGTTTACTGAGTGAGGCTAAATACCAGACTTTTGGCTAGATTCTTTTTTTTTTTAACATCTTTATTGGAGTATAATTGCTTTACAATGGTGTGTTAGTTTCTGCTTTATGACAAAGTGAATCAGTTATACATATACATATGTTCCCATATCTCTTCCCTCTTGCATTTCCCTCCCTCCCACCCTCCCTATCCCACCCCTCTAGGTGGTCACAGAGCACTGAGCTGATCTCCCTGTGCTATGCGGCTGCTTCCCACTAGCTATCTATTTTACGTTTGGTAGTGTATATATGTCCATGCCACTCTCTCACTTTGTCACAGCTTACCCTTCCCCCTCCCCATATCCTCGAGTCCATTCTCTACTAGGTCTGTGTCTTTATTTCCATCTTACCCCTAGGTTCTTCATGACCTTTTTTCTTTTTCTTAGAGTCCATATATATGTGTTAGCATACGGTATTTGTTTTTCTCTTTCTGACTTACTACACTCTGTATGACAGACTCTAGGCCCATCCACCTCACTACAAATAACTCAATTTCGTTTCTTTTTATGGCTGAGTAATATTCCATTGTATTTATGTGCCACATCTTCTTTATCCATTCATCTGATGATGGACACTTAGGTTGCTTCCATGTCCTGGCTATTGTAAATAGAGCTGCAATGAACATTGTGGTACATGACTCTTCTTGAATTATGGTTTTCTCAGGGTATATGCCCAGTAGTGGGATTGCTGGGTCATATGGTAATTCTATTTTTAGTTTTTTAAGGAAGCTCCATACTGTTCTCCATTTACAAGCAGCTCATGCAGCTCAATAGAAAAAAACAAACAGCCCAATCCAAAAATTGGCAGAAGACCTAAATAGACATTTCTCCAAAGAAGATATACAGATTGCCAACAAACACATGAAAGAATGCTCAACATCATTAATCATTAGAGAAATGCAAGTCAAAACTACAATGAGATATCATCTCACACTGGTCAGAAGGCCATCATCAAAAAATCTAGAAACAATAAATGCTGGAGAGGGTGTGGAGAAAAGAGAACACTCTTGCACTGTTGGTGGGAATGTAAATTGGCTAGATTCTTTATCCTTATTTAATTTTCACACCACTGCTGTGAGATACATGTTAGGTAACTTGCCCAGGTGCCCCAGCTGGCAAGCAACAGATCCAACTCCTGAGCCAGGCGGCTCGGACTGTGACATTTCCTATTCTTGTCTCCAGCACCACAACAGAGATGCCTCCTGCGCTGCGCCTGCCCACTGGTGACACAGCATGCAGGCGTGGGCTCCTCTTTATGGCAAAATACGGAAGAAAATTGGGATTTATTATATTGAAGACATAGATGTTGACCGATGTATTCTCCTGTACATATTTTAACCTACTGATTGCCCTGTGGTACACTACGATGTGAAAAAGGGGCATGGGATAGTCAGCAAGGAGGAAGCGTCTGAAAAAGCAGTATCTTGACATTACCCAAATGACGTCTCAACACCTAAGCAGCCTGATTAGCTTATCAGTCTTGTAGAGGTGGAGGGAGGTGAGCAGAAACTTCTGGAATGTCTTTTTTATTTTCATGTTTTATTACAGAAAATTTCAAACACATACGAAAGTAGAGCAAATGGTATAAAGAAATCTGATGTACTATCACCCAGCTTCAGAAATTATCCACTCATACCAATCTGTTTTCACCCATACCTGCATCCACCACTCCCCCTCCCTCCCTTAATCCTATCTTGAAGCAAATGGGATGCTCTTTTATATTGTAGGCTCCTTCTGCTGCTTTTATAACAAGCACATGTTCTAATCAAAACGATGGCAAAATATTATGCATCTCTGGAAAGTGTCTGCTTGTACTGTAACCATCCAGATTTGTGTTTGTTACTTAGCTTCCTGAATCCAGGCATGCCACATGTGTGTGAGACATGATTGGTCAGGAGGAATCCTTTCAGACATTGTCCCTTATTTCTTCGGCTTTTCTTCAGAGCCCTTTCTTAGTGATTTATGAAAATCTGTGAGTCAGGAGAGATACAAACCACGATAAGCGTGAAATATGAAGGAGGTCAGATTAGTGAGGGAAAACAGAACCTATTCATTTGTTAATTTCTTTTTAAAATTTTTAATTTATTTTTTATTGAAGTTTTTTTGTTTTGCTTTGTTATTGAGTTGTATGAGCTGTTTGTGTACTTTGGAAATTAAGCCCTTGTTGGTTGCATTGTTTGCAAATATTTTCTCTGAGTCTGTATGTTGTCTTTTCATTTTGTTTACGGTTTACTTGATTTACAGTGTTGTGTTAGTTTCTGGTGTACAGCAAAGTGATTCAGGTTTATATCTACCTGTCTATCTACCTATATTTATATATAGAAATATATATATTAATTCTTTTCCATTATAGTTTGTTACAAGATATTGAATATAGTTCCCTGTGCTATACAGTAGGTCCTTGTTGTTTATCTGTTTTATACACAGTTTGTATCTGCTAAACCCAAACTCCTAATTTTTCCCTCCATAGCTTTCCCCTTTGGTAACCATAAGTTTGTTTTCTATGTCTGTGAGTTTGTTTCTGTCTTATAAATAAGTTCATTTGTAACATTTTTTTAGATTCCACATATAATTGATATCATATGATATTTGTCTTTCTCTGTCTGACTTCACTCAGTATGATAATCTCTAGGTCCATCCACGTTGCTGCAAAGGGCGTTATTGCATTCCTTTTTATGGCTTTTTATCCCACTGTGTGTGTGTGTGTGTGTGTGTGTGTGTGTGTGTATATATATATATACACCACATCTTCTTTATCCGTTCATCTATCAGTGGGCATTTAGGTTGCTTCTATGTCTTGACTATTGTAAATAGTGCTGCTGTGAACATTGGAGTGCATATATCTTTTCGTATATATTAGTGTTTTCTCCAGATATATGCCTAGGAGTGGGATTGCTGGATCATATGGTAACTCCAGTTTTAGTTTTTTAAGGAACCTCCATACTGTTCTCCATTGTGGCTGGACCAATTTACATTCCCACCAATGTAAAGGAGGGTTCCCTTTTCTCCACATCCTCTCCAGCATTTGTTATTTGTAGACTTTTTGATGATGGTCATTCTGACCAGTGTGAGGTGACACCTCATTGTAGTTTTGATTTGCATTTCTCTAATAATTTGCGTTGCTGAGCATCTTTTGATGTGCTTTCTGGCCATCTGTATGTCTTCTTTGGAGAAATGTCTATTTAGGTCTTCTGCCCATGTTTTGATTGGGTTTTTTTGTTTTGCTTTGTTATTGAGTTGTATGAGCTGTTTGTGTACTTTGGAAATTAAGCCCTTGTTGGTTGCATTGTTTGCAAATATTTTCTCTGAGTCTGTATGTTGTCTTTTCATTTTGTTTACGGTTTACTTTGCTGTGCAAAAATTGTAAGTTTGATTAGGTTCCATTTGTTTCTTTTTGCTTTTATTTCTACTGCCTTGGGAGACTGACCTAAGAAAATATTGCTATGATTTATGTCAGAGAATGTTTTGCCTATGTTCTCTTCTGTGAGTTTTATGGCATCATGTCTCATATTTAAGTCTTTAAGCCATTTTGAGTTTATTTTTTATATGGTATGAGGGAGTGTTCTAACTGCATTGATTTACATGTGGCTGTCCAGCTTTCCCAATACCACTTGCTGAAGAGACTTTTTTTCTCCATTATATATTCCTGCCTTCTTTGTAAAAGATTGGTTGACCGTATAGGTGAGTGGGTTTATTTCTCGGCTCTCTATTCTGTTCCATTGATCCATATGTCTCTTTTTGTGCCAGTACCATGCTGTTTTGATTACTGTAGCTTTGTAGTATTGTCTGAAGTCTGGGAGGGTTTTGCCTCCAGCTTTGTTCTTTTTCCTCAGGATTGCTTTGGCAATTCTGGGCCTTTTGTGGTTCCATATAAACTTTAGCATTATTTGTTCTAGTTCTGTGAAAAATTTCGTGGGTAATTGGATAGGGATCTCATTAAATCTGTAGGTTGCTTTGGGTAGTATGGCCATTTTAACAATATTAATTCTTCTAATCCAAGAGCTGTTAATTTCTTTTTATTTACTCAAGTGTTCATTCATGCCTGCATGCATTGTCTGTCTGTGTGTAGCAATCCTACTCCATTCCCTATGCTCTTTTTTCTCCTTCCTAAGTCTGGCTCTCCCCTGTCTCTTCCTGGAAACTTGAGGGATAGTCCTTAGCTTATCTAGTGCTCAGAGAGAGGTAGAGCTTCTGCAGTTGTGTTTGTGGGTATTCATGGCTTAGTTTCCTGGAGGAAGATTCCAGAACCTCAACCTGACACCTCCTTCCATTCTTAGTTCAGCTTCCTTATTACTGTGGAACCTCCCTGATTCAATCAGAGACTGGGTGCTCCTCCCCCAATATTTCCTCTGCCCTTTGTACCTCCTTAGAGGTGGATTAAGCTTCCAGGCCTGTTACTTGCACAGACCCCTTCCAAGCCCTGCACTTAATTTTGTATTTGTTATTTTATATTCTTTTCCTTAAAGAGTCCTCCCCCTCCTGGCAACTGAATAAAATTTAGGTCCTACCACATCTGGATCAATCCCTCGTCTACCTCGAAGATAGTAATGATCATATTTTCCTGAGATTATTTATTCACATATTTTGGATTCCCAGCCTAGCACAGTGTCCGTCATATAATAGTTGCTCAATAAATATGTGATACAAATTTTCAGGAATTTCATTTGCAGGTCCTTCTTTCTCACTGGGCATTTATTATTAGTAGCATTTAGAATTCAAAGAGAGGCTGACAGGTCTACCAAACAGAAGTTTGGTTGGTTTTCTAGGGAGAGGCGATTCCCAAGATGTTATGGCTTCCCGTCTCAACCCCCTTTGCTCATGTCACAGGAAGCTGCCCCTGTGTCACTAGGATAAGCAGATTGTTCCACAGGCATTTAAAATTGACAGGGACCTTAGTGTCAGCATCTACTTGGGGGTCCACCCTCACAAGGTACCTTTAAAAAAATTTAAAAAAGCATTTTAATCAAGGCACTACATGTTTATTGTAGAAAAATAGAAAAAACAGGGAAGAGAAGAGAATAAATACCATAAATTCACCACTAAGAGAGTTAACTTGGTGTACTTCCTTTACCTTTACCTCTATATATGTACCTATATCTATTTATTTTTTAATACTGTACATAGTATATTGTGAAAATCTTTTAGTATGTAATGCATTTATATGCATATATGTATACATACATACATGTATCTTATAGTATGTATGTAACACATTTAAATAATGAAACAATTTTTTTAAAGTTTTGATAAAATTGATTTGTAATCTCTGATAGAAAGTGCTAAGTATCATGTTCCAGTCCATACAGTACTAATGTTATTTATACCTAGGTAATATAAATAATATAAACGTATAATATATTTAATAGATGTTATATATGTATATATATATATATATATATACTATATATAAAAGGAGTGCAATTGTGAGCATACTTTTATTTATAATGAGGTGATTCCACTTCCTTGCACAACTGCAGAGGGCACCATTCATATAAACTCTGATGGCCACTGAGGCCCATGAGAATGAATATTTAACGAAAAAAGATCAAGATAGGCTCCTTGGGTCTTCAGGCTAGATAAATTTCACAGGTAAGCGTTTTGAAGCTGAGAAAAGTTCAGTTGTGACTGGTTATTAAATAAAAACATTTTTCTTCTAGTGAAAACCCGACGGGAAAAGACAAGCTATTTGAAAATGAGCAAGGAGAAAACGCGTCTCCGCAGTTTGCCAACTACGGGACACCGTGAAAAGTCCACGCTAGGATAGCCGCGGTGCCTACTGGGAGTTGTAGTACGGGCCTCGCTTTCCGTGCGGAGGTCTGGGCCCCGCGAGACTCCGTTTCCCGGCAGGCCGCGCGCCAAGGCCTCCGGCGGGACTGGGGCTGCCGCGCTGGCTACAAGAGAGTGAGCCTGTCCGGGTTGGTTCTTGTGGTAGCGATGGCCTCGTTCGTGACGGAAGTCCTGGCACACTCGGGGAGGCTGGAGAAGGAGGATCTGTGCACTAGGATCAGCCGCCTGACCCAGCGGGTGGAGGAGATCAAGGTGAAGCCGGGGCAGCTGGCGGCTGGCTATAAAGGGACGGAGGGAGGAGTAGAGCCATGGCAGCCAGAGTAGATGCCAGCGGTCAGGCGTGGGAGCCGAGTGGGAGGAATGAGGAGTGGGAGGGCTGGGAGGTATGTGGGCCGAGGAGGGAGCTTAGAGGGAAGCCCAGACCGGGGTTGGGGACTGCGGAGAGAGGAGGCGGGACAGTGGAGAGGAAGAGGCGGTGACTGGGGCAGCTTTGGGAGTGGGGTTAGGCTGGGGAGGGATGGGGGTCGAGGGCGAAGGCTGAGGAGACCAGCAGAGCAGTGGAAGTGGGACTGGAAACCCGAGATTTCTAGGGAGGGAGCATAGGAGCGGGATAGAAATGAGGGTAATCCCGCCCACCCCTCATCGGTGTGTGATTTCCTCCTCTGTCCGATTTGTGGATGAATATAATGGCTTTGGGAGGATTGTGCCGTTCTCCTCCCTCCCTGAAATTTTTGTTATTAAAACCTATCGATATTTTATTAAACTCTCTTCTCCACCTCCAGGCCCTTGAGACTACGATGAGTATTATAAAACACGTGAATAGCACTTCTTTGGACCCCGCTGTCTTGAGATTGATACAAAAACAAAAGGCACAAACCACACGCAGTTCCACTTTGTACTGCTATCTTTACCCTACATTTATATTTGCCCACATCTTTGTTGCTTTCATTTAAAAAGATGTGCACATATATATGGAATCTAAAAAAAAATATGGGTCTCACAAACTTAGGGGCAGGACAGGAAAAGACACAGATGTAGAGAATGGACTTGAGGGGGAAGGGTTAGCTGGGACAAAGTAAGAGAGTGGCATGGACATATATACACTACCAAATGTAAAATAGATAGGTTTTTTTTTTTACATCTTTATTGGAGTATAATTGCTTTACAATGGTGTGTTTGTTAGTTTCTACTTTATAACAAAGTGAATCAGTTATACATATACATATGTTCCCATATCTCTTCCCTCTTGCGTCTCCCTCCCTCCCACACTCCCTATCCCACCCCTCTAGGTGGTCACAAAGCACCGAGCTGATCTCCCTGTGCTATGCGGCTGCTTCCCACTATCTATCTACCTTACGTTTGGTACTGTATATATGTCCATGCCTCTCTCTCGCTTTGTCACAGCTTACCCTTCCCCCTCCCCATATCCTCAAGTCCATTCTCAAGTAGGTCTGTGTCTTTATTCCTGTTTTACCCCTCAATTTCGTTTCTTTTTATGGCTGAGTAATGTAGCTATTGGGAAGCAGCCGCATAGCACAGGGAGATCAGCTCCGTGCTTTGTGCCCACCTAAAGGGGTGGGAGGGAGGGAGACACAAGAGGGAAGAGATATGGGAACAATTGTATATGTATAACTGATTCACTTTGTTATAAAGCAGAAACTAACACACCATTGTAAAGCAATTATACTCCAATAAAGATGTTGAAAAAAATAAAATAAAATAAAAATAAAAATAAAAAGATGTGTACCCGTGTAGGTGTGGATTTAAGGGAGCAAGTTTGGCACTGTACCATAAGTGCACAAAAATGGTTTTATTTTACCAAAATGATTTCCTAAATGTTAAGTATTCATGTCCCTGGCATCTCTTCTTTAATATGGCTTTAGGATTTTTCATCACTTTTTTTTTTTTTTTTTTTTTGCGGTACGCGGGCCTCTCACTGCTGTGGCCTCTCCTGTTGCGGAGCACAGGCTCCGGACGCGCAGGCTCAGCGGCCATGGCTCACGGGCCCAGCCGCTCCGCGGCATGTGGGATCCTCCCGGACCGGGGCACGAACCCGTGTCCCCTGCATCGGCAGGCGGACTCGCAACCACTGCGCCACCAGGGAAACCCCATCACTTTTTATATGATGGAGAGAGGGCAGGCTATTAAGCTGCTTTAACATGGCAGTGAAGGCTCCTCCCTGTTCTGGACCTAACTTTCCTTTCACTAGTTTATTTTCCCTGACTTGAATCTTCAGACAGTTGAGAATTACTTTTTATACTCCAAACAGGCCCACTTTTTTCCTAGTTCCCAGATTTTACTTATGTTGCCATTTCTCCATCTTTAACCTATTAGTATTTCTACTCATTTTTCAAGTTCCATCTCAAATATAGTTCCCTGCATGAAAAATATCCCCATTTTCCCTCAGGCAGAGGTGCTCTGGTTCCCAGTTGTGCTCCTGGGGGACATTAACTCTGTTGCTGTATTACATTTCTCTATTCTGTATTCTGATTACTTAAGTGCGTACTGTCTTTCCTACCTAAAAGGAATTTATTTGTGTGCAAGCATAATTTATTCCTGTGCCTTTCAAAGCATTGACTAATTCAGTGCAAAGTATTCAATAATTTGTTTATTAAATTAGTTTGCATTAAAGGAGATAATGGAACTCAAATCAGTTTAGGGTTTTAAGGGACTTCCCTGGCAGTCCAGTGGTCAAGACTTCGCCTTCCAATGCAGAGGGTGCAGGTTTGATCCCTGGTTGGGGAGCCAAGATCCCACGTGCCTCGTGGCTAAAAAACCAAAACATAAAACAGAAGCAGTATTGTAACAAATTCAATAAAGACTTTAAAAATGGTCCATATCAAAAAAAAAATCTTAAAAAAAATTTTAGGGTTTTAAGATTAGGCCTTACAATTTTATAAGCAAGAGAATAGAAATTCATAAATCCATTGAGGTATACAGATTATGGGTTTAATTTATCCACTTACCTTTTTTTTCTATTAGGTGTGATTAAAATTAGTGGCTATAGTATGAGCTGATACAGTTCAAAATGAGAATGTTTGTCTCTTCGTTTCTCTTTTTCAGTGTTTGTACAACTCTTGGGCACTGTTGGGATTTGGTGATCATTGTCTTCTTGCACCCTAGTAGTGTTATGGGACTCTTAACGGTGGGAGAAATGTGTTTTTTTGAGGAAACCCGTTGGCTTGGAGGGAAAGTGAATGGGTGCAGGTAGCTGGCAAGAAGGCCCTAACTTGGAAGATACCTAATAGAAGGTGAGCTATGTATTTTAACAGAGTTCCCTACTCATCTCATTGTAATTTTTCCATCCTATATAATAGGGCGAGGTATGCAGTATGATCAGCAAGAGGTACAGTGAATTCCTGCCTAGCATGCAAAGTGCACAGGACCTGGTTACCCAAGTGGATAAACTATCTGATGACATTGACCTGCTGAAATCCAGGATAGAGAGTGAGGTAAGAATAGTTTGTTATATAGGGTAGGTGTGTAGGGAGGCAGTTCAACTTCCTGATTTCTAAGACAATTCAGTTTTATACAACTTTTAAAGACCTCACTTTCCTTATTGGTGAATGGAAGTTGAATTAGATGATTTTAGGGTAACGTCCAGTTTTAAAATACAAATATTTTCCAAACTATACTTTAATGGTTTTTTATGGTAAAAAAACCATTTTAAACTATAATAATAATGTCTTGTATTTTAATAGCACTTTATAAATTAAAAAAAAATCTCAGGATTTTATTGTCTTCATAATAAAACAAAAACAGATGAAGCACAGAAGTGAATAATTCGGCCTTTTCCCATATCATCTCCTACTTTAAAATGCTTATCTCTCTTAATGGCCAGCATTCTCTTATATCTGCAGCTGGCCTCAGCATATTAAAGCTTCAGCACAATCTTTCTTTCGGCCTTCTTCTGGAAAATTGGCTCAGATCGCCAATCACAACCACTCTACTTCCTGTCATAAAGCCACTTTCCCTGGACATGCAGAGAATCCCTACCTGTCTTGTAGTGTGTCACTTTGTGGGGCTAGTGCTTGCTATACTTCTTATGGAAAGTCTGGCAGGTTTTAAGAATGTTCATCACGTTTGCCAGAGCGCTGTCATCGCAAAGAAGTAAGCCCGTCTGGAAACAGGAATATCCATTTTATAATTTAAAAAATATTTTTCACATATATTATCTCACCAGGATTTTTCCCTTGCAGTTTCCTTCTAGGAAAAAAAAGCAGTTGAAAAAAATCAAGCTGATATTAGAGATTTAAATAAAGTAGGTGTCTTGTACCTCAATTTCTAAATTATCGGTCAGGGTGCATTGATATCCAAAATCAGGATGTTGAGGTATTCTCAAGATCCTAAAGGAAAGACACCGAGTCTCTTCTCTATGTGATAGTTACCAAAGAAGGAAAGGGAACAGATGTATTTTTTAAAATTCTCTATAAAAACTTGAATCACAAGTGGGGAAACCACTAACTACCTAGAAAATCTATTTAACAGTGAGTTTACCAGTCATTCTGGTTAGAGGTTTTAATAAAAATAAATCCATTACTCTACAACTCTGGCGCAGTTCAAATAATATTTTCAAAGTGTATTTGTCAGACAAATGAGTCAACAGTGCAATCTTAGACTGTGCTGTTAGAAATGAAGTGTCTGGAACAAGAGAGTAATGGGCTCTTTGTACCTTTTGCTGGCCAGGTTATGGCTGGTGAAATTTATTCAGTTCTGGTTGTTACGTTTTGAAAGGTTACTGGTCTCGATGAGAGGGTCCAGGCCTGAACACTGTACCATCTGAAGAACAATGACGAAACTCAGGGTGTTTAGCTTCAATGAAAAACACTTTCAGTATTTGCAGCCCTGTATTTTCATATGGGAGAAAGATTCAAATTTATGGCTAGAGAAGGGGAATTAGATTCAATAGGTGGACATTATAAAGGTGTTTATTGAGTTTATATATATATATATATTTGTTTATATATATTTGATATATTTATTGAGCATCTGCAAGGTGCCAGATACTGTGGTAGTTGGTGAACTAGACAGTGTTTTATTTCAAAATGTGAATCTCATGCCTGTTATAGATGAATAAAATAGTGTGATATACACTAAAATTGGAATAATCCAGTTCAAGAGAGCAGATGTAGCTAAGGATGGCTTTTTGTAGGAAGTAGTGTCCAAACCAAAATCTGAAGTGGCAGGTAATTAAGCAAAAGATGAAGGAGGAATGTTTAGGCAGGCGTAGGGGACAGCATGGTAGAGGCATGGAGGTAGTGGAGGGATGTCACTTTTGGAGAGCTGCAAGTATTCCATAGGACAGATGTTTAGAGAGTGTGGTGGGAGGAGACATGAGATGACATTAAAAAGGTAAGCAAGGACTGTGTGTATCAGTTTAAGTAGTAAGGACATTATCTTGATTGCCCTGTGGAAGCCATGGAAGAGTTTAAGCAGGGGAGTGATGTCAGATTTGAGTTTTAGGAATCCCATTCTGCTTGCAGTTTGAAGAAAGGACTTGAGGGAAAAGAGACTGGGAAATGAGAAGGCACTTAAAGCATTAGGAGGCAGTTAAAGTAAGCAGGCAAGACAGGATGCAACCTGCTCCACTGTCAATGGCGGTGGGAGTGGAGAAAAGTGGATGAATCCTAGGGACTTTCAAAAGATACCGGATCTCTGGGATTTGTTGATATGGGGGTGAAAGACTGCGGAGTCAAAGATAACTGGGGAACTAGGTCATTGATGTGTCATTCACTGAAACAGAATCTAGAGGAGGAGTAGGTTTTTGTTGAGTTTAAATATGGGGTGCCTGTGGGGTATACAAATGGAGCTGCACAGTTGGATTGTATGAAGATGGAGGCTAGACTGTTGTAAAGAAAGATGGGGCCAGGCGGGAACTTGAAATGCAATGGCTCAAACAAGAGAAATGCAATGGCTCAAACAAGACACATATTTTTCAATCGTAGTGTCTAGGCTAGCAGGCTGATTGTACAACCCAGGGCCTGGCTACTGTAGTGTAGTCTGTGTCAAGAACTGTGAAGGACAGTTTATTCCTCACAGCGGTAGCCAGAGGATGAATGTTTTTGCACAGTGCCGCAAGCCCTGGTTTCTACAGGGCAGTGTGCAGCGGGCTGTATGGATAGAAGAGAACTTCTGTGCTTAGGGAACCTGAACCTTTTCTAACGGGTAGTGAGCATGCTGGCATTTTGCTATGGAGGAAAACGCCATCTCTATTTTTCAAGCTGTTTACTACACAAACATTTTTGAAAAGATAGTCCAGAACAAAAGACAGTCAATTGCTTCACTTGCAAGATAGTGCAGAAATGTGAGAGACTCCTGAAGAATTGTCTTCCAGGGGTCTGTAGGGCAGTGGAATTGGCAACACCTGGTGGCTTGTTAGACATGGAGGATCTCAGGCCCCATCCCAGACCTACTGAATCAGAATCTGCACTTTAATAAGATTCACCAAGCAGTATGTATGTATACGTGTTATAGTTTGAGAAACACTGCTCTAGGATTTTGTTGTTTGCATGGTTGAAGTTGGTCTCTCCCCATGTCCAGTTATAACTGCAGGTTAAGGTCAAATAGAGGGAATAGAGGAGACACATCTGTTTTCTTAAGACTTGGAAATGGTACACATCACTTCTGCTTATATTCCATTGGTGGGATCTTAGACACGTGGTCGCATCTGACTGTGCAGGGCACTAGTACATATAGTCTAGCTGCATAGCCTTGTGCCCTTACTGTGGGAGAATGGGAGAATGGATTTTAGAGGATAGTTTGCATGTCACACCATCCATATACACATTAGGATGTTAGGAAAATGGTGTGGACATGAGGTAGCTGCACTTAGAAGTTGAAGCTATGGGAGTCGATGAGATTGCCCAGAGAGAGCGTGGAGAGCAGGGCTTTTCAGTACAGGCACAGCTGGTATTTGGGGCCGGACGTTCTTTGCTGTGGGGGCCTATCCGGTACACTGGAAGGTGTTCAGTAGTAACCCTGGCCTACTACTCACTAGGTGCCAGTAGAGCGCCCTCGATCTTGGCACGCCAGATGTCTCTAGACATTGCCAAACGTCCCTGGATCAGGGTGGGGTCAAGAAAAACGTTTATTTTTTGAGAACCGTTGGTTCAGAGTAATGAGAGGGCCAGGGAGAAAGGAATATCAGCTTGTGTGAAGTGATCAGAGGGGAAATTTCGCTCCCAAAAGATGAAAAGGAATGGCCAAAGAACCAGGAGGAAAATGAGTAGGTATTGGTGTCATAGAACTAAGGGAAGGAAAGTAGCAGTGTACTGATGCAAGGTAATACTGGTGACATATGCTTTGGATTTAGCAGCAAGGATTTGATTGGTATTTTGGCACCAACTGCTTTGGAACAGCTTTGGTGGAATGGTGGGGGTAGAAACCAGATCACATGAATTATAGAGTGAATGAGAGGTGAGAAAGTAAAGACAGTGAGTATGGATCACTCTTGCAAGAAGCTTGTTTGTGAGAGGGAGAAGAGAAATCAGGTAGCTACCGAGAAATAGGGTGGTTGCTAACGTGGAGGATACTTTGTCATAGAGTTGGGGGAGATTTAAAATCTGATGGGAGGAGCCATGCTCTAATAGGTATGCATATAATTGGAATGGAGAATGACTTACAGAGAAGTAAAAGATAGAGAAGAGAGGAAATAATTGGTAGTGCAAAGTCCCTGAAAAGGTGGGACAGAATGGGAGGTGGATTCTCACTCAACGTAGAGAAATCTTTCTATTAGTTAGAACTATTCAACTGAAGAATGAATATCACTTGGCAGTGGGGATACCAGTAATCCAGGTGGATGAGTTCTTTGATGAAAGATAACTGCTTAAACTAAGAATACGTGGTGACACGAGGATATTATGTTGATGGGAACGGGTATTCCTGCATAGGATAAGGGTTTGGGCTAAGTGGACCACTTAAAGTCTCTTCCTACTACATTCTGTGATTTTTATTCCAGTCTTAACCAGCATTTAAATTTCATCATGAATTATATTCACCTAATAAAGCTTATAGATTACAGTAAAAGTTTCATTTCTTAAGTATAGTATAGCTTAAAAGTACTTGTCTTTGGTGTGTGACTTAGGTCCGCCGGGATCTTCACGTATCAACTGCTGAATTTACAGACTTGAAGCAACAGTTGGAAAGAGACTCAGTAGTCCTAAGTTTACTTAGACAGCTACACGAGGTCAGTATACTCAAATCAAACTTTAGTGTTTTGGTGGTGAGAAAGTTATTTTTTTTTTCCAATTGTCTTATCATTCAATGGGTATCCCCTATATGGTATTTTTTCATAGTTTAAAAATAAACAAGCAGACAGACTTGAAATACTAGGATGTATAAAATAAAATACCTAATAACTATACTCATCTTTTCAGTTTTCTACTGCTATTGAGGAATATAATTGTGCATTGGCAGAGAAGAAGTATGTTACTGCTGCTCAGCGTCTAGAAGAGGTATTAAACACATTCTCTAAAGCATGAGCAATTAGTACTATTCTTTTTTTTTAAAAAATAATTAATTACTTTATTGGCCGTATTGGGTCTTTGTTGCTGTGCGTGGGCTTTCTCTAGTTGCAGCGAGCAGGGGCTACTTTTCATTGCAGTGGCTTCTCTCGCTGTGGAGCACAGGCTCTAGATGCGCGGGTTTCAGTAGTTGTGGCACGCGGGCTCTAGAGCACAGGCTCAGTAGTTGTAGCACGTGGGCTTAGTTTCTCCACGGCGTGTGGCATCTTCCCAGACCAGAACTCGAACCCATGTACCCTGCATTGGCAGGCGGATTCTTAACCACTGTGCCACCAGAGAAGTCCAGTACTATTCTTGTTTTAAGTAAATTTTGTGTTGCATGTATTCCTTATCATTATACAAATATATTTAATTGCCTAGGGTCCAGATGAAATGTTAACAATGATTCCATTTCACTACCAGGCACAGATATGCTTGAAGTTATTAAAATCCAGAAAATGCTTTGATTTAAAAATACTGAAATCTCTCAGCATGGAGCTTACAATACAGAAACAGAACATACTTTATCACCTTGGAGAAGAGTGGCAGAAGCTGATTGTATGGAAGTTCCCACCATCAAAAGGTGCTGCTGACCTCAGGTGGACTGCTTTGCTTCATCTGCCTGAACCAGTTTGGCCTCTGAATATATTCCAAATATTTTATATTGGGAGAGAGGAAGGTTTCATTTATTAATCTCCCAATTCTATATTGGGTTCTCATGTTAAGCAGAATGCTTGTTACTTCCCATGCATTTCTCTTTCTGTCCCTTTCACTGGGAAGGAGCAGAGAAGAGAGAAGATGATTGGGAGGGGTCCAGGTGGTGAGGCTGTGGTAGAGGAGGTGGTAACACTTTAAGACCACACAGTTTCCACTGCATCATAGGATGTGCCCGTTCCCAAAGCTCTAATCCCAACAGTTTATCTTTTCTAGAAAGCTTAAAGAAGCTGTTCAACCATTCTTTCTCTCTTGCTAAGGAAAAGGATAGGAGTTTGGCCCAGTTTTTTTCAGTCCTTGAAGAAGAATGGTGACAAAATCATGAGGTGGGGGATGCTTTGCAAGATGAAGAAATAGGATAACTCTGGCCCTGGCTTTTATTTATACTACTTGGCTCTCAGCCCCTCTGCCCACCTCTGGGTGTGAGCCCTCTTTGATATCTTGTTTACACAAAGTAAAACCTCTGAGGGTATATGGGAAGGACATGCCATTAAACCTGGTATATTTTCCAGCATTTAATCTTGAAATTTAGTCTGTTTCAGGGGAAACCTCACAGTCTGCCCTTGCTCCCTTTCCCATATCCACTATGGCCTTCAAATAAATTGTATATGTATGTATGTACACACACGCATGCGTGCACACACACACATACACATACTCACACACACATACCCCACCCTGTATGTATTAGGTATTTTCAAGGAAGTCATCTAGAAAATTTTAGAGTCTATTTCCAAGCAGACTGTAAAATTAAGAGAGGGTGGCAGGTGTGTTAATTCTTTGTTGTAACACACCCTGTGAAACTTGTTTGGCAGGCTGTTCTCTTTACTTCATAAGAGGGAACATAGAATAGGAGGCCTTGATTGAAACTAGGATCTCACTTTTTATTCTTTGCCTTCATTCTGTCATTCAACACATTCTTTTTTTTAACTGAAGTATGGTTGATTTACAATGTGTTAATTTCTGCTGTACAGCAAAGTGATTCAGTTATAAATATAAATACATACTTTTTTATATTCTGTTCCATTATGGTTTATCACAGGGTATTGAATATAGTTCCCTATGCTATACAGTAGGACCTTGTTGTTTATCCATTCTCAACACATATTTAGTAAGCAGTTATTGTATGCACATCATCCTACTTTGGCACTCAGTTTGATTCTTTGAACATACCAAAGGAAGTAATTTCCTGTTTTAAAGTGATGCCAAGGACATGTATGTAGTAATTAATATTTGATTGCATTAGAAGTGTATTATAGTAAAACCACATATTTAGGACTCTTAGTAGATGGTGGGCTCTCAGGAATAGAAATGGGAACATCTTGTATTGCTGAGACAGCTGATATTTTTTCCCTTTTTCTTAGATATCAGCAACTTGGAATCTTGCCTACAAACAGAACTTCATTTATGCACTGAACAATCTCAGAAAGAAGAGAAGACCCCCGTGCCACCCATCAGTTCTCTCCTCTTGGCATTTTCTCTTCTTGGGGAGCTACATACCAAGCTTAAGTCATTTGGTAATGCATAATACTTTGTTTCATTTACATGAAATTTCAGAAGTCCATTGTTAAAGGAATGACAGAAAAATTATCAGTATTCTCTGAATAATATTGATGATAGATCATAGGGTTTGACCTCATGATTTATCAAGTGGAATTGTATAAATATTACACTTTTCATTAAGGGCTTAGATCCTTTCCTTTTTTCTTTTTTTAAAGTAGCTGCTGGTATTTATTTTATTTGATTTTTTGAATAATTTAAATTAAAATCTGTAGACAATCTGGGAAACTTCAGTGGGAAAACCTGCAGTGCATAATGGGTGTTGGGTAATGTCATGGTATATGTATTTTAGTTGTCAGGCTCGAAGATCTTTTTTTTTTTTTTTTTTTCAAATAGCATTTTTTTTTTATTAGTTTCTGCTTAGATCTTTTTTTTTTTTTATTTTGAAGTGTCTTCTAGTGATTTATTTTTTATGAGTGTTCATAAAACTTTCAGGTCAGGTGCTGCTGAAGTATATCCTTAGGCCTCTGGCATCTTGCCCATCCCTTTTTGCTGTGATAGAAAGCCAACCTAACATCATTATCATTCGTTTTGAATCTGTGATGACTGACTTGGAACATCCATCGCCATCTGAAGTTTTTGCCAAGATCAGACTGGTACTGGAAGTGGTCCAGAAACAACTTCTAGGTATGTATCCCCAAGGCAGTGCTTTTATATTTTAGAGAAGTCGATATGGTTTTTGGAAGTAAATATTATTTTAAAGTGGATAAAAATGTCAGCAATCTGAGTGAATGGCGGATCAGACGTGAGTAAATTATGTCATGGGAACAAAGTAGTTACCTTTTTATTTCTTGCTCTATTTTTCATTCCTTCTCTGCCCTGTGTTGACAAATAGGGTCTTTAATGGTGCCCTAGAGTCTGTGTTTGTAATATTTAGTTGAATTTGGGGATGCATTTCCCTCATGGGACTTCTAGGAACATCACATTTTGGGACTCTTGCTTTAGTTATAGGAGAAGCAGAAATGAACCAAGTGCTGTTTTACATCTTTTGATGGGAAAATCCCCATCAACCTAGTTGATATAAACAAAATAGGTTTAACATAGGCAATGACTTTCATTCCATCTCAGCCTACTGGTTAGATCTTTATATATTCACCCTTGAAATAGTTTCTGTGTTGCTTGAATCATTTTTTGGCTGTCACACTATTAAAAGTAAAATTTCTTCTGGTGTTTTCTTATAATACTGTTGTTTTTAGTCTATTTGACTTACCTTCTTTTTGCTTTTCTCAATTGTCTTATTGAATAGTCAAATTAAGCATTCTTGCTGTGGAGAAAATAAAGAAATGCTGCTATTGTTTGTATGCCTTCCTGGCAGTCACATAATTTATTTATATATAAATTTATTTTTTTTAATCGAAGTACAGTTGATTTACAATGTTTTGCCAATCTCTGCTGTACAGCAAAGTGACTCAGTTATACACATACAGACATTATTTATATATAAATAATTTATATGTAGAGCAAGGAATTCTTTCCAGTTTTGACAGCAGAGAATAAAAAATTTTAAGACTTGTATAAATTACAAAAATCCAAGGTAGTTTTCTTCTTATTCCTTTACTTAGGGAGATAATACACCCTTATTTTTATTAGATATAAAAAAAAGTTGTAAGCAAAGTATCCAAGGATTGGAAGGAACTAGAAAGGTGACTCAGTACAGATATCTCTGATGCTCGACTCTCCTCTGTAACACCCCCATCAATTGGTCATATAAAAAACCTGAGCACCTTTAGTGAGAGGGAACTCACTTCCTCTTGAGGCATTCCATCCTACCTCTGGACAACTCTGAGTACTATGAAGTTTTTGTTTGTTGGTTTTTTAAAAAAATTGTATCTTCTTTCTTAAATGCTATTGCCAAAATGACCATTTTGGAAATTAAATCTTTAGGGTAGTTGTTTAAAAAATACGTTCAAAATATATGCCCTGTAGGGGCTTCCCTGGTGGCGCAGTGGTTGAGAGTCTGCCTGCCGATGCAGGGGACACGGGTTCGTGCCCTGGTCCGGGAAGACACCACATGCCATGGAGGCTTGGCCCGTGAGCCATGGCCACTGAGCCTGTGCGTCCAGAGCCTGTGCTCCGCAATGGGAGAGGCCACAACAGTGAGAGGCCCGTGTACTGCAAAAAAAAAAAAAAAAAAATATATATATATATATATATATATATATATATATATATATATATATGCCCTGTAATATCTGCTTTACGGATGCTGTTTCTAGTGTGTGGAGCTATATAGAAGTCTAATTCTTATTACACATGATGGACTTTCAAATTCTCTGTAGTAGCTGTTATTGCCTACATCTTATCACCAACATAAAACATCTTTAGTTTTATTTTTTTAATGAAATAGTTTTTTAAGTTTCTCTTATCTTCACTGATCTTCTGTGAATATATTCCATTTCTTCCATAGTCCTTTTATTAAAGTATGGTGTTCAAAACAGAACAAAGTATTCTAAGTATAGTCCGAAGCAATTCAGAATAGTATGGGATTGTTCACACCCTCATTCTCAGTATCATGCTTCTGTTAGTATAGCCAAAGGCTGTTATTACACAGTTAACTTACTGAGCTTGATGTCAGTGAAAATCCTATGTCATACTCAGTGCAAACTGCTGCTTTCCCATCTTGTACTTGATTTTTTGGCATTAACATTAATCTTTGTTAAATTTTACTTGATAAAATTTTACAATGTGTTTACTATCCTTTCTACTTCATATCGAATGCATAATTGATAATCATGTTTTCTTACAGTTTAATCTGAGTCAGTGATGGTACTATTACCTAGGATAGGGCTAGATCAGAGGGTGCTCTGGGGAATTCCAGTAGAAACCTCTTCCCAGTTTGATGTTGGTCCATTTAAGTATTCAACTCAGTGTTCTATTTGTAAGTTTTCTTAGTACCTAGGATATTCAGAGCAGAAGACAACTCACTGTTGCTAGGTGCTCTTCTAATCTCTTTAATATCTTTCAGTCAGTATTTCCTTCCTTCATCTTCTTGCCCTAAATAAAACCTGAGGATCGTATTTCGTGGCCTTAGTTCTTTTTGGAATCCTCTACTTTCTTTGGATTTTAGTTATTCTGAAACTTCATAAAGATTTTTGCCTTTCGTCTTATGTTTGTCTTTGGTTTTATGCTCTTTTCATCTTTTAAATATGTATTTTTTTCTCCCAAGTTTTCTGTATTACTAAGCATCATTGTACCAACAGCAAAGGAGCTTTTAAAAGAGGAGAAAAAAATTCTTTTGGAAATAATTTGGCAAAATATATAAAAAGCCTTAAAATGTTTATATCCTTTAAACCAAGGTTTCAACTTCTAGGAGTCTGCCTTGAAGAAATAATCTTAAATATATAAAACCATTTATGTATAAGGATGTTCATCATAATGTTATTTATAATATTGAAATACTGGAAAGTCATAAAATCTTGAAGAATAGAGAAATGATGAAGTAAATTATACAGCTGTATAAAAGACCACTTTGCATAATTATGTTATACTTTATTGATTTTTTAAAAGTAATTAGTTTTGAAGCTAATTGCTTCTAAAAAGCCAGCAACAAGCATCTATTAAAGGATTAAAAACTTTATTTCCATTAAAATCAGTTTTAAGTCAGGAATGCACATTATTATTAATATTTGTTAACATTGTTTTAGGGGTTATGGCTGATACAAAGAAGAGAAAATAAGTATGAATATTAAAATAAGGAGAAGAATTTATCTTTACTTGTAAATGATGTAATTGTATACCTAAAAAACCAAAAGACTACTAAAACTTTCATAATTAGTAAGACATTTACTAAGTTGTCTAGGTACAGTATAGATCTTTAGAAATCAGTTTCTCTCCAAACTAGTAACAATCAGTTGTAAATTAAAATATAGGGGCTTCCCTGGTGGCGCAGTGGTTGGGGGTCCGCCTGCCGATGCGGGGGGCGCAGTTCGTGCCCCAGTCCGGGGGGGATCCTGCGTGCCGTGGAGAGGCTGGGCCCGTGGGCCGTGACCGCTGGGCCTGCGCGTCCGGGGCCTGTGTTCCGCGGCGGGAGGGGCCCCAGCGGTGAGAGGCCCGCGTACCGCAAAAGAAAGATATCTTATTTATAATGGCAACAAAATCTATGAAATTCTTAAAAGATAAATTTAATAAGAATGGGAAGAATACATGTAAAGGAAAGCATAAAACTTACTGAGGGTGTAAAGTAAGGGTAGGCTATCGTGGATTAGAAGACAGTCTCAAAAAATTGTCAACTCATTCCAAACTAATGTATAAATTTAATACATTCCCAATCAGATTCTTGTTATATATTTTTCCAACTTGACAAATTAATTACTCTAGAGCTTACATCAAAAAATATATTTATGAGACTTGCTAATAAAGATTTGCAAAACACTAGTTGGAGAATTTTATAATTAAAACTATGTTCTTGACATAAGAAGATCAGTGGAATGAAAAAGCGTCCATAGATAGTGGGAAGCAGCCGCAGAGCACAGGGAGATCAGCTCGGTGCTTTGTGACCACCTAGAGGGGTGGGATAGGGAGGGTGGGAGGTGGGGAGATGGAAGAGGGAAGGGATGTGGGAACAGATGTATATGTATGACTGATTCACTTTGTTATAAAGCAGAAACTAATAAAAAATAAAAAATTTAAAAAAAAGGAGTCCAGAAGTAGAGCCAAGAATAAATGAGAATTTACCATTTGATCAAAGTCACATTTCAGTTTAGTGGGACAGATAGTTTACTAAATAATGGTGCTAGCAAAATTGGCTATATGGAATAAGACAAAGTTAGATTCCTGCTTCGTACTTCATACAGAGATACATTCCAGATAAATTAAATCCCTATATGCAAAAGGTAAAACAATAAAAATGTTAGAAGAAAATTTACAAGAAGACTTGAATATTCTCAGGAAGCTCAGAATGCATAAAGGAAATGATTGATAAATTTGACTACATATAAATGTTAAATTCTGTATGGTAAACAATGCCATAAACAAAGTCAAAAGATAATATTATACTGGGAGAAAATATTTGCAGTACATTGGCAGACAAGGAGCTAATAAAAGATTTTTTTTCCAAAGAGAAAGAACATAATAACAGAAAAAGGGTAAAAAATATGAATAGGCAGTTTATGGAAGAAAAGGTGCAAGTTGTTAATAAGCATAAAAATATGTATTGCTTAATCTCCCTAATAGTGGAATGGAAATCACACCATCAAAGTAGAACTTTTCACTCCTAGGGTTGACAGAATTCAAAGATCTGTGTGAAACACTTTCGGTAAGAAAATGGAAGGGTAGTCTCCTTCATCGCTTTTGTGAGTTTTTTAGAAAGTAATCTGCAGCTCTATAGTTATGCTAAAATATACATCGCTTTGACCCAGGTATCCCACTTTTTAATTCCTTACTATGTGATATCAACAGTGTGTATGTTTGCGTGTATGAGTACTGTATATACTTGCATACTGGAATGTGCATCATTTGAAGAATGGTGCAGCTATTGAAAAGAAATGAAGTGGAGCTAGATATAGTGACCTCAGAGATGGCCACGATCTATTTTTAACGGATAAAAAAGTTACATGTAAAATCTATGGCATGAACCCATTTTATAAAAAAGGAAGTAGCCCCTTATATGAATGTTATATTAGTTTGCTAGGGCTTCCATAACAAAATTCCACAGGCTGTGTGGCTTAAACAATAGAAATTTATTCTCTCACAGTTTTGGAGGCTGGAAGTCCAAGATCAAGGTGTTAGTAGATTTGGTTTCTCCTGAGCCCTGTCTTCTTGCCTTGCAGACAGCCTTCTTACTGTCCTCACGTGGCCTTTCCTCTCTGCATGCTCATCTCTGGTGTCTCTCCTTTTCTTAAAAGGACACTAGTCATAGTGGATTAGGGCTCCACCGTTATGACCTATTTAAAGGCAAGCCCTGTCTCCGAGTGCAGTCACACTGGGGACTTCAACATATGAATTGTGGGGGACACAGTTTAGTCTGTATCATGTGTCTGTGTGCATGCATGTGTGTGTGTATTATTAATGTGAGGGAGGAAGAATACAAACCAAACTCTTAACTCTGGTTACTTGGACACAGAGAGAGAGAGAGAAGCTTGTGGGTATGGAGAGGAAAATTAGGCTTTTTCTTTGTAAACTTCACTGGTGTTGGCTTTGTCACAACAAGCATATTTTGCTTTTGCCACGAATGATTTCCTAGAAAGTATACATTACTAAAATTTACCAAGAAATAGAGACTCTGAACATACAAGTAGTTGTGGAAGAAATTTGAAAGGTTGTTAGATTTTCCATTAAAAAGGCCACCATCAGGCACATACGGTTTGTGGCTACATTCTAGGTGCTCTTCAAATTACAGGTAATCCCTTTGATAATCAAGCTCTTTTGGTCAATAGCAAAAGATGGATAAGTGCCTTAATTAATTTTTTAAAAACCAGCATAAATTTGCTACCAAAATGTACATGCAGAGAAAATATATGGAATGATTTTACCAAGTCATTTTATCGCTAGCTAAATTTACAAGCTCAGATCCCCTTAAAATCACATTTTTGGTTGGACATTTAATTGTAATTTCAGGTGACTAATTTTGTCAATTCTTCTTTGAGAGGAAACTTGACAAATTCCTAATGTATTTGTCGAAACTTCTCTTAATATTGTCTGCTTTATCATCTTAAAAATTTTTTTGCACAGCAAGAAAAGTTTTGTTTTGCTGTGTTTTAGCAAGCTGCAGCTGCCATTTATTGTCAACTTTGTGGCATATTTTCTTCCAGTCTGTATTTTCCTTTACTGTTCTACCAGTTCTTCTAGATTCTGCACCTTCACTTGATTCTGCGTCAATAGTGTAGCTTAGTTTTAAATTTAAAAGTTTGTTTATAGTCATTCTCGTAAGCTAGAAAAATCTATCATCGTGAAACTAATAAGCATTTCAATTTTACTTCCGTTTTCGGTTTATTATAGGTATCACTGTAACCTGTGCAAAATACTCAAATAAATGCATTACAATGTTACATTGGTGCATAGGAAAACTAAGTCATTCGAGCGGAATGAATCTGTTTACACTGACTACATCGAAGGTGTGTTTATATGAAATACCAGAAGTGATACACATGCCTGATGTGAGCCAGTGCACCTAATAGCTTACATGATGCGATGGTGAAAGTGAGGCATAGTCTTTTCAAAGCAATAAAATTGTGTTTAGCAGAAAAGTATTGTACGCTACTTCCTCTGTTTGTTTTTAGTTTAAAATTTTAATTCAGAAAACGTACAGAGGTCCCGTGTACTCTTTTTTTTTTTTTTTCCCGTACGCGGGCCTCTCACTGTTGTGGCCTCTCCCGTTGCGGAGCACAGGCTCCGGATGCGCAGGCTCAGCGGCCATGGCTCACGGGCCCAGCCGCTCCGCGGCATATGGGATCCTCCCAGACCGGGGCACGAACCCGTATCCCCTGCATCGGCAGGCGGACTCTCAACCACTGCGCCACCAGGGAGGCCCCCCGTGTACTCTTCACCCAGTTTTCCCCAATGTTAGCATCCTGTGTAACCAGAGTATAGTATCAGAACCAGGAAATGGACTTTGTTATGATTCACAGAGCTTATTCAGATTTCTCCAGTTTTACTTGCACTCATTTGTGTGTGTGAATAGCTGTGCAGTTTTCTTACATGTGTAGATCCATGTAACTACCACCACAATCAAGATATAGAACTGTTCTATCACCACAAGGCTCCCTTGTGCTACCCATTATAACCACACACCCTTGCTTCCATTTTTAAACTTAATTTGAAATTGCTTAAAATTGAAAAAAAAATGAGTTCGTCAGTCACACCAGCCCCATTTCAAGTGCTCAGTAGCAAAATGTGGCTGGTTGCTATCATGTCGGACAGTGCGGGCCTAGACTTCAGATATTGTAAGATATCTCAAGGCTGTGAGGTAATATGGCCACTTTCTTTTAAGGTTCTTATATATTGTTTAGTTAATTAATGGTATATTCTAAATATAACTCCCTCAAAATGTGTTAGAAAAAGCCACCATAAAATATACCGTGGAAGAGATACTGAAGTATTCTGTTTGGTAGGCTAGATATTATGCTATAATGTAAGGTGTTTATTGATATTTTACTTAGGATAAACACTCAGATCCTTTGCAGAGATGAAAAAAAGTATATTTATTATTGGAGAACTTGGACTTTATTCTAAACTAGTTTCAACTTGGTATGCAGAACTTCTGAGTGCTTCATATAATCAGATCTGTAGATCAGCAGTAGATGATTATAATGTAGATGGCTTAATACCTTATAGAGAACAGGCAGTCATACAGTGCAGATGATTCATTTGAGCAGTGAAAATAAAATAATAATTGTGTGTCATGCTTTTCCCATGTAGTCTGTTGAGATAGCTATAGAATTATTCATGCTGTTTTCTTCCCTGTCATCTTAAAATTAAAGAATTCTAGAAAACTAGGGAATTTGAGAATATGTCCAGACCGTGAAGAGTTTCTTGTTTAAAACTTTTTCTTTTGAATTCAGATTTGCCTCTTGATGCTGATGTAGAAAATGAAAAAACATCTGAGATCGTATTGGCTGAGATGCTTGGTGACATGATCTGGGAGGACTTGTCCGAGTGCCTCATTAAAAATTGTTTGGTTTATTCTATCCCAACAAATAGCAGCAAGTTACAGCAGTATGAAGAGGTAAGAGCAGAGGTGTCACAGAAGGTCTGAAGAGACCGTAGGTTCCTGTTGGTGTCCTTTGTTTACCTTGGAGATCTTTTGTTCTTTAGTGACATCTTTAAGAAAATTATTCATAAAGTGTGGAGGCAAATTCCCTCTGACTTCATGTCTCTTTTGGCTTCCTACCTTTTGATTGGGTGGGGAAGTATGTTTTGTTATTAAGTACGTTTTCTTTAGTAAGATACTTTTGAAAAACAGCTGTTTTTCTATTTGTGTCAGCTATAGTAGCTATTATGTGACGCTTTACTTTTTGGCTTCTTTTTAGTGTTTCCTCGAACACTACAGTAAGCACAGTAGTCCCCCTTTATCTCTGGGGCTACGTTCCAGTTCCCCCAGCGAAGGCCTGAACCTGTGGATAGTACTGAACCACATATGTACTATGTTTTTTCCTATACTAATGGGCAGGTAGTGTATATAGCATGGATATGCTGGACAAAAGGATGATTCATATCCTGGGCAAGACAGAGCAGGATGGCGCAATATTTCATCATGCTACTCAGAACAGCCCACAGTTTAAAACTTAGGAATTGTTTGTTTCTGGAATTTTCCATTTAATATTTTCAGACCATGGTTGACTGTGGGTAACTGAAGCTGAGGATAAGGGGGGACCTACTGTCTATTTATTTAAAAATGTTTGCACCTTTACTAAGCAGAGTCAAAAACTTCTAATGAAGATGCTCTTCCTAATGAATTTCAGGCTAGAAAAAATGAATAATATTTTTATACCTAGTAATTGATGGTCTTTTCTAAAACTTAAATGACCAGCTGGTCCTTGTTCTTTCCTATACATTGGATTTGAAATTTTAGTATTGGAAAGGAACATATGTATTTGATTCTTTTCCTTTTTTTTCTCTTGCGTTTCTTTCTCAGGTCATACAGTCCACTGAAGAATTTGAAAATGCCTTAAAGGAGATGAGGTTTTTAAAAGGAAATACTACTGATTTGCTGAAATATGCCCGTAACATCAATTCTCATTTTGCTAACAAGAAGTGTCAGGATGTGATTGTGGCAGCCAGAAACCTAATGACCTCTGAAATTCACAACACTGTGAAGGTATTGGGGGGTTACAGGGTGTTACCTTGTATTAGGAAGCAGCTCATTTTTGCGATGATTATGGTAGAGTGAAAGAGCACTGAGAGTTGCTGAGCTCATTGAGGCGAGTTATTAATCTTCTTAAACATTAGTTGTCTCATCTTTAAAGGGGTCCTAATTCCTACCTCTTTAATAGGGTATTGTGGGGTCCAGATGAGATAATGCACATAAAAGCATTGTATAAATTTAAAAAGCCTACGTGAATGTAATAGATGACTGTTGTTGAAATCAGAGAGTACATCAACCCATAGAGTTTTCTCAACTTTATCACTTGAATTTTTAGTACACAATTTCGTAACAGGTATTGTTATATCCAGAGATTATATCCTGTTGTGAAATGTTGACTTTATTGCTTACGCCAATAGAGGTGCTAGTTTTGAAGTTAATAAAAACAAATAAAAAGATGTGATCTTTGTATGGTATAAACAATTATCTGTCAAATCCATGGACAAATTAATTTGCATTGAGGGTAATTTACTCCTTTGACCTTAGATAATTCTGTGTATTTTTTTTAACATCTTACATATATAAAATAATATTTGACAAATGTAAGGTGTTACTTAGATTAAAAGAAGACATACACTAAAGTAATCCCTTAATAGAAAATTCCTCAGCCATTTATCTGTTATCGCTGAGAGGACTGCGCTCTTCCTCCCTCTGTCCTTTCTGTCATCCCCTGTTTTCCTGGGGGTAGGTACCCTGTTATAGTGTCCACTTCAGTAAAATATTAAATTAGCCATTTGAGGTGCACAGATATTAGCACATTTTGATGTAATCTTGGGTTGTTAAGGGAGCCGAAATGCACTCAGTACCGGGAACTGGGCTGCAGGTTTCTTTCACATGAATATCACTTATGTCACTCCTGTGCACAGAATCCAGTGGCTTCCCGTCTCATTCAGAGAAAGACCCAGTAGCCTTGCAGTGGCCTGCACGGCCTCCTGTGAACTGTCCCCTTGTTGCCTCTGACTCCGTCTCCTGTTGCATTCCTCTTCAGTCACTCTGCTCATTTGCCAGGCCGACTCGGCTGCAGGACTTTTGAACCTCTTTTTCCCCCTGCTTGGAATATTACCACAGACGTGCTCCCTTTCCTGACCACTCTTGTAAGATTGTGACCTCCCGCTATTTCCTGTACTCTTTCCTTGCTTTATTTTTCTTCATATCACTTATTATCAGTAAATATTCTATATGAATTATTTATTGTTTTTCCCCTCTAGAAAATAAGCTCTATGAGGGCAGGGTTTTTTTTTTTCCCTGTTTGTTTTGTTCTTTACTGTTTGGTGTACTGTTGTATCTGTAGCATCAAGAAAATACCTGGTGCATACTACTATGTACTTAGTAAATATGGTAAATGAATTAATATATATCCCATTAACTCTGTTATAACTCCTTGTTATAAATAGGATTGTCACTAGGTCACTTTGTGACTCTGGGCTAAATCTTTTAACCTTGTTGGACCTCATTTTCCTCTTCTGTAATATGACAGAATTGAACTAGATAATCTCTGAGCTCCCTATTCAACTAGTTCTGACATTTTATAAGACTGTATTTTCCCCCCAAGTACCCAAATCCTAATGATGTAGCTTCCTCTAGATCAGAGTTTCTCAGCAGTGCCACTGTTGACATTTGCGGCCAGATAATTCTTTGCTCTGGGGGCCTGTCCTGTAGGATGTTTAGTAGCATCCCTAATCTCTACCCACTAGATGCCAGTAGCACCTCTCCCAGTTGTGATGTTTGTATTCTCATTTAATGTCATAACAGCCCTATGAAGTAGACATTATTATACCATTTTACAGATGGCAAGTCTGATGACTTAAACATTTTTATTAGACTTGGAGCTTCTTCTGTCAGAAATTTTCCATAGAGGTCCAGTATGTGCAGAGCAGAGCTGCTCTTCTTGCAGTAGGAACCTGCTGCTTCCACCTGCTTAATCTCTCCTTTTGTTGGCCCCTGAGGCATCTTTGAGAAGCAAGGTTTGAAAACCATTATTGTAGTGCAGTTTCGTCATATTACAATGAGAAAATTGAGGTCAAGAGAGGTTAAATGACTTTGTTAAAAGTTAGGGTAGAAAATATCACTGATGTTTCCAAACTAGAAGCCTAGTGTTCTTTCCTTTAGTCTTGACCAAGTCTGGGAATTTTCATTCTGTGTAAATGTTAGGGAAGCTTTTTTGGTTTTTGTTTGGAATTTTGTTTTTAAGAGCAGTGTAAGCTAGCCTGAACGTGCTGTTTCTTTGAGTAAGCCAACACGTGTTTCTGGTGGGAAATGATTTGTTTAATGACAGTGGAACACAAGTCATACTGGTGTGTGTTAATCTAATAGTCTAACCTGAGAAGGAGGATTTTTGAAGGTCCTTTCATTTACCTAAAATCTTGGGCCAGTTTCACAGCTTTGCTGTTTCCACCAAGAGTGAGAGTGCACAGAAGAACTAGAAGAATGGCACAGTAAAGGGATTGCTTATTTCTTATGATGTGCTTTCACCCAGGATTGAGTAGTCATTAAAGTCCTGCCATGTTTACTCAAATCTTTTAATTATTCTGTAGATCCACAGCTTAATCATCATGGAAGCAACTGGTATCTTATTCCTCACTGTATGCTTGCATTTGGATTATTCTGAGGACAATGCATTTTCTTTGTTTCTGTATTTGACTCTTAGATTACTCCTGCTTCTAAGATAAGTGTGCCAGATTTACCCAGTCCTGCTGAGGATGACAAGCTACAAGTACAGAAAGTGTCCACAACTCCATACAACGAAGTGATGAATTTAGAGCCTGAAAATACGTTGGACCAACATTCCTTTTCTTTGCCCACATGCCGCATCAGTGAATCTGTGAAGAAATTAATGGAACTCGCCTATCAGACTTTACTGGAGGCAACAACTAGCAGCGATCAATGGTACGAGTTCTGAGTCCTCTGAAAATGGCAATGACTTGGTTAAATGTATATCTAAACTAGACATTTATTAAGAAAATTAACTGGAATTCTTTGGGTTTTCTTATCTTATTAGTTAATATTTCTTTCCCTAGAGAAAAGTATAGTACACAGGTATGTATTGACAATTAACTTTTATTTACAATAGCATACAATCTTACAACAAGGTATGAGAAATAAAAGCATTGTAGGTATGGACAAATGGGTTTGACATTAAAAATTGTTAATCACGTTTTAACAAAAAGCCCTTTAATTTTTGTTTACTTTTAACTTTATTTGACTTCAATGATATTACATGAGAAAGTGCTTGTGGAGAACTTAGAATGCTACCTGGGAAATAATTAATACTCAGATGTTTATCAGTATTGGTGGTGGTGGTCTTAGTGATAGTTGTACCATCTGTTTCAGCATGCTCTGGCCCTTTAGCTTAACATTCATTTTACCTTTTGAAATCTAGGCCCTAATTAATTTCATTTTAAATGTTAATTTTAAAGCAATAATAGTTTGTTGGGCAGCCAAAGGTAGAAGGAAAAGAATGGAATGCACCAAAGTTCTGATTTCTCCCTTTCAAGAAGATTTCTTCTAATCAGTATTGTATTCAAGGTACCCAAACTCAATCCATATACTTGCACATTTGTACTGAATCTCTTTTTGTTTAGTAGGCTCTTCCCATACTCCTAAACTTTATAAATTGAGGAGAAAATGGTAGCCAGTAGCCCAAGTTGATTATAGAGCAGATTTACAAAAGCCTCTTTAGTTTGGATCTGTGTGCAGTAGTATTTTTACTTTTCATCCTCATAGTAGAAAACAGTTTCAGTTAGGGCTTGACTTAAATTGCGTCTTCCTATGGGCTTCTGGAGTTTCCGTTTTTATCTCCGTGTACAAACTAACCCCTTTATTTCATTCTGCTCTAGAAAGAACATGTTCACTAAGATACTTCCATGACTTTAATGAATCATTATATTCACAAGTCCATCCAGTTTTAAATCTAAGTAGGAAGAAAAATACACATAAAAGGAATTATGCACTCCTTTGGCAGAGTAATATAGGAGTGACTATTTCATTACATGGCATTCACCTGAAATGTACCAGACCAGAAGTTAGGGATGCAAGGCAATTTTTCCTAAGAGAATACCAAACAATATTTTCATATACTGAATGTCTATGGACATTCTTCCCACCAAAAAAATAGTTTTAACAGGATAAACAAAAACACAACTACATTACAACAACTCACTTTTCCTATTATCAAACTTCAAACAGCAACACATGCAACAAAAATATGAAATAATTTAGTCAGGTGTCATAGTAATCAAGTGGTAACAGTGTTTTGGGGTATAGTGACCATGACTAATTTTTCAAAATTACTTGTGGAATTCCTGTGATGTATTCAAGGTACATAGTTTAAGATATTCTTATGTAGAAGTAAGCTACACAAACCTTCTATTTGCTCTTCCTAAGTGCTTTTTAATCATGATCTTTAGGTGTTCTAAGACCAGATTTAAAGGGCAAGAAAACTTGAGGTTGGATTCTATCCCAGAAATGTTGATTCATCTCCTTGCATTGGGGTGAGAAGGAGGGAAGGTGGAGGCTGAAAGGCAGTCTGGTTCCGACAGTACCAGTGAGTGCCTTTATTGATACCTTGCCCTTTGCACAGTGTGTCAGTGAGGAGGTGACATTTGCTCGAGGCTTAGCTCCATTTGTCACTGAAGGGGTACTCTGGGTACTGGCAGAACACAAACTGATAAATGGAATAGAGGCTTTGGGTTGAATGCTGCTATTCTTAATATTATTAATGGGTCCAGGTTTTTAGACCTGTAGTCTAGTTAGTGAATACCGGCTGAGAATCTATGCCATCTAGAGCAATGGTGTTCTCAGCAGTGACCAAGGCAGCTGTTCTCTCCAGCTGTAGTTTTAGCTGCTGACTCTCCCTTCAGGTGCACTGAGTTTGAATTTTTTTTCTCACTGCCAATATATCCTTCTGCATTTCTGTTGAAACTGTGTTTTCCTTTTAGTGCTGTTCAACTTTTCTACTCAGTGAGGAATATCTTCCATTTGTTCCATGATGTTGTGCCAACGTATCACAAGTATGTGCCACTGTGTCTGACTTCTGTGTGATATTGTAGGTCTAAAATGTTTGTGAGTCAGGTTAAAACCAGTAATTTTATATTCCCACCAAAGATAATTGGTTACTAAAATTCACAATAAAATGCAGTAAACATTTACGTTACATGTTTAAAGGACATTGGTCATCTATTAATAAATTAATAAGGGTACTATAATCTTGCAGTATAGTAGGTGACACAGATTTAAAGACTCAAAAGGACTTTACCCTTTTACCGATGGTAGGTACTTGCAGAACTGTCTCACTTTATTTGGTTACAAAACAAAAAGGTCATCCATCACTCCATACTGCTATCCAGTAAACATCCCACATTTTCCCTTGGCATTCTTAGCTTTGCAGACTTAATACCACAAGAGATTGCTATTTAACTGTCGATCAGCCGCTCTTAGCAATCTTAAGCTGTATTTACCTGTTTTTTAAGGTTCCTCTTAATATTAATCTGAGAAGTTACTCATAACTTTAAGCCTCCAGGAGTTCTCTCTGTTATCCAAATTAAGTGTTTTGGATACCTTTTACAAATGTTTTAAGTAATATGTCAACAAAGCTATTCCTTAGTCAAGGACTCTGGTTTCAAAGAAAAAAATCGGTTTATTGTTTATAGTATTTTTTAGTTCAGATTTTTGAACAATTGAGATGTTTTTAAGTAGGGCCAGTTATTGTTTTTGTTCTAAAAGACAGCTTATTTATTGTAAACATTATTTTTATTTGTATTCTCTTTGCTGTGGCTTAAAACTTTTATTTCACTTTCTACTTAGGTAAAGGAAAAAAAAACATCTTCGGGTCAGTTAATAGCCACGTGCTTGGGGATTCAGAGACAGTTGGCTTAGGGGTTTTCATGCTTAGAAACATTTTTCACACTGGTGTGGAGTTAGATTTGCCTCTTTTTCCGCATTGTATGATCTGGGAACTTTATGCTAGACCAGTGGTTTATAAACTTCAGTGTGTATCAGAATCACCAGGAAACCTTGTTAAACTACAGATTGCTGGATCCCATGCCTGAGGTGTCTGATCAGTAGGGCTGGGGTAAAGCCTAGAATTTTTAACAAATTTCCAGGTGATGCTGATGTTGCTTGTCAGGGGACCACACTTTGAGAACCACCGTTCTAGATTAGAGTTCGCAGCTTTGGCAGTATTTTAGACTCTTTTATGGACCTTTAAGAATATATATTTGCTTAGGCCCTACCCCTAGAGATTTTGATTTATAGGTATGGTTTAAGATTAAACACATCTCTGTTTTTTAAAGCCCTACAATGATTCTGATGTGTAGCCCAAAGTAAGGACAACTGTCTTAGATTGTTAGTTTCCAATTTTGTATATTCTAGCCTGACATTGAATCAGCAAACTAGGAAGTATTAGTTGAATGACTGCTAGTGGATATGTAGCAGAGGTATAAGACAAGATCTCTTCCCAAGCTGGGTAGGTAGACTAATATGTGCAGAAGAATTAGAGCAGTGATTTTCAATCTTTTATGAAAATTTAAAATCACATGGGAAGATTTAAAAACATATAAATGCCCTGGCTTCGCTCAGAGGTTGTGATATAATTTGTTTGGGGTGACGTCTAAGCGTCTCTATGTTAAAATTTCTCAGGTGACCCTAATCCGTAGCCAGCTTTGAAAACTAGTGAATTAGAAAATAGTTGAGTGCTTCATTATACAAATGAAATGGGAATTTGGAGAAAGGGGAAGCAAACCTGTATTTCCACAGACTTATCAGTGTTAGATTTCAAGGGAATTATTATGTACAGCTGTGCCAGGTTTCTAGTATAAAGAGTTGACACAGGTAAACATCTTGATTCCCTTGTTCTTTTTTGTTAATCACTAGGATAGTTTTAAAGGATAGGGTCCCATGCAGGCAGAACAACCTCAGTGACTAAGTGGGAGTGGGAGTGATGAGGTTATGCCTTGTTATGTACAGCATTTATACAGTAGACAATGATTAACACCTAGAAACACATTAAAAGAGTAGCTTTTCATCAACCCCAACCTCAATAACAGGAGATTTCTTTCTTTTCCTACGCTTCCTCCTGACCTAGGGAGAACCTTCAAAAACTGCCCCAGTTGGCTGCCATTCACCTCAACAACTGTATGTATATTGCTCACCACTTGCTGACCCTCGGGCATCAGTTCAGATTACGTCTTGCCCCCATTCTGTGTGATGGCACTACTACTTTTGTGGACCTTGTACCTGGCTTCAGGAGACTTGGTAACTGATACTTTAAATTTAGGAAGCATATTGATAATGCAGCTTATCAGACTAGTATCTTTGTAATTTATGAATGCAGCAGTTAGAAATTAGGTGGTGGTCCTGAGCTGTATTGGAAAGTGGGAGGGCATTTAATTTGTAGGTGTTCCCAGTTATTTAGTTTTATTAAGTGAATGCAGTCTTTTGAAAGCATTACTTTTGCATGACGTGATTCCATGGTACATTAGTGTTCCAGACTGCATTGCTGGTGTGCAGTGAATTCACCAAATCAGAGTTATGTCAGTAGAATGACACTTACTAAGATGCAGTGTGACAATTCTGTTAGCGTTGTTGGTAAGAGCTCACTAATGACAGTACTTATTCTTTTGCAAAACCTCAAACTAGCTCCCTTCTCTTCTACCTCCTTTAGCTTTACTTCTGATTATTAAAAATCAAAAGAAATGTGGGGTAAGTCAATAATGATAGCCTAAGAAAAGCAGAGAATCTATATGATTTACTTAGCTTTTCAATTCCTGACTTTTCCCTTAGGTGGTGTAGATATATCAGAAAAATAAGCAGTTACTTCTACTGTATAAGCAGTTTTTCTTATCTGACTCTGGACGAACTGTTGGAAAAGACTTACGATCCTGAGGGTGGGCTTGGAGGGACCGGCTAATGTATTAGAAGTGATGTTTCTAGTAACCTTAGGGCAACCTTATGATGTTATCTAACAAGCAGTTGTTTTCCAATAGGCAAAATCAGATATTTGGTTCATGCTTGTCTCTCCTCTTCCACCCTGGTTTTGCATTGTGTAATTGAACAACTTTTAGAATTCTTTATTCTCTTTTCTTATTATAGGGACAGAGTGTTTTTTGGCCCAAATGCGGGCACAGAAAGGAGAACTTCTGGAAAGATTATCAAGTGCTAGAAACTTTTCAAACATGGACGATGAGGACAATTATTCTGCAGCAAGTAAAGCAGTCCGACAGGTGGGAGGCTGTTGTTCCCTGTGGAATTTGTACTCTTCCTTTAGATGCTCCCCACCTTGTTTTTTAAGCAGCAAAGAGTATGTAACAGGTAGCTCAGTTCATTCCCCAGAACTCCCATTGGAAAATGTGGCTGCCTTTTACAGTCTTGTTTACGATCTTTGCCTTCCCCTACCCCACCAAGTCAACAGGAAGCTATCTTCCCATCAAGCCACTAGTGATGGGAATAAAAAGTCTGTCATAGCAAGTATTTAACCCATGAACTTAGGTTTGGGAAATTTGAAATACTAGCTTTCATCTTAGAAAAATGCCTCTCCTAAGTGACTTATCTTTTTACTAGTTTTCCCATCCTCAGAATAAGTCAGTTTTTCATCTAGCAGAGATATCACTAGGGTGAAATATTCAATCCCGCCGCGGAGCATAGGCTCCGGATGCGCAGGCTCAGCGGCCATGGCTCACGGGCCCAGCCACTCCGCGGCACGTAGGATCTTCCCAGACCGGGGCACGAACCCATGTCCCCTGCATCGGCAGGCGGACTCTCAACCACTGCGCCACCAGGGAAGCCCAAGAAGCACATGTTCTTGATTACTTTACCTCACCGTTATATAACACCTCTTCTCTCTCTCTCTCTCTCTCTCTCACACACACACACACACACACACACACACACACACACACAAGCACGCACACAATAAATGTAAATCTAGAAAACTGTGAGTTGTAACAATCTCTCTTCCATGTAAATATCTGTATTCTTCTGACAGGTACTGCACCAACTAAAGAGACTTGGAATTGTGTGGCAGGATGTCCTGCCAGTGAACATATATTGCAAGGCTATGGGGACTTTACTCAGTACAACAATTTCTGAGATCATTGGCAGAATCACTGCCCTAGAGGTAAGGGCCATTAGATGTCTCACCAGCCTTGAGATGCAGTTCTTGTTCCAGATTGTCACTTTCCTAAGGAAGTGATGCTGAAGTCTCATTTTTAGTCAACACAGATGGTAGAAGAAATTGTTCATGTTTCATGTCTAACTCATCATACTGTTATTTTTTTCACTTTTATCTTAATTCTGTTTTGCTGGAGACTTGCTAATCTCTATCTTTCATACCTATACAAGAAAGTAGGATTATGCTTTTTCTCCATCTAGCATCTGTGTAAGTTATGAATGAGGAAGTTGGAAATGGGGCAGTGCTCCCAAAATGTAAAGTGTGAAGTCATAGATACTTAACATGTACGTGAACTAAATAATTTAATTTAGTAAAGTGAAATGCAGCCTTGTGCAGGTACCACTTTACCAACACACTGGTGAGGTTGGGACTATATGTGTGACCCTACAGGAAAGTTGCCTGGACTCTGCCAGCTGATACCTCTAAAGTATAGATTGGCTAAACCCTTGTGGTAACACTCCCTGCTTTGCAGCAAACTGCACCACATTCTATTGGAGAAACGGGTTTTTTCATGCAGGCAAACTAAATTACTGACAATCTGTTGAAGCATATTTTGTGTCATTCTAACTTTAGGAGTATTGTCAGGACTGATGAAATCTAGTGTCTAGTAAGGTGTGCTCAATTGGTTGGAAAACATCTTGCTGTGGCTGACCCCCTGAATAGTATACACCAAAGCTCTGCTTTTTACTTACTACTAAGCTGGCCCAATTCTGTTCTGTTGTGTTCCCTTTGTGCAAAATCAGGACATCTCTACTGAAGATGGTGATAGATTGTATTCCTTATGCAAAACAGTGATGGATGAAGGACCTCAAGTATTTGCACCTTTGTCTGAAGAAAACAAGAACAAGAAATATCAAGAAGAGGTTCCGGTCTATGTGCCAAAATGGATGCCATTCAAAGAATTGATGATAATGTTACAAGCCAGCCTGCAAGAAATTGGGGATCGGTGGGTAAAATCCTTCGATAGGATTTATATATCTCTTCACAGCTATAAAAGAGTATTAGTGCCATTGAGAGCAGTGCATATTACTCAGGAAAGTTTCATATTGAGTAGCAGTAGGTGGGGTCTTTGCATGGTCTATCATAGTGTGGATCTCATGACCATTTTCTCATATTTGATAACGTAAAAACTTCTTGTTTCTATTATTTTGGTCTTGAGCATGTTGTTTTGTCCTGCTGTACGTATGATCTTGTACTTCTTGCACTTACAAGGAGTACAACCATCTGACACCTGGATGGAAATTTTTGCCCATTTTAATCGACAGTGGATGCATTTTAAGATTGGCTTTGATATGTTAACAGAGAAGTGACTTTTATCTGTAAGAATATTCAGCATCAAACCATTGTTTGATTGACCAGCAGTTTTTCTACAGGGAGTAAAGTAGTTTTAGAGATTCAGCACCACACACGTAGAAAGGATTCATCTTTTCTTAAATATAGTAGATGACGTTTTCTCTCAGTACCATCAGTTAATGTTGCTGTGCTCTGTAATTGTCTGCTATGTCGTATCATACTGAGTGTGTGAAGGTCATTAATACGGTGCAAAAACAGGATAGATGTGGGCTAGTTATACATCCTTGGATGCTTTTATTATTGTCTTGGTATATTTTTAACAAGCATGCATACCTTGTATAGGGAACTCACTGAATAGGCATTAAGGTCCATATCCATCCCTATAGCTACTTGTCTATCTACTTTGGCTTGGCTTATTATAGATGCCCAATTACATTAGACTAGTTGTCCTAGATGTGTCTGAGTTGTTCCCAGCAAATACTATCCATTCTAAAACAAGGTAAATGAGATTTTTTGCTTGAAAAAAAAAATCACATCAAAATACGTCTAACTACACTTAGTATAAAATTTGATTTATTCATTTGTTATTTACAAGTCCTTAGTGAGTTATGTCTTCAGGTAAGACTCCAGAGGGCAGCAGATAAGAATTTTTCTTTCTGCTGTTAAAGGGCCCTCTTGCAGCCCAAGAATGATCATTAATTCTTTGTTATGAGAAAAATTACAGTACTGATATATCTCAGCTTCTTTTCTTCTGCCTAAGAAGATTTTTTATTTCAGTAAATATAAGGATAATAACTAATTGAGAAAAATTATTTTACCACGGAAACTATCTCCAGTTGTGTAGTTTAAACATTTAAAAATTATAAAATATACATATGAAAGAGTACAGTATATATAACATATATTCACAGTTTAAAGAAAAAGAGTGAAATAAATGTTCATGTACCTATTGCTCAGCTTAAGAAAAATATTACCACTACCTTTGAAGACCCTTCTGTACACTTTTCCAAATCGTCCTCACCAGAGGGGTAACCACTATCTTGAATTTTGTGTTATTTACCTCCTTGCTTTTCTTTATAGTTTTACCACATTTGCACATATCCCTAAATGGAGTCTTCTATAACTTGCTTCTTTTGTTCAGAAAATTCTTTCGTGAAGGTATCTGTAGCTGCAGTTCATTTTCACTGCTGTATCATATTCCATTATATAAACATTTCATAGTTTTTTAAAAAAACTGAGTTATAATTAACATACAATATTATATTAGTTTCAGGTGTACAACATAGTGATTTGATATTTTTATACATTATGAAAAGATCACAGCAGTAAGATCAGTTACCATCCATCACCAAAGTTGTTACAATATTATTGACTATATTCCTCATGTGTATGTTACATCCCTGCCCGTGACTTATTTATTTTATAGATGCATATTTCATGGTTTATCCTGTTGCTTCACATTTTCACCAGTATTTGGTATTATCAGACTTTAAAATTTTTGCTAGTCTAGTTGCTATGAAATGGTAGCTCATTGTCATTTTACTTTATATTTCCCTAAATTCTAATGACATTGAGCATCTTTTTAGTGATCATTTTTCTTCTATTGTAAAATGCCTGTTTATATATTTTTTTTATATTGGGACTCTGTGTTTTTCTTTTTGAAGTATAGTTGATGCACAATATTATTAAGTTACAGGTATAAAATATAGTGATTCACAATTTTTAAAGGTTATACTCTCTTTTAGTTATTATTGGCTATATTTCCTGTGTTGTACAATATAGCCTTGAGGCTTATTTTATACACCATAGTTTGTACCTCTTAGTCCCCTACTTCTAAATTCCCCCTCCCTGCTTCCGTCTCCCCACTGGTAACCACTGGTTTGTTCTCTGTATCTCTGAGCTATTCATATTTTTTACCCTTTATTCTACAGGGTTGTTTGTGATTTCATACGTATTTTTTATACCTATCCTTTGTCAGTTAAAATGTGTTGCCTGTGGTTCACTTTTTAAAGTAGTTACAGATCCCGTTACTCTATATAACCATGTGAGGATGTGGTCATAACGGGCTTAGTGAGTATAGAATGAGGGGGAACAGTTTTATCTTCCTAACTTGGTCTCTCGTCTGTCTATGCTGTTACCAAAATGCAGCCAAGAAGCAGAAGATGTCAAAGATACTGACTGGTAGATTCGTAAAGAAGGGGAAGAATGCCAGAATTTGTTTTATTTCCATTTTAAACAAATACACTTTTGGGATCAAATACACAATTTAAAAATCTGGCTTATACTTAATAGGAAATAAAAATTGTGTTTTTCATTTTGCAGGTGGGCAGATGGAAAAGGGCCCTTGGCAGCTGCGTTCTCTTCCAGTGAAGTAAAAGCTTTAATTCGTGCCTTGTTCCAGAACACAGAAAGAAGAGCAGCTGCCCTTGCCAAGATTAAATAGCTCCATCTTCCTGAGAAAGCCGTGTCTTGAGCAGGTGGATTCCTTTCTTGGCGTAATTAGTCTTTAAAGACTCCTTGGAATCACCCGTTGGTTTTGGTGAACTGATATATCATGGAAGTTTGATTTCACCTAAGAACGCCTTACTTCCTGGCCTGTATGAGGCTTTGTTGAAGAACTGGATGTTAGGATAAGATGTCAGATGAAGCACCTCAATTTGTTGACTTTTTAGCCACCCTCCCTTGATAAGAAACTATAGGGTGACGTTGTTTCATGTTGCTTCCAGGGCCCTCTGGGAACTGTATCCATTGAAAATATAAGCCCTGGCCTTGGATCAAGGAATCCAGGTCATTCCAAGAGTCAGAATAAAGAATTTGTGAGAGATGGGAGATATATTTTGGAGGGCAAGGGAACCATAAATGCAGGAATTAAGAAGACTTCCTTCAGTATTTCTTTCCAATAAATAATGCTTTTCAGAGTTAAGGGTGAGTGTCTTTAGTAACATGGGAACTTTGACAAAAGAGACCATCAGGTTTTCCTATCTTTTGTGCCGTTCTTTTTATCGACATTTATGATCCTCACAGAGGACTCAATGACTTACCGTCTTCCTTCATGACACTATCTGATAATTTAACATTTCTTTCAGTATAAATTTTTGGCACTTTTTGCTATTTCAACTAAATTATATATTTTTTCTGGCTGAGCCACGTGGCTTTCAGGATCTTAGTTCTCCTACCAGGGATTGAACCTGGGCCCTCAGCAGTGAAAGCAAGGAGTCCTAACCACTGGACTGCCAGGGAATTCCCAGACTAAATTCTATTTTATTGGTTGGATTTTTTTTTTTTTTTGTCTTCTCAAATTCTAATGTTTCTGTACCTTATCAAATGGCAAAGGTTTTAAATTGCAGTGTTCCTTTGGTATGTATGTGCCATGAGATGATAACTTTGGGTTTGGTAGCCTAATCTTTTATTTGGTGGATGTGGGTAATCCTTCAGCTCAACTTTCTGTGTTTTTAACTCTTTGCAGCCATTGGAGGTTTATATTCTATTAAAATTATTCTCGGTAGGGCTCTGGATTGTCTCTCTTCACCCTGAAATGTGGAATTCCGCGTGTGAAAAGAGGGTAAAGAGTGCGATCTTTGTGTGCCTTGGAGGAGATGCTGTCTGGAGGATGTTTTCAGTTCAGTGGGCCTGCTTCCTTAGGCTTCAACCCCTGATCCCTGGCACACATTCGTCCTTCACCTTCTTGTTCTTAGTTTGAGCTCAGCCCCTACATTCTGGTTGCTTAGTTTTTCTTTTACCTATTTAGGGGTCATAGAAGAATGAATTAGAAAGGAGATTGGTTTCTTTTTATAAGAGAACTCAGCTGTGGTTAGTGACAACCTATCTGTCTGTACTCAGCATATCCTACTATGAGAATGCACAGAAAGAAGACTTGCCTGAACCAACTTTAGTTTTTTGAGAACAAAGTAGTTGTCTTTCTTGAGAGGGGGAAGGGACCATTTTCACAGGTGAAGAAAATACCTGTTTTTGAAAATCCACACCGTTTCAGGTAGCATTCTTTTTTCAGCAATTGAGAGGATGGGGAACTAAGAACAGAGCTGAAATAAATGCATTGCAGGACTGTTATACACATAGCAGATTTCTTTTGTTCATAGAAGCTATTCCTGTCGCTTGACAGGTAGAGCAGTTGGGGGGTGGGATCTCTTGTAACTGAAAAGCACACTCCTCTCTCCTTCCCTTCCCCCATTAGCACAGAAAACTGCATCATAGTTCTTCTGAGGCTCTGTAGACTCCATCCCTCGGGGCTCCTTCCTCTAATGAATAGTTTGTATGTCATGGCACACAGAGTGGGCCGACTCCATCCTCTTCCCTGGCCAAGGCAGTTGACAGCTGGTGGTTAAGTGGATATTCATTCTGGTTAGGGATGAGCCATCTGACTTAGCAACATGGGAGTTGGGTCTGGCAGCTCTTACGGGAACCTTGAAGGTACCTGTTCAGATAGGGAACCTGAGATGGAATGGGAGGGGAACCTTCTTCCTCTAGAAAGAGCGTGCGGATTATGTGAGTAAGGGAAATTTACGAGGCTTGACTCATTCAGTGGATCTGTAGGCTAACGGGAAGAAACCTCTTCCCAAATTACACCCAGAACTATACAAATGACTGGGAAATGAATTTCCAGAAAGGGTCCCCAAGATATTAGTAAAAAGGAAAGTTTTTGTTAAAAAGAACCTAAATCCCTTAGGTGACTTGATAGTGGCTGCTGTTACATTGTGGGTCGTGAATTGTTGGTGACCCATTCATGGTCAGTTTTGCATTGGATTTCTCTCTGAAATGGGGATCCTCCAGATGGCATCTTTCCTCAGGCCTGGGAGCAGCACAAGGCATCTAGGCCTAGTCTGTGGAAATGGAAGCAGGGAGCCTGTCCATTTTACCCTGGGCTTACATTCTGGCCTTGATCAGCCCGGGAGGGTCATCCAGACTCTGCATGCATCTATATTATAAACTGTGACATATCACTGAACAATCACTTGTGAATAGATCAAACAGTATTTTTTTTTGATTAATATTGTTAAAAAGGATATGGATAATCCTCTTCCCATGCCTGCAAATACTTATGCTATCACTTAAGGCAATGACTCCCAGCCTTTTGTGGGGTTTCATTCTATTGTTTATTTGATTTCCGAAGATTATGTCTATCTTCTGACAGTTCTGAGAGGTACACACACATCCTCTGGGGGCGTTTTTGTTATAAGAAAACTGGCCCAAAGGAGTGGTATGCCCAAGCTCCACAGCTGGTTTGTGCCACGGAGAAATGAAGGCATGTATAGGAGTGACTTCTTAGTGAAGGAGGTAGCTGTAAGTTCAGGAAGGAATCAGGCTTTTGGAAATTGCCTCACATATAAAAAGTCTTGGCACAAAGTAGCCTTTTTAAATTGGGTTTTGAGGCCCACGTTCTTCCTAATCATGGAACTGATTTTGAACATTGGTTTTGTGATAACTTCCTCCTAAAAATAGGCATGTAGCTAAAGCCTAAAGTTTCCTGAAAGTTACAAAGCCCCAATTTTGAGAAGTTTTTCAATTATACGGTTTAGACAGAAATTCCTCTCCTTGTCATGAGGAGTTTGGTTGAGAAGTTTGTGAGGTCACGTGACATAACTGGAGCTAGCCTTAGATGTCTCAAAACCATGTTATGAAATCTCTGCCTCAAGTTTGGGGAGGAGGGCAATGATTCTGATGAGCTATGTATAAGTTCTGCACTCCTCAGGAATCGGGTGCCCCAGATTTCTTGCATAGTGCTAGAGAGCGAGGTGGGAGTGGATGGGTCTTAGCTACTCCTGCTGTTGAAGAAGGCACCAGTACCAGGGCCGAAGACACCTACTCCCTCCCTTGTCTCAGCTTTGTAAGGGGTTCTAAAACTCCTACGTTTATTCTACTTACATTTATTGGGTGCCAGGCATTGTTCCAGTCACTCAACAAACCCCGCCCCCCCCAAAAAAAAACCCACAAAAATTATTTTTCTCTGGTGATTTAAATTCTGGTGCTAAAGACAGATAATAAACATGAAGCAAGTAAATTAGATAGTATGTCTGAAGATTTTAAGTGTATGGAAAAAATAAACATAGGGTGATAAATCTGAACTCCTCTGGAATTCCAGGGCTGGAGGAAAGGGGAGTGAGCTGACACTCTGAATGGGATGGTCAGAGGACACCTCGCCGAGACAGTGGGTAAGCCATGTAGATGTCTGGGTGCAGACAACTCTGAGCAGAGAGACCAGCCCTTGCAAAGCCCTAAGGTGGGAGGAGCGTGTCTGGTGAAGGAATAGCAGAGAATGAGGGAGAGAGGAGGAGGAAAGGTGGTGAGAGATATAACAGGAGAGGAGGGGGCAAGATTGTGTCAGCCATTAGAAGGATTTTGGTTTATTTTTACTCTGAGTCAGATGGGAAACTAGTAGCTTAGGAAAAAAAAAAAGGAAATGTATAAAAGAAGAGAAAATAGCATGGTGAACCCCTAGGTACCCACCACCCATCTTCAGCAATTGTGGTCATACAGCCAATCTTGTTTCACCTGTGCCCCCCGCTCACCCACGCCCCATTGCTCCTGCAAACACACACTGAATTGTTGAAGCAAATGCCAGACAGCATATCATTTTTTTTTTTTTTTTTTTTTTTTAGCGGTATGCGGGCCTCTCACTGCTGTGGCCTCTCCCGTTGCAGAGCACAGACTCCGGATGCGCAGGCTCAGCGGCCATGGCTCACGGGCCCAGCCGCTCCACGGCATGTGGGATCTTCCCGGACCGGGGCACGAACCCGTGTCCCCTGCCTCGGCAGGCGGACTCTCAACCACTGCGCCACCAGGGAAGCCCCCAGACAGCATATCATTTTAAACCCAGGGCTCATTCCTGTGAAAAGTGAATGTTGTTTCTTGCGAAGCTTTCTCTTTTTCCATCTCTCTTTCAGCCCCTGTCATCCCCCCTCTCCTCTGCCGGCAGGAGTTGTCCTCTAGCTGCCCGCCTCTTTCCCTTTTTCCCCAACCTCAGTTCCCCACTCAGGCTCAGCCTGTATCCACTCCACTCCCATCCCCTGAACTCTGGGTATTAAATAACAAACATCTTAAATGCAGTTGACAGCTGACTCACTACCACTTCCCCTTTGCATCCTCCTTCCCTCTGCTCAGCCACTTGCTCCAGCTAACCCAATCCCATGGTTTCTGGGTGTTCAAAAGTTGCCCAGGGGACTTCCCTGGTGGCACAGTGGTTGAGAATCTGCCTGCCAATGCAGGGGACACGGGTTCGGGCCCTGGTCTGGGGGGATCCCACATGCCGCGGAGCAACTAGGCCCGTGAGCCACAACTACTGAGCCTGCGCGTCTGGAGCCGCAACAAGAGAGGCCACGATAGTGAGACGCTCGTGCACCGCGATGAAGAGTGGCCCCCACTCACCGCAACTAGAGAAAGCCCTCGCACAGAAATGAAGACCCAACACAGCAAAAATAAATAAATAAATTACTAAACTCCTACGCCCAACATCTTCTTTAAAAAAAAAAAAAAAAGTTGCCCAGGAAAAGATTCCTCTTACTGATTATTTCATCAGAGAGGATATCTCCTGCCCCCTTAGAATCAGATTCTCCTGGGTTCCTCTCACAGAGAATCCCAGTAGACATGACGACCCAGCTCCAGCTATTGGGTGTTGGCTGGAGTCTGGGACTGCCTTTGGTTTAAGGCAAAGCAACCCCCTTCCCTAAGGGGTGTCTGGGTGGAGTGGCGTCGGGAGTGGAGCAGCTGCTGGCTGGCTTCTGTCTCCCATCCCCACTCTCTGACTTTAGAAATGCTGTCTCAAAAGAATATTAATTATTTCATGTGCATGAAGGGCTCCATTTATGCTTGATTACCATGCAGCATGATAAAAATTATGCATAGCATTATGTCAGGTTAACGTTGTTATAAATTTCACTTAATTTCCGTACTGTTTTGTTCCTAAATGCATACTCTAGTTTGTTTGCCATATCCATATCTACATTATTATTATTCAAAACTAAAAAATTAGGACTTCTTGTTCACCCTCTATTTAGTAATCTTTTTTTTTGTAATATTAACTTTAATCGCATGGTCTGAAGTAGCAGTAGGTCTTTTGCCCCCTTTTTGAAAACTGGGACACTTGCTCATCTCAAGGACTATGTAACTTGGATTTGTGATTACATCTGAAGTTTCTAAGTCCCATGAGATATAATTCCCCTGAGTGTAGAACTGTGAACTCATTTAAAATCCAGGTTTTCTTTTTCTATCTTTTCACCTATCTTAGCTTTCATTTTCCTCTCAAATATGTTTGTTCCAGCCTTTCCAGGTGGAAGATAGTTCTCCTTGATAGGAACAGGGAAGCAAAATAGTGTTTGAGTTGTTCAGTTCTCTTTGTGTCATTTTTTTTAACATCACATTATCAACTTCGAGTATAGCCAAATCCTTTTTGTTCCTTTTCTTTCACTGACCATCCTCTTTCCCTGTGCCCCCAAATTCCTTGAGATAATGTTTTTCATAAACTTCAGCATATTCTGGGCTTTGATCTTCCTGACACTATTTTTTCACGTCCAGGCCATTCTTATATTTTTGCTTATGAAGGGCCTGTTTTTGTTGAACCCATCATTTGTTTTCATTTACAGCCACACTCCTGTTTTTTAAATTGTGTTGTCATATTTATTATACAGTCAGATTTTCAGTTTTGAAATACCCCCCTCCTCTTTCATTCATAGTATGATGTCTTTTTATTTTTATTTTATTTATTAAGCTATAGTTGATATACAATATTGTGTTTATTTCAGGTGTATAGCTTCAGATTCTTTTCCATTATGGGTTATTATAAGATATTTAATCTAGTTCCCTGTGCTATACAGTAAATTCCTGTTGTTTATCTGTTTTACATATAGTGGTGTGTATCTATTAATCCCATACTCCTAATTTAATCCCTCCCCTTCCCTTTTCCTCTTTGGTAACCGTATGTTTGTTTTCTATGTCTGTGAGTTTGTTTCTGTTTTGTAAATAAGTTGATTTGTATTATATTTTTAGATTCCACATATAAGTGCTATATAATGTCTTTCTTTTAGAGTCTGTGGCCATGAGATTATTTCTGGCATTTTTTGGTGCTCTTTGAAATATGCTTTCCTAAAGTCAGGGCCTGTGCCTAGGCCAAATCATTTCTTCCTTGCCTGTTGTGAAATTTGCAGTCATTCTCTAACTGATGTTTTGGATTAAAAGTTCCCCTCTTTGCCTCTTTGGCTTTCTGAGAAGTGATTATTAGCAAGGCAATTAAAAAACTCATTGGACTTTCTGGTTTTTAGCAGAGTGGGGCCTCTAGTAGACTTATGGAAAGCTGAAATCCCCTATATCCCTGTGTCAACTTCTTATTCATTAAAAAAATATATCAGCCACCTCTTCCATCTGGCTGGGTGGTGCCATAGTACATGCACGTGGAGTATTATTTCTAATTTTCTGTTTCTCTTTACTCCAAGTGCCTGGTTGTTTAGCATTCACTTTATTAACCTATGAGAATTGAACTTGGGATTCCCTGAGAACTCAATAAAATCTTTCTGGTTTTGTTTTTTGCTAATTTCTGCCAGCAAATCAGTAAGAAGCAAAGAGTGGCTCATTTAGAGGAGAAGCAGACCTATATGACAACTAACTTTTTTATAAAGTCACGGTATCATTAAGAAAGTAATGTTATTCTTCCATGAAGCAAAAACAGTAAAAACCTTTTTTGATTTGCACTGAAGTATATTTCCCCTTGGAGTTTGCTTCAGAGTATAAGAAAGGGGCTCCTGAGAAGCCCCTAATATTGGTTCTCTGTTTTTTTCTTTTGCTTTTCTGGGAAAAGAGTAGTAGGAGCTATGGGTGAGTATGTGGGGATGAAAAGGGAAGGGAAGAAAGAACTCTGATCATTTGGAGGATCTTTGTGGCAGCCAGCTGGTCTACCGAGACTTGGATAAGAGGAAGGGCAGAGGAGGCAGGGTTGGGGGATGAAGTGCCAGCGAGGGCTGTGGAGTCACACAGACCTGGGTTTCATATCCAGGTCTACATTTACTTAGTTCTGTGACCTTGGACGAGGTATTTATTCTCTCTCAGACTCAGAATTTTCACTTGTAAAATGGGGTTAATAAGATGACTGACTTCATGGGGTTGCTGTGAAGATTTAATGAGATAATTTATGTAAAACACATAGCAAGCATAGGGCCTGGCATAGGTGAATGATTTGTGTTAACATGTTAACTCTAGTGTTTAGCACTTCAAGCTCAGTGCACTCAATTTAGAGTTTAATTATGTAGGTGGTTCTCTAACAAAATTGCAGCTTTTTGAGGGTAGGAATGGTGTCGAATGCTCTTCTTGGACAGAGTAAACTTAATAAATAATTATGGATTGATTTGAATTCAACCCCACACAATGTGTGACAATGTGGCCCAAGTGAAGAGAGAAGTGGGGCATCTTTGTGGCGTGAGCTGGAGTGTCCTTGTAAGGACCCCATGAGATCTCTAACATTGGAAATGTTTGATTTTGGTCCCAGGAGAGCTTCTTCCCTTGGCTGTGTGTGGATATTTGTATTTTTGTATATGTATAAAAGCCTGTTTGTTTAGAATTTATACCACCGGGAGGTACAGTTCTTGTTATCAGGACTCTTCAGCACTAACTGAAGGCCTGACAGTGTCCCTGAAACACTGCCAAATTCTGCAAGGCTTCTGAAACAGGAAAGAGCCAACCATCCCAGTGCACTTGGAATTTAGCATATTTGATTTAGATTCTAATTCTCTGGAGGTTGGTCTTCAGCTTTGACAGGATAACTTTTATTTTTTAATGTTTTTAATTAAAAAAATTTTTTTTATTAAATTTAATTTATTTTTTTATACAGCAGGTTCTTATTAGTCATCAATTTTATACACATCAGTGTATACATGTCAATCCCAATCGCCCAGTTCATCACACCACCACCACCCACCCCCCGCCGCTCTCCCCGCTTGGTGTCCACACGTTTGTCCTCTACATCTGTGTCTCTATTTCTGCCCTGCAAACCGGTTAATTTGTACCATTTTTCTATGTTCCACATATATGCGTTAATATACGATATTTGTTTTTCTCTTTCTGACTTACTTCACTCTGTATGACAGACTCTAGATCCATCCACGTCTCAACAAATGACCCAATTTCGTTCCTTTTTATGGCTGGGTAATATTCCACTGTATATATGTACCACATCTTCTTAATCCATTCATCTCTCGATGGGCATTTAGGTTGCTTCCATGACCTGGCTATTGCAAATAGTGCTGCAGTGAACATTGAGGTGCATGTGTCTTTTTGAATTATTATTTTCTCTGGGTATATGCCCAGTAGTGGGACTGCTGGATCATATGGTAGTTCTATTTGTAGTTTTTTAAGGAACCTCCATACTGTTCTCCATAGTGGCTGTACCAATTCACATTCCCACCAGCAGTGCAAGAGGGTTCCCTTTTCTCCACACACTCTCCAGCATTTGTTGTTTGTATATTTTCTGATGATGCCCATTCTAACTGGTGTGAGCTGATACCTCATTGTAGTTTTTTTTTTTTTTTTTTTCGCGGTACGCGGGCCTCTCACTGTTGTGGGCTCTCCCGTTGCGGAGCACAGGCTCCGGATGCACAGGCTCAGCGTCCATGGCTCATGGCCCCAGCCACTCTGCGGCATGTGGGATCTTCCTGGACAGGGGCACAAACCCGTGTCCCCTGCATCGGCAGGCAGACTCTCAACCACTGCGTCACCAGGGAAACCCCCTCATTGGAGTTTTGATTTTTATTTCTCTAATAATTAGTGATGTTGACCAGCTTTTCATGTGCTTCTTGGTCATCTGTATGTCTTCTTTGGAGAAACGTCTATTGAGGTCTCCTGCCCATTTTTTGATTAGGTTGTTTGTTTTTATTAATATTGAGCTGCATGAGTTGTTTATATATTTTGGAGATTAATCTTTGTCCGTTGATTCGTTTGCAGATATTTTCTCCCATTCTGAGGGTTGTCTTTTGGTCTTGTTTATGGTTTCCTTTGCTGTGCAAAAGCTTTCAAGTTTCATTAGGTCCCATTTGTTTATTTTTGTTTTTATTTCCATTACTCTAGGAGGTGGATCAAAAAAGATCTTGCTGTGATTATGTCAAAGAGTGTTCTTCCTATGTTTTCCTCTAAGAGTTTTATAGTGTCTGGTCTTACATTTAGGTCTCTAATCCATTTTGAGTTTATTTTTGTGTATGGTGTTAGGGAGTGTTCTAATTTCATTCTTTTATATGTAGCTGTCCATTTTTCCCAGCACCACTTATTGAAGAGACTGTCTTTTCTCCATTGTATATCCTTGCCTCCTTTGTCATAGATTAGTTGACCATAGGTGTGTGGGTTTATCTCTGGGCTTTCTCTCTTGTTCCATTGATCTATGTTTCTGTTTTTGTGCCAGTACCATATTGTCTTGATTACTGTAGCTTTGTAGTATAGTCTGAAGTCAGGGAGTCTGATTCCTCCAGCTCCATTTTTTCCCCTCAAGACTGCTTTGGCCATTCGGGGTCTTTTGTGGCTCCATACAAATTTTAAGATTTTTTGTTCTAGTTCCATAAAAGATGCCATTGGTAATTTGATAGGGATTGCATTGAATCTGTAGATTGCTTTGGGTAGTATAGTCATTTTCACAATATTGATTCTTCCAATCCAAGAACATGGTATATCTCTCCATCTGTTGGTATCATCTTTAATTTCTTTCATCAGTGTCATAGTTTTCTGCATACAGGTCTTTTGTCTCCTTAGGTAGGTTTATTCCTAGGTGTTTTATTCATTTTGTTGCAATGGTAAATTGGAGTGTTTCCTTAATTTCTCTTTCAGATTTTTCATCATTAGTGTATAGGAATGCAAGAGATTTCTGTGCATTAATTTTGTATCCTACAACTTTACCAGATTCATTGATTAGCTCTAATATTTTTCTGGTGGCATCTTTAGGATTCTCTATATATAGTATCATGTCATCTGCAAACAGAGAAAGTTTTACTTCTTCTTTTCCAATTTGTATTCCTTTTATTTCTTTTTCTTCTCTGATTGCTGTGGCTAAAACTTCCAAAACTATGTTGAATAATAGTGGCGAAAGTGGACATCCTTGTCTTCTTCCTGATATTAGAGGAACTGCTTTCACTTTTTCACCATTGAGAATGATGTTTGCTGTGGGTTTGTCATTTATGGCCTTTATTATGTTGAGGTAGGTTCCCTCTATGCCCACTTTCTGGAGAGTTTTTACCATAAATGGGTGTTGAATTTTTTCAAAAGCTTTTTCTGCATGAATTGAGATGATCATATGGTTTTTATTCTTCAATTTGTTAATATGGTGTATCACACTGATTGATTTGTATATATTGAAGAATCCTTGTGTCCCTGGGATAAATCCCACTTGATCATGGTATATGATTCTTTTAATGTGTTGTTGGATTCTGTTTGGTAGTATTTTGTTGAGGATTTTTGCATCTATATTCATCAGTGATATTGGTCTGTAATTTTCTTTTTTTGTAGTATCTTTGTCTGGTTTTGGTATCAGGTGATGGTGGCCTCATAAATGAGTTTGGGAGTGTTCCTTCCTCTGCAATTTTTTGGAAGAGTTTGAGAAGGATGGGTGTTAGCTCTTCTCTAAATGTTTGATAGAATTCACCTGTGAAGCCATCTGGTCCTGGACTTTTGTTTGTTGGAAGATTTTTAATCACAGTATCAATTTCATTACTTGTGATTGGTCTGTTCATATTTTCTGTTTCTTCCTGGTTCAGTCTTAGAAGGTTATACATTTCTAAGAATTTGTCCATTTCTTCCAGGTTGTCCATTTTAGTGGCATAGAGCTGCTTGTAGTAGACTCTTAGGATGCTTTGTATATCTGCAGTGTCCCCTGTAACTTCTCCTTTTTCATTTCTAATTTTATTGATTTGAGTCCTCTCTCTCTTTTTCCTGATGAGTCTGGCTAATGGTTTATCAATTTTATTTATCTTCTGAAAGAACCAGCTTTTAGTTTTATTGATCTTTGCTATTGTTTTCTTTGTTTCTATTTCATTTATTTCTGCTCTGATCTTTATGATTTCTTTCCTTCTGCTAACTTTGGGTTTTGTTTGTTCTTCTTTCTCTAGTTCCTTTAGGTATAAAGTTAGATTGTTTATTTGAGATGCTTCTTGTTTCTTGAGGTAGGCTTGTACAGCTATAAACATCCTCTTAGAACTGCTTTTGCTGCATCCCATAGGTTTTGGATCGTCGTGTTTTCATTGTCATTTATCTCTAGGTATTTTTTTATTTCCTCTTTGATTTCTTCAGTGATCTCTTGGTTATTTAGTAACGTATTGTTTAGCCTCCATGTGTTTGTGTTTTTTACGTTATTTTTCCCTGTAATTGATTTCTAATCTCATAGCGTTGTGGTCAGAAAAGATGCTTGATATGATTTCAATTTTCTTAACTTTGCTGAGGCTTGATTTGTGACCCAAGATGTGATATATCCTGGAGAATGTTCTGTGTGCACTTGAGAAGAAAGTGTAATCTGCTGTTTTTGGATAGAATGTCCTATAAATATGAATTAAATCTATCTGGTCTATTGTATCATTTAAAGCTTCTGTTTCCTTATTTATTTTCATTTTGGATGATCTGTCCATTGATGTAAGTGAGGTGTTAAATTCCCCCACTATTATTGTGTTACTGTCGATTTCCTCTTTTATAGCTGTTAGCAGGTGTCTTATGTACTGAGGTGCTCCTATGTTGAGTGCGTATATATTTATAATTTTTATATCTTCTTCTTGGATTGATCCCCATTCTTTATTTTAAATTCTATTTTATCTGATATGAGTATTGCTACTTCAGCTTTCTTTTGATTTCCATTTGCATGGAATATCTTTTTCCATCCCCTCACTTTCAGTCTGAATGTGTCCCTAGGTCTGAAATGGCTCTCTTGTAGACAGCATATATATGGGTCTTGTTTTTGTATCCATTCAGCAAGCCTGTGTCTTTTGGTTGGAGCATTTAATCATTCACATTTAAGGTAATTATCAATATGTATGTTCCTAAGACCATTTTCTTAATAGTTTTGGGTTTGTTTTTGTAGGTCCTTTTCTTCTCTTGTGTTTCCCACTTAGAGAAGTTCCTTTAGTATTTGTTGTAGAGCTGGTTTGGTGGCACTGAATTCTCTTAGCTTTTGCTTGTCTCTAAAGCTTTTGATTTCTCCATCGAATCTGAATGAGATCCTTGCCGGGTAGAATAATCTTGGTTGTAGGTTCTTCCCTTTCATCACTTTAAGTATATCATGCCACGCCCTTCTGGCTTGTAGAGTTTCTGTTGAGGAATCAGCTGTTAACCTTATGGGAGTTCCCTTGTATGTTATTTGTTGTTTTTCCCTTGCTGCTTTTAATAATTTTTCTTTATCTTTAATTTTTGCCAATTTGATTACTATGAGTCTCGGCATGTTTCTCCTTGGGTTTATCCTGTATGGGACTGTCTGTGCTTCCTGTACCGGGGTGGCTATTTCCTTTCCCATGTTAGGGAAATTTCTGACTATAATCTCTTCAAATATTTTCTCTGGTCCTTTCTCTCTCTCTTCTCCTTCTGGGACCCCTATAATGCAAATGTTGTTGTGTTTAATGTTGTCCCAGAGGTCTCTTAGGCTGTCTTCATTTCTTTTCATTCTTTTTTCTTTATTCTGTTTGGCAGCAATGAATTCCACCATTCTGTCTTCCAGGTCACTTATCCATTCTTCTGCCTCAGTTATTCTGCTATTGATTCCTTCTAGTGTAAATTTCATTTCAGTTATTGTATTGTTCATCTTTGTTTGTTTGTACGTTAATTCTTCTAGGTCTTTGTTAAACATTTCTTGCATCTTCTCCATCTTTGCCTCCATTCTTTTTCTGAGGACCTGGATCATCTTCACTCTCATTATTCTGAATTCTTTTTCTGGAAGGTTGCCTGTCTCCACTTCATTTAGTTGTTTTCTGGGATTTTATCTTGCTCCTTCATCTGGTACATAGCCCTCTGCCTTTTCATCTTGTCTGTCTTTCTGTGAATGTGGTTTTTGTTCCACAGGCTGCAGGATTGTATCTTCTTGTTTCTGCTGTCTGCCCTCTCCAGGATAACTTTTAAACAGAATGGGCAGTTTACCAAAACAGCCAATCTCCCAACAAATCTGGACAAATAGGGCTTTACTAATATATGACCTTATTGTTACTGGAAGTGGTTTTACATTTGGTTTTGTTATGATGATTATTATTCTGGTGTGGAGGTGGAAGGGTTTAAGTAATAACCTTTTTTTTTCCCCTAAAACCAGGCACCCAAAAAGGCAAATCAAAGTGTATTCTTTTTCTCAAAATCTATTTGGCTGTCTGCAGGAGTGAGCTCAAGGGTGAAGTGGTGAGAGGCAGGCCCTGGAGGCTGCTGAATGAACTCTCTCCTTTGGCCCAAGTCTGGCAGGAGAAGTGAAGGAGAGGGACTTCTGAGCTTAAATCTGGTCTCCAGTCAGAGGGAGAGGGAGAAAGAGCAAGTGTGTGATAAATATAGTGGGGCAGAAAGAACAGAGAAGGGAAGCATTCATCATAATGTTCACAGAATCCCTTTGAGGGTGTGGTAATATCAGGCTCTTTTCCACTTTGTAGTTATTTTATACAAGTGACTCATATCCATTATCATCTTTGTTGTTAGCTGGTCAGAATTTATGCTGGTGACTGCACCTAGTTGCTGAAGGGCCATGTGTGACCTGGATCTGTAGAGGCCAAGGACTACGTTTTCACATTTAATCCTAAGAACACTCCTTTGAGAAAGATACTACTGTCCTGATTTTACAGATGAGGAATCAAAGCACAGAGAGGTTAAGTGTCATGCCCAAGGACACACAGTGGGGAATACAAAGTCAGGGTTCCAACCCGAGTTTGTTTGATTCCAGAGCTGATGCTCTTTTCGTTGTTCTCGTGCAACTTCCTTCTCACCCAGGGGTCTTTCTGGCTCTCATGTGTCCCCAGGTATATTAGTTGGTGAGGGCTGCTATAACAAAGCACCAGAAATTTGGTGGCTTAAATAACAAAAATGTATCATCTCATAGTTCTGGAGGCAAGAAATCTAAAATCAAGGTGTTGGCACAATTGCTACCTTTTGAGGGCTGTGAGGGAAAGATCTGTTCCAAGTCTTCTCCTTGGCCATCTTCTCTCCATGTCTCTCATATTGTCTTCCCTCTGTCTAAGATTTCCCCCCTTTTATGGACACCAGTCATATTGGATCAGGGCCCATCCTAATGACCTCATTTTAACTTGGTTACCTGTATAAAGACACTGTCTCCAATAAGGTCATGGTCTGAGGCACTGGGGTTAGGATTTCAACATATGAAGTTTTTTTTTTGGGGTGGGTACGATTCAACCCATAATATCAGATAAATCACCTACAGGTCACACTCTAGCTGCTGCACTTTAGATGCTTTGTTTACAGGGAGGGGACTTTTCCTATCACTGTTTATTGTCTGTGACCATTCTATTTAATCTGTTAACCAACAGCCATGAACATTGTCACCTTCCAAGTGGGCCTGCTCACTGGAGTGAGCTTGAGGTCAACAAAGCATTCAGCAGGCTCTAATTTAATTAGCCAAGTTAGTGGGACAGCTGCTTTGTAACTCTGGCTCATGAACTGGCAGAGATCAGAGATGAGACTGGCAGAGCTCGTTGCTGATCCCAGGCATCCCTGATGCAGCTCCAAGCCCTAAGAACTTTGCTCCTGTTCTGGCAGGAAAAGAGAGGGAAGATGAACTGGCATTTGGAATTTCCTACCCTGGATGTATCTTTTAAAAGTATATGGGAACCACAGTCAAAGTCAAGGCCCTGCATTTTCATCTGCCTCTTTCCTCATCTTGCCACATATCAAGTCCATTCTCTCCCATAATTTAAAAGGTTTCTGAAAATCCCCTTCAACTGGATTTGTCAGCTGCTTCCACCCTGCCTGTCCAAGCTGGCCAACTTCTTCAAGCCTCTTCCTGTCTCCCCCACCTAAACCCCAGCCCTAGACCTGCCTCTTACTCCAAGGGCACTGATGTTGTCAGTCTCTCTGTAGTCTTCCCAGGTCTGTGGGAGGCAGCCCTGGAAAGGGGGGAGAGAGCTCTGGATCTAAAGTCATAAGATTCGGACTTACCTGTTGCCCCCGTCACTTGACCCACCAGCGTCACCTTGGAGTGGTCAGAATGGCTATCATCAAAAAAATCTACAAACAATAAATGCTGGAGAGGGTATGGAGAAAAGGCAATGTAAATTGATGCCGATACTATGGAGAACAGTATGGAGGTTCCTTAAAAAACTAAAAATAGAATTACCATATGACCCAGCAATCCCACTACTGGGCATATACCCTGAGAAAATCATAATTCAAAAAGAGTCATGTACCACAATGTTCATTGCAGCACTATTTACAATAGCCGGGACATGGAAGCAACCTAAGTGTCCATCGACAGATGAATGTCTAAAGAAGATGTGTCACATGTATATAATGGAATATTACTCAGCCATAAAAAGGAATGAAATTGGGTCATTTTTAGAGACGTGGATGGACCTAGAGACTGTCACACAGAGTGAAGTAAGTCAGAAAAAGAAAAACAAGTATCATATATTAACGCATATATGGGGAATCTAGAAAAATGGTATAGATGGTCTTATTTGCAAAGCAGAAATAGAGACACAGACATAGAGAACAAAGATATGGATACCAAGGGGGAAAGTGGGGGGAGATGAATTGGGAGATTGGGATTGACATATATACACTATTGACACTATGTATAAAATAGATAACTAATGAGAACATACTGTATAGTGCAGGGAACTCTACTCGATGCTCTACGGTGACCTCAATGGGAAGTAAATCCAAAGAAGGGGGGATATGTGTATACAGATAGCTGATTCACTTTTCTGTATAGTAGAAACTAACACAACGTTGTAAAGCAACTATACTCCAATAAAAATATAACAACAAAAAAATGGAGATAGAAGTCCCTGCTTAGCTTACCTCCCAGGGGGGTCATGTAAACAAAATAAACTTCAAAGGAGCTGTCTCCACACAAGATGATGTAAAAACAAAGAAAAATCTGATTTTGCAGATGTACAGTATGACATATTACTGGGGCCATTTTGTTGACTATGTTCTGCATGTGCGTGTCTGCGTTGGACTGTGAATTCCAAGAGAGCAGAGAATTTTGCTCAGTGGCTCACCCCATGCAGTCACTGCATGCAGTCAGCCATTGATGGACTTTAGATAATTGGTGAAAGGCAGTCTTGGAGAAGAAAGAAAAGACCAGTGGGTGACAAAGTGGGTATCAAAGAAAGTTGCACATGGAGAGAGTGACTTATTTTCTCTGCACGAGATTTTACAGTCATGTCAGTCATTAAACATTGATTTAAAGTGTTAGTTATTGCTGACCTGGAGCAGATGTTTAGGAAAGTACTTTTAATCAACCACATAATTGATATTTTTTGCTACCCCTTTGTGTCTTAATTCAAGCAGATGAAAAATGCCCTTTGTGTCCAGTAGTGACAGCACTGACTCACCATGTGGGGAATTCTTCTCACAGTCCATATTCAGCTGAGCATTTCATAAGTTTAGGTCTTCAGATATAAATTTGAACAGCTCCCAAAGTAAATGGCTTTTTTTTTTAAAAAATGGCTTTTAAACAAAGTGAAAAATAAGTCTTTGCTAAACAAAATGAGCAATTTGGGGGGTCACTTTTATTTAAAGTATGTAAATTACAAACTTGATATGTTATTTCTGAGCTTGAGAAATCATTCAGAAACAATGGATGGTTCTTTGTAGATTAGAAATCATTTCCTAGAATATGGGTTGGGTAATTTTTTTTTTGTCTGAAGATTTGAACAAGGGTGGCTTTGTTTCTCTTTCCTCCTAGGAATGCAGGATCCCACATGGGGAGAGAGAGCTGCTTTCCTGTCCTTCCCACTCTTCAGGGCTGCCTTAGTGGCTGATGAGGGAGAGTGCAGAGCAGGGACAGAATGGGACTATGATGTGTTGGTTACTGGGCCTGGTGCTAGGAATAACTATATTTATACAAAAAAAGAAGCCATTAATTTTGGATTTGGGGGATGAGAGGAGAAGTTTTGTGATAGGTTAGCAGTTGAGCTATATCTTGAAGCACCAGCAGTTTTCCAATTATGAAAACATGAGGGAAGTACAGCCTAAGCAGAAGCATGGGGGTGGGAGTGGAGTTCTGCTTAAGGAATATTGTAGGATTTTGAATGTAGTTGGAATATAAGGTCCAGGGAAGGAAGGAGGCAATGAAACATGAGGCCAGAAAGATTAGTTTGAGATTAGATCATGAAGTGCATTGAATAGTTAGCCTAAAGAATTTGAATTTGATCCTGCAGGCAATGGGGAGTCAGTGAAGGCTTATGCAAGGAGCAGAGTGGTCTGGTCTGACCTTTGTTTAGGAAGGAAACCTGGTAGCCACTTGGAGGATGGATTGTGAGGGGGAAAGAAGGGAGGCAGAGAGATTGCTTAGGAGGCAAGGGATCATAGGAGTCTGAACTAAGGCAGTAGGGGAGAACCTTCCTGGCTGGGCAGGATGGTGGAGGGGAGGAAATAAAATTGGCAACTATACATGTTGATTGGTTGATTGCCGCAACAAATCTTTACTGAGTACTTACCATGTGCTAGACGTGCTGAGTACTTACCATGTGCTAGCTGAGAGGACAAAGATGAAGAGGACAGGGTCCCTGATGTTGAGGACTTGCCACTGAGTAACCTTCACGTGTCACATGTGCGCGTGGTGCATGGGCTGCTAGAGGGGCGATCCAGGGTGGGGACTGTCTGGGGTGTTGGGAAGGTAGAGGGACATTTGACTTGGGTCTTAAAGGATGGTGGCAAGCTGATCATGTCCCTGGGCTGCTTTTTAAAAATGATTGCCATTGCTCTGGGGGTAAGGACTGATCTTTACCTTGGCTCTAAAGGCTCTGCCTAATCTGGCCTACCCACCGCTCCAGCCTCTGCTCATCTCTTCTCTTCACTCACCCACTCTGGAAACAATGGATGGTTCTTTGTAGATTAGAAATCATTTCCTAGAATATGGGTTGGGTAATTTGTTTTTTTGTCTGAAGATGTGAACAAGGGTGGCTTTGTTTCTCTTTCCTCCTAGGAATGCAGGATCCCACATGGGGAGAGAGAGGCTTCTTTGGCTTCTTTCAGTCCCTTGAGGGCACCTCACTCTCTCCTGCCACAGGGAATTTGCCTGTTGCCTTTGCTTGGAGCACTCTCGCCATCCCCAGATCCCAGCCCAATCACCCTTTCCTTGGAGAAGTCTTTGCTGAGTCTTCAGACTCAGTCATATGTCTGTTACATGCTCTCATTAGCACCTTGTACCTCTCATAGCACTTCTTCAGAGCTGTAATTGTGCACTTTCTGTGGTCCTTTGATTCATGTGGGTCTCCTCCCACTAACCAGCAAACTCAAACCAGGCAGGGATTCTTAATAAATATATATTGGCTGACTGATAGACTAAAATAATTAATTAGTAAAAGGGGGAAGGGTATTTCAGGAATAGGGGACAACATGAACACAGGTGCTGTGGTTTAGTCTAAGAAGGACTAGTGACTGGCTTAAGGGGAGGAAAAAGATGAGGCTAGAAAAGTATGTTGGGTAAACTTGGAAAGAACCCTCCGTGCCATGCTAAGGACACCCTGGGTGTAAGTTAGGTGCTCCCACCACAACCTGTTCTTCCCCATCAGAGACTGCACTCTAATTGTTGGCTTGACGGAGCTAGACTATAAATTCCTTGAGGGCAGGGGCTCTGCCTGATTCATTCATTAATGTAACTCCAGAATCTAGAATAGTGCCTGGCACTTGGTAGGACCAACAAACACTTGCTGAATTAATGAATTAATAAATGAATGAATGCTTTTATCATGGGAGCTTGGGGAGCCATGGAAGGTTTTTCATCTATTTAGACTTGCTCTAGGAAATGTTATTTTGGCAGCACGGTAGAAAAAAGAAGGGTCCATTTTCATTTATTTTATCCTTCCATATTGATACTTGAACATCTGAATTGGCTGAAAAGAAGTAAAGGTACAGACTGAATAGAATGAAATAGACTGGAGGCAGGAGATCAACTGGGTTGCTGTTACAGTCATTCTGGGGAAGATCCTAGTGGATGGTCATGCAGGGGACTGTGGGTTTGGGAGAGGGGTAGATTTGAGAGATGAACAGTCTGAATGACTAATGGAAGGTGAGAAGTTGGGAGCAGGCAAAGATGAACCCAAGATATTCCAGATTTCTATTTGCCAAGAAAAACTCAAACTTGTTGCCAGTGGGGTCTTGCTGGAGAGGGAAGGGGGCAGTGAGGGGAGAAGACTGAGTAGGTGTCACCTCCAGGCCCTTTAGGACCCTTCTGAGGGGCTGCCCTCCACAATTCCTTGGGCATCCCCTATTCTAGACTTCAGTCAGAATAACAAGACAGAAGAGAGTGCTCAGAGAGAGTATGCTAATGAATAAGCAGCTGATTACCATATGAGATCACAGAGATTTCTTTTCCTTCTAAATACACTTTTATCCATTTCTTTGTATCCAAAGCAAGCAATATGGCAACAGACACTTGGGGTTTCTTCACTGCTTATCGATATGAGTAATGGTCTGGAATAAGGTAACTGGATCTAGCGTTTTCCCAATTTTCACTCATTAAAGCTTCCCTCTTATTAGACTTAGGAGTCATTCATTTCTTCATTGAGAAAACCACTCTCCAGAGGGCTGGATGGAAAGGGTATGTGCCTGGGCCTCATTAGGCTGTGGAATGGCAGTAGAGGGTCTGGTGGCTTGAACTAACCTCAGTGGGATGACGCAAACTGAACTTGAAGGAGGTGGGGGCTGTTTGAGGGGATCTGGGGATACCGTGCATACATGCTACAGATAGACTGGATGAGGATGGGGGATGCATTGTTGGTAGACAAAGCCAAAGAAGGGAGTGGGATGGGACTGAGGGGGATGTACAGAGTGTTCCAGAATCTCCAGACTGCATGTTACACCATGCATGCTTTCCACCTGGAGCACTAACATTTCCCTCTCCAGAGGATAAAGAGAGAGTGATTATGGAGGCTGTTTAAGCAAGTCTGAAAACCGTATGGGAGGCAGTCAGAGAAGATCACGGGCAGGCTTAAATCCACAAGCAAGGGTTGAAGCTGTCATTCACTGGCAGACACTTAGGGGAGATCGTGATCACGATGGAACTCCATAGGCACTGGCCGGAGCTGTGGTCCACAGGTGGAATTTCTTCTCTCTAAGCCTGCCGGCTTAGTGAAAAGTGGCTTGTGGGGCATGTATGGGAGTGGGAAGACCATGGACCAGGTGTCAGGAGACTTGGGCTTGGATGGCCTCCAATATGCTGTGGCTTGTTCACCTTTCAGAGCATCAGTTTTCTCCTCTGATAGGAGAGATGGTAGATTCAGTGGTCTCTTTAAAAGAACTTTATAGAGTCATTTTCACAATGTTGATTCTTCCAATCCAAGAACATGGTATATCTCTGCATCTATTTGTATCATCTTTAATTTCTTTCATCAGTGTCTTATAATTTTCTGCATACAGGTCTTTTGTCTCCTTAGGTAGGTTTATTCCTAGATATTTTATTCTTCTTGTTGCAATGGTAGATGGGAGTGTTTTCTTGATTTCACTTTCAGATTTTTCATCATTAGTGTATAGGAATGCCAGAGATTTCTGTGCATTAATTTTGTATCCTGCTACTTTACCAGATTCATTGATTAGCTCTAGTATTTTTCTGGTGGCATCTTTAGGAATCTCTATGTAGAGTATCATGTCATCGGCAAACAGTGACAGCTTTACTTCTTCTTTTCTGATTTGGATTCCTTTTATTTCTTTTTCTTATCTGATTGCTGTGACTAAAACTTCCAAAACTATGTTGAATAATAGTGGTGAGAGTGGGCAATGCAATCCCTATCAAACTACCATTGGCATTTTTCACAGAACTAGAACAAAAAAATTCACAATTTGTATGGAAACACAAAAGACCCTGAATAGCCAAACCAATCTTGAGAACGAAAAATGGAGCTGGAGGAATCAGGCTCCCTGACTTCAGACTATACTACAAAGCTACAGTAATCAAGACGGTATGGTACTGGCACAAAAACAGAAATATAGATCCATGGAACAGGATAGAAAGCCCAGAGATAAACCCATGCACAGATGGTCACCTTATCTTTGATAAGTGGAGAAAAGACAGCCTCTTCAATAAGTGGTGCTGGGAAAATTGGACAGCTACATGTAAAAGTATGAAATTAGAACACTCCCTAACACCGTACACAAAATAAACTCAAAATGGATTAAAGACCTAAATGTAAGGCCAGACACTATCAAACTCTTAGAGGAAAACATAGGCAGAGCACTCTATGACATTAATCACAGCAAGATCCTTTTTGACCCACCTCCTAGAGAAATGGAAATAAAAACAAAAATAAACATATGGGACCTAATGAAACTTCAAAGCTTTTGCACAGCAAAGGAAACCATAAACAAGACCAAAAGACAACCCTCAGAATGGGAGAAAATATTTGCAAATGAAGCAACTGACAAAGGATTAATCTCCAAGATTTACAAGAAACTCATGCAACTCAATAACAAAAAAACAAACAACCCAATCCAAAAATGGGCAGAAGACCTAAACAGACATTTCTCCAAAGAAGATATACAGATTGCCAGCAAACACAAGAAAGAATTCTCAACATCATTAATCATTAGAGAAATGCAAATCAAAACTACAATGAGATATCATCTCACACCAGTCAGAATGGCCATCATCAAAAAATCTACAAACAATAAATGCTGGAGAGGATGTGGAGAAAAGGGAACCCTCTTGCACTGTTGGTGGGAATGTAAATTGATACAGCCACTATGGAGAACAGTATGGAGTTTCCTTAAAAAACTAAAAATAGAACTACCATATGACCCAGCAATCCCACTACTGGGCATATACCCTGAGAAAACCATAATTCAAAAAGAGTCATGTACCAAAATGTTCATTGCAGCTCTATTTACAATAGCCAGGACATGGAATCAACCTAAGTGTCCATCATCAGATGAATGGATAAAGAAGATGTGGCACATATATACAATGGAATATTACTCAGCCATAAAAAGAAACAAAATTGAGATATTTGTAGCGAGGTGGATCGACCTAGAGTCTGTCATACAGAGTGAAGTAAGTCAGAAAGAGAAAAACAAATACCGTATACTAACACATATATATGGAATCTAAGAAAAAAAACAGTTCATGAAGAACCTAGGGGTAAGATGGGAATAAAGACACAGACTTACTAGAGAAGGGACTTGAGGATATGGGGAGGGGGAAGGGTAAGCTGTGACAAAGTGAGAGAGTGGCATGGACATATATACACTACCAAACGTAAAATAGATAGCTAGTGGGAAGTAGCCGCATAGCACAGAGAGATCAGCTCGGTGCTTTGTGACCACCTAGAGGGGTGGGATAGGGAGGGTGGGAGGGAGGGAGATGCAAGAGGGAAGAGATATGGGAACATATGTATATGTATAACTGATTCACTTTGTTATAAAGCAGAAACTAACACACCATTGTAAAGCAATTATACTCCAATAAAGATGTTAAAAAAAAAGAACTTTATAGGTCTGAGAATTCTGTATAACTTGCACATGGGTCTTTCCTTTTGGGTGGAGGAGAAAGATCACAGTGTTATCTGTCTGGAGGTGTCAGAGCACAGCTGAAGAGCAGTTGCAAAAGTCCCTTGTTTTTGTGAGTAGTGGCTGAAGAAGGAGAGAAAGCAAGGGTCTCAAGGCTCAGGAGTCGAGGCTCATCTGTAGAGGCGGTACTGGGGAGTCAGGGAGTATCATTGGGGAGAAGGCCAGGGAGCAGGGCCAGGACTAAGGTGAGACTGCATCTGAATTACCAGGGGAAGAACACAGAGGGGTTCTGCTTCAGCTGGTTTCTGATAAGGCACACTAGGGCACATGATTTAAGAAGGCATCACTCTTAAGGTAATCAAGTGCTGACAGTCCATTTGCTAGTGAGTGCCTCCTTAAATTTCGAACCCTAGGCTCCTGCTACCTCACTCTAGAGGTGGGTATTCTGTCCAAACCAGGGAAATGGCCACAGCAACCCAGAATGGCTCATCTTGGATGGAAGGAGTATCAGAGATATAAAGAAGAGAGACTTCTTGGACAGCCAGGCAGAGACAACAGCCAGGAAGAGGCTAACCTCAGTTTAATCTAGAATCACTCTTTAAAAAATGTCTTATTAAGGTATAATTGTCCAATAAAATTGTAATATATTTAAAGTGTACATCATGATTTGCTATCTGTACCTTCCATCTAGTTCATTAACACATCTATCATCTCGTATATTTACCTTTTCATTTTTTGGTGAGAACATTTAAGTTCTATTGTCTCAGCCAATTTCAGTTATATATTACATCATTATAAGCTATAGTCATCCATGTTATAACTTACATTAATTATAAGAGCAATAAGATGCTCAGACCTTATTCATCGTATAACAGAAATTTTGTACACTTTTATTAACCTCTCCCTATTTCTCCCACCCCCAGACTGGCAATCACTTTTCTACTCTGTTTCTGTGAGTTTGACTTTTTATTTAGATCCCACATGTAAGCAATACCATGCAGTGTTTGTCTTTCTCTGTCTGGCTTATGTCACTTAGCATAATGCCCTCAAGGTCCATTCCTGTTGTTGCAAATGTCAGGATTTCCTTCTTTCTTATGGATGAGTAGTATTCCATTGTTTATATAGACCACATCTTCAGTATCCATTCATCCACTGATGGACACAGGTTTCTCCACATCTACTGTGACTAATGCTGCAGTGAACATGGGAGTGCAGACATGTCTTCCATATCCTGTTTTCATTTCCTTTGGATATATACCCAAAAGCAGGACTGCTGGATCATACGGTAGTCCTATTTTCAATTTTTTAAGAAACCTCCATAGCTTTTTCCATAGTGGCTGCACCAATTTGTATTTCTGCCAACAGTGCATAAGTGTTCCATTTTCTCCACATCCTCGCCAACACTTGTTATCTCTTTTCTTTTTGATGCCTGCCGTTCTAACAGGTGTGAGGTGATATCTCATTGTGGTTTTGATTTGTATTTCCCTGATGATTAGTGATGTGGAACATCTTTTCATATACCTGTTGGCCATCTATATGTCTTCTTTGGAAAAATGCCTATTCAGAGTCATCAGCCCTCTTCCCACTTTAAAACTGGATTTTTTTTTTCTTGGCTATTGAGTTGTATGAGTTCTTGTATATTTTGCACATTAACCTCTTATTAAATATATGATTTGCAAATTTTTCTCCCATTCTACATGTTGCCTTTTCATTGTATTAATGGTTTCTTTTGCTGTGCAGAGCCTTTTAATTTTATGCAGTCCCACTTGTTTATTTTTGCTTTTGTTGCCTTTACTTTTGGTGTCAAATCCAAAAAATCATTGCCAAGACCAGTGTCAAGGAGCTCACTCCCTGTGTTTTCTTCTAGGAGTTTTACAGTATCAGGTCCTAAATATAAGTCTATAATAAATTTTGAGTTGATTTTCCTGTATGGTGTAAGATAAGGGTCTGGTTTCATTCTTTTACATGTAGCTGTTCAGTTTTCCCAACACTATTTATTGAAGAGACTACCCTTCCTCATTGTATATTCTTGCCTTCTTTGTCACAAATGAATCGACCATGGGTTTATTGCTGGGCTTTCTATTCCGTTCCACTGATCTATGTGTCTGTTTTTATGCCAGTGCTATACTGTTTTGATTACTATAGCTTTGTAATATAGTTTGAAATCAGGGCGTGTGAGGCCTCCAGTTTTGTTCTTCTTTCTGAAGATAGCTTTGACTATTTGAGAGTCTTTTGTAGTTCTGTACAAACTTTAGGATTGTTTGTTCTATTTCTGTGAAAAATACCATTGGAATTTTGGTAGGGATTGTGTTGACTCTGTAGATCACTTTGGGTAGTATGGACATTTTAACAATGTTAATTCTTCCTATCCATGAGCACAAAATATCTTTCCATTTATTTGTGTCTTCTACAATTTCTTGTATCAATGTCTTATGGTTTTCAGTGTACAGGTTTTTCACCTCCTTGGTTAAATTTATTCCTAGGCATTTTATTCTTTTTGATGCAATTGTAAATGGGATTATTTTCCTAATTTCTCTTTCTGATAGCTATTAGTCTATGGAAACACAACAGATTTTTGTTTATTGATTTTGTATCCTGAAACTTTACTGAATTCATTTATTTTAACAGCTTTTTGATGGAATCTTTAGAGTTTTCTAGATATAATATCATGTCATCTGTAAATAATGACAGTTTTTACTTCTTCCTTTCCAAGTTGGATGCCTTTAATTATTTTTTTGCTTGCCCAGTTTGACTTGACTTGACTTCCAATATTATGTTGAATAAAAGTGGCAATAGTGGGCATCCTTGTCTTGTTCCTTATCTTCGAGGAAAAGTTTTTAGCTTTACACCATTGAGTATGATGTTAGCTGTGGTCTGTCATTTTTCTCTAATAAACTCTTCCCATATTGTTATAAGCTTTTGGTTAATTTCCAGAGTTCTAAAAAAGTTAATTCTGACAAATTTTTTGCAGTTTTCTCATTGCTATGGAGGAGACAATTTGGAGGGGACTTTGCCCATTTTCACTGACATCCCTGCACTATATTTGAAATGCCCTTCTATATGATTGCCTTCTCATTTCTCAAAACTGAGCTCAAATGTCTCCTCCATTGTGAAGGCTTCTCTTGGTCCTCTGAGCAAAGGAGTCAGCTATTCCTTTATTCTCCTATACCTCTGTGTTCAAGCTTCTGTTATTTCACTTTTTACAAACAAAACAAAACAAAACAGTTCTTTATATCTGTTCCTGTCTCTCCTCCCAGCCTGCAAGCTCCTAGCCTGTGACTGATTCATTCCCCATGCCCAGGCTAGTTCCTGACACACAGTAAGTATACAGATTTGTAGGCTGCAGAGTATTGTCCTAGGAGACCTCAGCACTTAGCCAAGAGCTTCGCAGCTCCGGCCACCATGTTCTCCTCCTGCTTCTGTGACTCATAGCTGACCTCTGTCCCGTCATTGTGAGTGAGGTTCAACAGTAATCATTAATAATAATAATAGCAGCTAATATTTACTGATAGAGTCTGGGCTAGATACCAGCTATAAAGCTAAGAATTTTATATTCAATAGCTCATTTAATTCCAGCATAAACCCTATGAGGTAGGTAATATTATCATAACTTTACAGGTAAGGCTGAGTAAGGGAAGTGGCAGAACTGGGGTTGGATGAAGGTCTGACTCTAAAGCCCCTGTCCTTAACTGTCTCATCTGAGGGATCTGTGAGAGGCATTTGGAGGAAGGGGAGCCACTCCAGTCTTTCCCTTCCTTGGGACCTCTTCTTCCTCCTTGACTAAAGAGATATGGCTCCCAGGTGTGTTCAGCCCATCCCGGGCTCAGTTGGGCCACCTTGTGCTTTGAAGCAACATAGCACTGAGGTCTCCTATAGGAACTGGTCCCCAGGGCAGTGGGGGTGGAGAGGCTCCATTTCCCTGGCATTGGAGTGACCGGTGCAGCCCTGAGGAGACAGGTCACAAAGATCCCTCATCAACATCCCAATTTCAACATGGTGATAGCCCCAGACCACTGGAAAAGCCAACCCACACAGAACTGAGATATCATCCAGAGGACTCAGAAACATTTCAACAAATGCTAATATCAATCTCTTGAATACAGCCCTGTCAGCTGGAAGTGGGGGGACTGTGCCAGTATGCATGGGGCACACTTTTTGGCACAAGGGATCTTGTTGCTAAGCAACAGTAGCTGGCTTCCCCTCCTCCTCTTAACCTTTTTCTCTGCTTCTAAGCTTCCAGTTAGCTGATGGGAGGGGCTGAGGCTGCCCAGCCCAGGCTAGCCCTTGACTCCCTTTCCTCCAACAAGGGATCTATTCATGCTTTCTGAGCAGAGTTCATTGTCTCTCTGGTGTGTGTGTGTGTGTGGAGGACGGTGAAGGGAGAAGCCATGTGTGAACTAGGGAGACCTCATCTTCTAACCAAGCTGGCTGGGCTATTTAATTAATGCTGATCCAAGAACAGGAGCAGAAGGTTACCTAGCAGACCTTGAGGTTTTGCATTGGTGCCACGGACCCATATGGTAAGGCCATACCCTGCTCTGCCCTCTCTTTCTTTCTACTCCCACCCCTGACCCCACCCTTGGAATTCTAGGCTCTGGGAAGGAGTCTCCTCTGACAGCTCTGGTGCAGAGGAGAGGGGGCCCTAGAGGGGACTCTGTGTGGTCAACCTCCTGGTTTGATTTTCCCCGGGTGTGACTTTTATTTCCCACTCTTGTCCCCCATATGCCTAGCCAGGTGCTTTGCCTGTAGGCAGCACTTAGCAAATCATTATTACATGAGCTCCTCCTCAAAAAAAGGACGAAGAAGTACCATTAAAGACCATTTTTGCAGGCTACCACATGGCCTTGGACAGGTGAGTGTTGAGGTGAGGCAGCTCCCGAGGTGAGGCCAGTTTGTTTAGAGGCTGAACTTCAAGCCAGGCTCCCTTGATACTGAGACAGGAAGAAAGGCTGAGCATGCTCTAGAATTCTCTCTAGACCAAGCCGTGTTGACAGGGGAAGGTGATCTGCAGGGGAGACGGGACTTACTTCAACTTTAAGGGACTCTTTCTACTTTAGTGGATTATAAATTCATTAAAGAAAGGACCCATATTTTATATGTATTTCTTATTAATATATTATTTATTATACTTAATATTTGTGTTGTACTTTATAAAAGCCTTTCAGCCACATAATCTGTTTTCTTCCTCCCTCCCTCCCTTCCTTCCTTCCTTCCTTTTATTCAGTGTGCATTAACTGAATTCCCACTTTGTGCTAGGCCTTGAGCTAGACTCTGGGATGCCTAGACCAGAGAGGAAGGAGAGAGAGAGAGAAGTAAATGAGTATAATAGAGGGTCACAATAGGTGCTACCTGGGTTGAAGAAAGCTTCCTGGAAAAGTGACACTTAAGCTGAGTCTTGCAAGGTCATAAGAGTCAGTATGTGGGGAAGGGGACAGCAGGTGCCATGCTTCCGTGGTGTGAGAGTGTGTGAGGATGCTAAGGACAGGCACGTGTGTTAGTATCACCCTGAGTTATGCTGTGGAGGAGTTAGTGCTGCCAGGTGAGGATGGAGAGGTGAGGAGGGGCGAGATCACAGAGGACGCTGTGAGCTATGCAAGGGAGATTTGGATTTACCCTGAAGGCTACAAAGATCATTAGATACTTTAAAGATGGTGTTAACTTGCTAATGTTTGCATTTTAGAAAGATTGCTCTGGCATAGAGAAGGAATGGAGACAAAGCTAGATGGGGGAGACTACTCATTGGGTAGCAGGGGTTATCACTCTTATTTCATAAAGGAGAAAGTTGAAATTTGGAGGGCTGACGAGTTACCAAGTTCAGGTAGTAGGCTGTAGACCTAGCCTTGAACTGCTGGTCCAGTGTTTTTGCCAAGATCTTACTTTCCTTTACTCTTCTTCATGACACATGAATTTTAGGCATATGTCTGACCTACCCCACTCTATGCTTTCTTACTCCCATTCATTTGCCTCCTCAACACCTTTTTCCTGGAACACCCAATGACCATATATGTCAGTTCAAACCCTATTCATCTATGAGGGCCTGTCTCAGAGGCTGCCTCTTCCAGGAAGCCTTTCTTGATCTCCCCAACAAGAAGTAAGCTCTCCCTTGGAATTCCAATGTTAGTTAAACTGAACTTCTCTTCTGTCACTGAACTTGTGCTGCTTTGTTTACATGACTTATCTTCAGGACTCACAAGTAGGTTCTTTGAGGCGGTGGTTGTGGAGGTCCATGTTAATTTACCTTGAACTTACAGTATCCCCCACCGTGGACTGTCCACTTGGGCTGAATACTATTTACTGGGTGAATGAATGCATGGTTCGTAGGGGAGGGGCAGTTTTTCCTCCAAGATAGAATGAGGAAGGATGGGATCTTAGGATCTGAGGAGGGAAGCTGAGGGATTCAGTGGATGTCCTCCATGCTGGTGGGAACCAAGGTGAGGGGGTGGTGAAGAGTGCGGGCGTTTGAGTTGACCCAATCTGGGCTCAGGTCTCTGCTCTGACACTTACTGGCTGTGTGAGAGAAAGGTCGGTGGGGCTAGGGGCTCCAGGAGAGCAGGGAGGCCCGAGGGGCCTCTATGGGAACACACATGGAGTCCCCAAGATGATGAAAGGCTCACAGGTGGCAACGAGGGCCCGGCTGGAGATAGAGAGTGGGGACTTCTTGTGGTCGGTGGTGATTTCTCTCCTTGGTGAGTGACTGACAGCTATTTCCCCAGAGCCTGATGCTGGATGGCCAAGCCCCCATGGAGGCTCAGTATGCAGAGGAGAGTCCAGGATCCTGGATCTTCAGAGCAGAGCCAGGAGACCCACTGCGGAGGCCCGAGGCCCAGCAGCAACCCAGTAGGCCAGACTGGGCCATCGGGGAATGACAGGGTGGGGGCAGTGAAGGGACAATCTTCCTACATCCTCCAGATTCTCTTTCCCCAGATCTTCCCAGGTCAGCCTTAAATGACTAATGGTGAGAGGCTGTCTCACTATTTATCCCAGACCTGCTTTTGCTCTGTTTCCCATTTGGGGGCTTGAGTGGGCTCCGAGGCTCCAGTGATCAGAGCTCTACCCTCTACCCACCCCAGGATGATGGGGCAGGGCGAGGCGGGCAGGGGCAGTGGGGCAAACCACCGCCGCGAGTCAGTGGCTGTCTGGTCCCGGGGTGGTGCCTCGGGGTGAAGTGCGGCTGGCAGGCGGAGGCAGGGTCCCCAGACTCTCCTCTGCCCTCCTCCCCCTGTCTCTTGGGCAGGGCGCTGGTGCACAGGGCGGCGCGGCTGGGCGGTATTGGGAGCCCTGGTGTTGCTGGCTGGTGCAAGCATTGGCTCCTGGCTTCTAGGTCAGTGCTGGGACCTTCAGTGGCAGGGGAGGGGCAACGAACAGGATCTGGGGGATGCTGGGAGGGAGGAGCAGGTGCTGAGCAGGTGTACAAGGCAGGTGGGATGAGCGTCTTTTCCGTCTGGTCTAAGTAGACAGCAAGTAGAAACGGGGTGATGGGCCAGCAGGAGGGACTCGGGCTCTCCGTAAAGAAGAACATTTCAGTCCTACAGTGAGAAATGTGCTCGAGTGGATGGTCCAGGGAGGCCCTTGTCAAACTTCTCCAAGAGATCTTTCCCAGTCAGAGGGAGAGAGAGAGAGACAGACAGAGACATTGAGAGCACAATGGCGCTCTTCTGCACGTTGCGGGGGGCTGCCTCGGGCAGGGTGGTCAGGAGCCCCCCGGAGGCTGCCTTTGCCTCCCTCTGCTGCAGGTCCCTTGCTCTTCTCCTTGGCCCCCTCCTAGGGGAATCCCTTCCTTGCCCCAGCCTCTCCTTGTCTTTGTCCTCTGAAGCGCTGTATCTGTGGCCGGCTGCCTCTCAGCCTGTTCCCGGGACCCTGCAGGATGAGGAGATGAGCTTAAACTGCTCGGAGGCCAGCGGTGAGGAAGCCCTGCTCCCCTCGCTTCCCAGAGCAGGTGGGCCGCGCCCCAAGGTCGCAGGACTCCCACCTGGGCCCCGGGCCCCTGCACAGCTCTGGGATCCTCCCTTCTGGCTGGGGGCAAGAGGACCAAACTGAAGGGCCACGAGTTCGCTGCCACCCACCTGTGTCTCCCGTACCGTGAGGGTGGAGCCACGGCCCAGCCTTGTAGAGCTGATCTCTGATTTAGGGCTTTCAGCACTCCTGGGGGACGGTCTTGATCTCCAGCTGGGGCACGGCCAAGAGCCCAGGCTGCCAGGAGAGATGGCGACTCGCCCTTTGGGCAGCGTGAAGCTGCAGTGTGGGGAAGAGGGGCCAGGCGTGTGTGCGGGGCCAGCGCGGGGCCGGCAAGGGTCTGGGCCCAGGGGCAAAGAACGCACGGAGGGCTGCGAACATCTTGCCACGTTGTCTCCGCATCCCGCACTCAAATCTTGTCCCCTTCCCTCCAGGTAAGAGTTGAGGGTCAGCAGATACGGTGCTGCTAAGGCTGCGGGTAGAATCAGTTACAGAGGTTAGTTAGGGTCAGCTTGGAGCCTGCTTTTGCTAACTGTGTGTGCCTTTGTTTCCGTTACTGCTTTGGGCTTCCACTTCCTTCTCCATGAAGTGGAGATGAAAATAGTTACCGCATGAAGTCGGAAGCATAATAAGAGCATAAAATAAAAGGGCTTAGCACAGAGCGTGGAAAAAGCAGATGCTCAACAAACAGGAACCATCACTAGTATTGTCATGAGATTTGAAATCAGAAGACCTGGATCCATCACTTGCAGATCCTGTGACCTAGGACAGGTCGCTTAACCTCCGTGCCTTACTTCCCTCTGCAGAATGTGGAGGATGGGAATTCTCACCCCACATGGTCGCTGTGACACTTAGTGATGGAGCACGTTTAAAAGCACTTGGTTAAAACACAAACCTAAAAGGCTGCGCAAAGAGGGGTTATTTTGTTCTCGGAACCGGCTGGCTCCCTGGGGAACAGGGAGCCTGATATGGGGTGACCCAGATGCTATCGTGAAGGCCTCTTTAGGTCCCATGGTGGCCAGGTCCGGCTCGCCCTGCCCATGCCGCCCCTCCATCCCACAGCAGGTGGGATGTGGCTTTCATGCTGTGGTTTCAGTGTCTTTCAGAATAAACACCGAGGACTTCTTGCTGGAAGTGCAGGTGAGGGCCCGGCCAGACTGGCTCCTGGTCTGCCACAAGGGCTGGAGCTCTGCCCTGGGGGTACGGATCTGCCGGAGCCTTGGGCATCTCAGGTAGCTGGGGCCAGAGGTGGGGCCTGGGGAGGGTGGAGAGCTGGTAGGTGGGGGAGGAGCATTGAAGACCTCTATCTGTCTGTCACCATCAAAGTACCCAGGAAGTGGCAAGAGGTCATTTTGGTCATCTCCTGGCCTCTGGGCATGATGGTGCCCCAGTCTGTTTCTCTCCTTGAACATCCTTGATTTTTAACAAATATAAATCCCAGAAGAGGTCATTGTCAAAGTCTTGCTCAGTCACTACACTGGTATAGTATCACATTCCGGTTATACTTAACCCCCATCTCTCGTGCTGATCGTCAGTTTAAAGCTGATTTCCTCCCGTTTTATTCCCTTCTCCTGCCAAGACTCACAGACCACAAGGCAGTGAACCTGTCTGACATCAGGCTCAACAGCTCCAGGCAGTTTGCTCAGCTCTCTCCTAGACTGGGAGGCCTCCCGGAGGAGGTGTGGCAGCCCAGGTAGGGCTTCTCAGGGGGCTGAGTGATGCCCCTCACTTCCTGGTGAACGATCCAGCAAAAATCTTCCTATCATGAGAGCCTGGTGGCGAGGACACTGGAGGTGTAAGATAAGACAACAAAGAGGAATATTTCCCAATTAGAAATTACTAACTCAGCTCACAGGAGCCCTGCCCACCAAAGTTTCACATACATCATCTTATTTGCCCCTCACAAGAACGGCAGGATTGGGTGTTATTGTCAGAGGATTTGAAGTGGTGCTCCTATTCCCATTTTACAGGTGGGAAAACTGAGACTCAGTGAAGTAAAGGGCCTTGTGCAAGGTCACAGAACTGATAAGCAGCCAAACCAAGTCTTGAAACCAGGCTCCTGTCTCCAAACTAGTCCCTCTCACCCCTGCCACACTTTATTTGGATAATTCTGCTATCTCAGGAGAGAGATGGTTGACTGTCTGGAACCTGGAGACCCTCCAGAGAAGAGAGGGCTCTGGGATGGCCCCTTCCCCAAATCCTGGGGGTGGGTGCAAGCTGAGCGGGTTTTCACCCTGCCTGGGTGTCCTCAAGCTTTCCAGCAGCCTCCTCCTGTCCCTGCTCTAAAGCCTTCTCATCCCTTCACCACTGTTCCCGTCGGAACCTCAGTCCCCTCCTACCCAGCTCCTGTCCCCTGTGGGCTGATCAGGGGAACGTGGGGTCCCTGTCTTAGATACCTTAATAGGCAAAGGGAAGTAGGGGTGGGACTGACTCTGCCAGGAGAGCCAGGGGCCGTGGATTTGGAAAACTAGTAGAATCCAGGCATTAGGATTCTGGGGGCAAGAGAGAAGTCAAGAAAGAGGGCTTTGCTCCAAAAGGAGTTGATTTTTTTTTCCTTTTTAACAGTGTGTTTTTAAATTTTATTTATTTATTTATATTAGGCTGCACTATGTGGCTTGTGGGATCTTAGCTCCCCAAGCAGGGATTGAACCTGGGCCCTCAGCAGTGAAAGTGCAGAGTCCTAACCACTGGACCGCCAGGGAACTCCCAGGAGTTGAGGTTTATACTAAGAAAGAGGAGAGCAGGCATATGAGTACGCAGGGCCGGGCACAGGGCTTGAGAGAGAGTGGAGTCATCAGAGGCCGCAGCACGGGGCGAAGAACTGAGTCCATTCACTCACTCTCTTACCCACTCATCCGCTGAGCACACATTTACTCAGGGGCCTTAGTGGGAACAGCCAGATTTTCACATTCATGAACGCTCCATTTGTAACTGTGGGCCCTGCCCAAATCCAACTGGAGGACCACGAAGTCCTGTGTGCCCGGGACGACCGGGCAGAGCACAGCTGCCGTCCCAGAGACCTGCTACAAGCAGGGGCCTGGGGGCTTGGATGGGTTCAGAAGCAGGTGGCTGTGGCTACAGAGAGGCCCCCTCTGCTCCCCCCAACAACGACCCCCTCCCCCAGGCCCTCGGTGGGTGTGCAGCCTGGGGTGGGCCCCCCGCCTAGCTTCCTGCTGGCGCTGCCTCTGTTTTGCAGGAACAGCTGTACTTCTGGTCAAGTGGTTTCCCTCAGATGCTCTGGTGAGTCCTGTCCTGGGTCTGGGAAGGAGGCGGTGGGAGGAGGGCGTCTCCCCGCTGCCCTCACGGTGGGACATCCCCACTGGGAAGCTCAGCTGGGTCTGGGGTGGGGTTCCTTGCCCACCTGCCTGCAGGGCCCCTTCTTGCAGACAGTTCTGCCGAAACAGAGCCCCGTCTACACCTCTGTCCCATTCGCCACCAGCCACTGGTTTGGGTGGATGACCTCCTTGCCTCACTCCCTGTCCTGGCCTCCAACGTTCCCTGGCCTCTGGGGGCACCCCAAAGGGGAAACAGCAGCTTCTGGAGCCTAAGGATGGTGGGGAAAGAGGGGCCAAGTGGGAGACAGTTTGCAGAGTTCCTTTCACCCGCCTTCCCAGCCATCTAGCCATCTCTGCATCTGTCCTTCCACGCGTCTGTCCACATGCCACCATTTGACCCCTCCTATGGGACAGGCGCTTTCTTAGATCCTGGGGCTCCATAGATGGTGCAGGCACCACCCCTGCTCTCAGCGAGTGCACCACCTGACGGGGCAGGTGGATGTGTAAGCAACATTCCCAGCTTCCCGCCCGATGCTTAGGGCCAGGAATGATAAATGGGAGCCATCCACGCTGGACCACAGGCCTCGAAAGTTAGCCCAGTGCTGACACCCACCCCGCGTTCTTTTCATCTCACCAGTGCTTGTCTGTTTGCAGAGTGTGGGACCAGGCCCCTGGCTTCCCAGATAGTGGGCGGGCAGGCGGTGGCTCCCGGGCGCTGGCCCTGGCAGGCCAGCGTGGCCCTGGGTGCCCGGCACACATGCGGGGGCTCCGTGCTGGCCCCGCACTGGGTGGTGACCGCGGCGCACTGTGTGCACAGGCAAGGCTGGGGGCTGCTGGGAGGAGGGTGCCCCCTAGCATTTTCTCTTTGGCCGTTGGTGTGTCCTGTATACAATGTCCAACTGTCCTCCTCCCATGTCTGCTGAGAGTGGGCCCGGGCGGTGTTTGTGAAATCCTCCCTGTTCGGTGCCAAGAACAGCTCTGCCTAAATAGCAGTCATAAAAATATTGGTGCTTTAGTTTTGTTCGGTCTTTAAGTTTTTAAAATGCTTTCACACTCACAGCCCTCCATGCTTCTTAACGTTTATCACCACTGTAATTAAATCAATTTCCATGTAATTATTTGTTTAATGTCTTTCTTCCCCTTTACACTGGAAGCTCCATGGGGGCAGGGAAGAGTCTTGTTTACCATTGAATCCCTTTGTTGATTTTTCCCCTGCCTTGTCCCCGTGGCCTGGAATATAGTAGGTGCTTAATAAATGCTGGTGGGAAGGAATGAATGAGCTCTTCGGCCCTCTTCTCTTGATGGCGGGCAAGGCAGGTGGTGTAATCCTCATCTTATAGTGAGGAAACTGAGGCTGGGAGAGCCGAAGTGCCTCCCCAGCGATCACACTTAGGAAGTGGGGAGACAGCACTGAGGAAAGCTTTGCTGACTCGGCTTAGAGCTATGATAATCACACGAGGCCCTTCCACGTTTGCTGTAAAACTTGAAGGGGGTTATATGGGAGAGTGCAGGGGTGGTGGCCAATGATCATAGTGTCTCACTTCTCTCTCCATCAGTGCCTGAGCGTTTATTAAGCACCTACTGCATGCCCAGTGTCTTGCCAGCTGCTGGGGGATTCTAAGAGGCCTGGCTTCTGGGAGCTTGCAGCCTGGTGATGGGGCCCCCACTAACAGCCATGCTTGTTGGCTTCCTCCCCCCACCAACTCATTTATGTCAACGTCTCCGGCCCCTTCCTCCCCCAGGCTCAGCTCAGCTCCCTTGTGCAGTTTCAGGCTGTCCCGCCGGTCCAGCTGGCGGGTCCATGCGGGGCTGGTCAGCCACAGCACAGTCAGGCCGCACCAGGGGGCTGTGGTGGAGCGGATCATCGCCCACCCTCTGTACAGTGCCCAGAGTCATGACTACGACATGGCCCTCCTGCAGCTCCGGACCCCGCTCCACTTCTCAGGTGAGGCTGTGGTGAGAGGGGCGGCGCTGGGAGCGTGAGAGCCCCGTGGGTTCTTAAGACCCCCTTGTGCCGTGAACCCAACGTTCACTTCATTTGGTGACCGTCGTGGACTCTGGCATCACCTGGACCTGGGGTGGCGCCAACTCTTCCACACACTCTTTTGGGGACAAAGGTTCTGGCCCTTTTCCCATCTGGGCTGCAGGCGGGATTTGCCTCGCCTTTTGGAGGTCCCAAGAAGAGCTTCTCAGTGGCTCCATCTCCCAACAGGCTGCCGGTGCCAGGTCCCAGCCGGGTTACAGTGAATAATAGTTAACTATGTATTGACAGTGAATAGGATAACCGTTAATAACTAGCACCACGTTACGGTTAATAAGATTTCCCTTACCAAATATCCTTTCACCCCATCCTCAGAACAAACCTGACAGGGAGCTGAGGCCGGTGTATGCAGATAAGGATGCTGACCTTTAGAGAGCGAATTGACTCTCTTCGAGTCCACGAGGCAAACAATTCCCGGGGCAGAGCGTCTCCCCCACAGCATCTGCCCTTGAAGGCCAGCTCTTCCACACGCACATGCCAAGTGCACTCACCTACAGACACACATGCTCACACACACACACACACGTGTGCATGCCCTCACACGCTCACACACTCATGCAAGGCTCACATAAGTATGCACACCTACTCCTGTGCACGCCTACTCTCACACCACACACACACACACACACACTCAGCACTCCTCCCTCCCATTGCTACCTGGAGCTTTGGGTTTCCCCAGCAACAGTGGTTGCTCTATGCCGTTCACAAATTCTACCGTATATGGGTGCTCTCTGCACCGTTGTTCAACAGTTAATGCTTCTAAATTGACATGAATATATTTAAAGGGAAACTTTAGGTTACTGCCTAATTGGAGAATCCATATGACTTATGTTAAATAGATAATAACCACAAAAATGCACAGAGTGAAAGCAAAACAGTGCTCAGGTCCCAGCTAGGCGCCGTGCTCTGCAGAACTGCCGCGTCAGGCCGCTCTCTCTGTGCTTGGAAGGGGTGGGCAGGCGTGAAGAGAGGCACAGAGTAGCACCAGACGGACTCTTTCTCCTTGATGCAGAAGAGGGGCTGAAAGAGAACCGAAGAGGAAATACTTTCTCCCAGCGAAGTGGCGTTTATCTAACGGCAGGTCTATGCATTACGTAAAATCAGGTTCAGGCTCCGCCCACAGGACAGGTCGCACCCTTTTGGAAACCATGTCCCAAGAGGGTCCACACACCCTGGGGAAAATCCAAAATGGGTCCTCATTAGGAGAAGTTAGGTACAAACACCCAGAAGGAGTTTCCATCCCCCATCAGCCCCAGGTGGGGATGCACCGTGTGTACACCGCCCGGCCTAGGGCACCAGGCACACTGCAGTTTCCACACTGTCCTCTGCGTGAATGGTGGCTCCCAGGTGGGGCAGGGCCTGACCCGCACAGCTGTACAGGAGGCCGGAGCCAGGACTGTTTGAGGAGGGGGCGTGGAGGACATGCCCGCCCTGGTCCTTTGCCCAGGCTGCGGGCAGGGAGGCCGAGCCGGAGTGGGACCCGGGACCACTGCCTCTCCGCAGACACCGTGGGCGCCGTGTGCCTGCCGGCTGAAGAGCAGGAATTTCCAAGGGGCTCGCAGTGCTGGGTGTCTGGCTGGGGCCACACTGACCCCAGCCACAGTGAGTCAGCTCCCAGGGCCCGGAGTGCACAGGGGTGTGGGTGTCGGGGAGGCATCCTTTCCCAAGGTGAGGCACCTCCTCCTCCCCTTCTCCCAGGAGGGCCACGGCCTCGGCATCAGGGTGTATGTGTGGGGTCTACTCCTCCTCCTCGCTCCCAGCCCCCAAGTCTGACGGACCCCTGCCTCCTCTCCCCGAGTCCACAGCTCCCATCCTGGGCTCCCCTCTTTGGGCCTCCGCACCTCCGGGGCCTCTGAGGCCCTCTTGCTGCCCTGCTTTCCCGGGCCTTGCTCTGCGCCCCTCCATCTCCGCATCTGCCTCCCGCAGCCCACAGGTCGGACACGCTCCGGGACACGGTGGTGCCCCTGCTCAGCACCGAGCTCTGCAACAGCTCTTGCGTGTACAGTGGGGCCCTCACGCCCCGCATGCTGTGTGCCGGCTACCTGGACCAGAGGGCCGACGCGTGCCAGGTGCAGGCGGGCGGGGGCCCGGTGCGAGGTGGGCGGGGCCTGTGGCCGGGCGCCCGGCTGACATCCTCTCCGCGAGCGGGCGCGCCCAGGCAAACGGGCAGCGCGCTGAGGGTTGAAGGGGGGCGCCAGGCAAGACGGGATCCGTCCTGGAAGCAGGACCGCCTGGAATACAGGGTGTGCTCCCGGCCCCGGGGTCGGGGGTTGGGGAGTGGTCTGCCGCCACTCCACCAGGAAGGACTAACTGCCTGTTTCTCTGTGTCCCGGTGCCTGGATGCCGCAGGGGGATAGCGGGGGTCCCCTGGTGTGCCTGGACAAGGGCACGTGGCGCCTGGTGGGCGTGGTCAGCTGGGGCCGCGGCTGCGCAGAGCCCAACCACCCCGGTGTCTACGCCAAGGTTGCCGAATTCCTGGACTGGATCCAGGACACGGCGCAGGTGAGTCGGGGGGCAGGTGGGGCAGACCCGTTTGTGAAGGACCAATAACCCTCGGAAACCGTGACCCTCATCCCTCGGGCCTGGGCCCTGCTGAGGGCTGGGGAATATTCCCAGACTGGGAGGAGGAAGAAGTGATGCTTATAACGTGGAATCCATTCTATCAATTTAAGCCTTCACTAAGGAAGAGTTGACCTGAATTTGTAGCCCAGATCTGCCATTTCCTGTGTGACCTGTGGCAAATTCCTAACTTTGGTAAACCTCAGTGTCCTGGTAGTAACCATCGTGGCTACTGTATATGCCATCATATGTGACGATTACATGAGGTAAGGCCTGCCCAGTGCTAGGCTTAGAGTGAGTGACCCAGGTGTCATTACGTATTTACTTATGACCATTACTCATCCCTGGTCGCGCCTGCTCTCCCTGCCCTAGGGAGAGAGCTCAGCATTTAGCAGTTTGAGTTCAGCAACTGATTCATTCTCTGTGATCCTGGGCCGGCCACTCCACTTCATCCGTTCAGTGGAAGAGCCAAGTGAGAGAATGTGTATAAAAGCACGTGATCTGAATAAAGTACTTTACAAATGCAGGGTGTGACAGTGGGAAACATCCTTCTGCAAGGTTGGGCTCAGGGCAGGTGGTAGATAATAAACTTTAGAGTTTACAGGGGACCTATGCGTCCACCTTCTCATTCAAACCTTACAGAAAACCTAGAGAAGCAGATATTTTAGCCCCATTGGATAGAAGTGGAAATGAAGGTTCTGAGTGGTTAAGTGATTTATTAAAATGCTAGTTACTCAGCTAACCGAGGGTGCAGCCACTCTGTAGATCAGCTCCTCTTTCAGCTCAGGACTCCCTCCCCTGGTCCTGTTGTTTCCTCAGTCCCACTGCATACCAGCCTCATGTTTCCTGGGGTCTCTGGCAGGTCCACTAGATGGAGGAGAAGCAGCAGCCCCGGATGCAGAAGGCATGGATCTCTTATCACTGCACGAGAGACAGTCACCACCCACCGGCCAGCCTCCACGCCACAGGGCCTCTCCCCTCCAGCCCTGATTGCCAGCCCCTCTATCTCACCAGAGAGCCTCAATGACAGGAGAGAAGCTGGGGTTGGGTTGGGAAGGTGGGGGAGCCGGGAGGTGGGGAGGAGCAGCTGGAGAGGAAGAGGATGCTGGTGGCAGTCGGGAGCCTGCCTTTCTGCACCCCCCACCCCCAGCCCCTGTGCGCATCTTTTGGGAGGATGCTCAGGGATGCCCTGGGCCTGCCTTCTCCCTGTGCTCTCAGCGGGGGAAGTGCCTCCCTACAGACCCAGGCTGGGAAGCTCCTGGGCAGATGGGGTCAAGGCTGGACCGGCCCAGGTGAAGCCCATGGAGTCAGGATCCGCCCCACTCTTCTGTCGATCTCACCTACTTCCTGCTGTCGCTTGGCTCTGGCTGGCCCTGCTGGGGCGGGGCGGGGGGGGGGCACCGTAAGAACACTCTGGTTGGTGTTGGAATAGGGCGTAGGTTTTAAATGACAGTTCTGTGAACTGGTCCAGGACTTCTGGGATTAAAGTGAAATGCTGTATGGCCTTGGTCCCGTCCTCCCCCCACCCCCCTTCTCTCTCTTTCTCTCACACCCACATTAAGGGGTAGTAGAATTACAATTTTCCTCCCATACATGTTTCTTAAAGCTCTGGAACTGACTCCTGCTCATATAATTCTGTACCTTTGTTAAATCTACATGTCATGATTGACAACAGAAAGCCCCAGCCTTCCAGGTGCTCTGATGCTGCAAGTCTGAGTGTCACTGAGTCAGTGCTCCCTCCGGGAGGGTCTGGCTTCCCCACGAGACCCATCTCTCCTCAGCTCTTGTTTCGGGACTGGGCCTTCTTGCTCGGGAGATGTCTTTCTGAGTTTCTGCCCAGTTAGCATTTTCCTGGTTAAGCTTCTCCCCCACTCTCTCCTTTCTAGCAATTAAAATGCAATTGGTATCTTGTTTCTAAAAACTGCAATGAATTTTTTATGGTGCTTACCCAAGGAAATGCAATTAGCGTTTAGCAATAACACAACTTTTTCGTGAGTTTATCAGCATTTTTTTGAGGGGTAGTACAAATGAATATTCATTCCTGGAGGGTCTGCTTCCTTTGCAAAGAAGTGCATTAGAAAAAAAAGGGCCACAATTTACTGTCATTTAAAAACAGCTGGGGAAGTGGCTGCTGGGATTCTGCTGCCCAACTGCAGAAGCAACGTGGGTGAGGCCCTGGCAGGTGGTGGGTAGTCTGACCCTGTGTTCTGAGAGCCCCGACCTCCAGCCTCCATCCCGAGATCAGCATTTAGTACCTGACTCTGGTGGGTCCCCGCTTCAAGAGGCGGTTTCAGGGCTGCCGATCTCCCTGGGCAGGGAGGAGTTACCAGCAAATCCATCAGCGACGATCTTTTTTGTGTTTCTGTTGTTGCCCATAGGCGTTTGCTTATTTAAAGGGAGGTTTTTATTTACCACAGTATTATGATCTGTTAATAATCAGTAACACTTGGATACTATTTTACAGTTTATCAATCCTGCTCACATGTGGTGTCCCATTTAAATCTCACACCATCTATGTGGTGAAGATATTACTATTGTGCCCATTTCACAGGTGAGAAAATTCATTCAGAAAGATGAAGTGACTTCCCCAGCACCAGCCAGCTAATAAGTGCCAAAGCCAGGATGGGAACTTCGAGTCTTTTTATGCCAAATCCACATCATTGTTTTGCACACAGATGAACGAGATGGTCCAATATTGCACAGAAGTATAGAATGGGAAGGTTGGTTTAGTCACCTGCCTACAGTAATGCATTGCCATCCCTCTTTTTTATAGGTGAGGTAACCAAAACCTGGGAAGTGGCTCCTGCCAGAGACCCTTCCTGGGCAATGTTCTTACAGATTTCCAGTTCTGCATGGTCTGACTTAAAATGTTACAAATGAGTATTTTCCACAGGAGGACGATAAAGAGAACCCTAATTAGAGAATTTGCTAATAGCGATTCCCTGTTTACCAGAAGGTCCTGGTATCTTTCACCAGGCTACCAGTCAGATCTACAGACTCAGAGGCTCTCACCTGCCCTTCCTGTATTGGCAACTGCCAATCCAGCTCTTAGGAAAGTGAGGAAAAGTGGGTGCCCTGGGCCGGCTGCTGGAGGGCAGGGCTGGAGATGGGAGCAAGAAAGGGTGACAAGATTCAGGTCTGGGAGGATTTTAATGAGGACCAGCTGGGTGCCCAGCTGTGTGACGCTCTGCAGGGAGTTCAGAGGCAGAGAAGCGGCTGCCTTATTGGAGCCATGAGACATATTTGCAATAAATTATTAGTGGCCAGCCAAGCACGAGGCTGAGTGGTGAGGCGGTAATTGCTAAGGGAGCTCCAAGGGCCAATTGTTGACTAAGTCAGGGCGTTTCTGTGCGCAGGAAACCTGTCTCTCTCCCCAAGAATTCAGCATCCCACCTGCCTTGGCAGAGCTTGCCAGCCTCCTGAGACTTCCCAGGAAGGTGGCTCCTGGCTGCCAGGCCCAGGGCAGAGCCCTTCTCTCATCCTACTCCTTCTCTGTGCTTTGGGGGTCTGGAGGGTACAGCGGGGTGCAGCCTCTCTCTCCTTGTTAGACTTTCAGTGGAGCCCTGCTTCTCCTAGGAGAGTTGCTGTGAACAAGGGGGCAGCCCTGTCATTCCTCGGAAACATTTCTCGGGCTGTTTCCTGCCTTTTATTTTTGGAAGTGTTGGGTTCACCCACAATAGGACGAAACTGGAAATGATGTAAATGCTAGAAGCTGGTACAGTAGCTGTCAGGAGATGGTTTTCCTGACTCTCCCCACTGTTTTTCTCTCTTCTTCCTTTTCTGCCGTCTCCTGGCCATGTACTTAGGACCCTCCTGGTTGCTCAAAAGAGAGCCCACCTACACCTGCTCCCACTCTTTCGCCTCCGTCGTCATCCTGGGTCTGGATCCCCCCACCTCCCTATGTAGACACACCAGAATGTATCTTTGTGTTTGCGTCACTGGGGCTCTGCTTCCTGCTAAAGTCTTTGGAGCCCAGTATGCTTAATGGCCCTTTAAACTGTGTCTTAAATACCCCCACCTCTAGGAAGGCTCCTCATCGTAGGCAGGGAGCAGCTTCCTACTGAGAGGTGAAGCTGGTCTTTCTTACACATTCTGAGGCCAGGAAAAGGAGAGGCGGAGCCTGCAGGCACCCTCTGCAGATTTCCAGTGCCCCCCGGAGCCCCAGGGCCGAGCAGTGCAGGGAAATCTGCTGGCGGGTTTTCTCCTGGGCTTGGTGCTGGGGTGGACCACGCTGGGGACTCAACAGAATGGAGAGAGGAGTCCTGGCTCCAGAAGGCATGATCTGTCACTAATGTGACAGGAAGGCGGGGGGGCTTTCACAGGCCTGGGCTTATCTCCTGTGCATCCTCCTTTCCAAGGAATCTCTGGCTGTGGCATCTGATGGTGCACAGTCCCGTCTGGGTCTTTAACCACTGGAGAGTGTGCTGCCCTAAGCTAGTGACTCAGCCTTCTTGGAGTTTGGTCTCCCATCTATCAAATAAGGGGTCTGGGTGAGGGCGTCTCCGTGGGATCTGCCTTATCAGGCCGCCTTTAACAGAAACATCTGCTGCCTCTGGACACATCTATCTGCAACGCCCAACATCCAGTCGGGACACCCATGGAGAAGAGCTTGTTCCCTGGGACAGATCTAAAGGAACAAGCTTGCTCTGCTGTGTCAGGCCCTCTCCAGGACAGTGCTCTGACTGCCCTCTGGGTCCTGGGAGGATGAGGCACCAGGCAGAAGATTTTAAAGCCATCTTTCCCCGTGTCCCATGTACACTGGCGAAGGGTTCAAGGACAGGTTTTCTCAGGGGCTCCCCAGCTCACTTCCCAACACCCCAGGCTTTGGGTGGGGCCCCATGGGTGCCAGCTCCCTAGAGACAGTGAGGGAATTTCCTCCCTACCCTGAAGTCCACAGACACTTTTCTTCTGCCTACTTTCCCTTGACAGCTCCTGAGCTGCCCACAGGACCCCCTGCTCTCCAGCCTTTCCTCCTGCACGTGGCCCAGTAGTGAAGAAAGTTTTCCGCCCGCAGAACCATTACCAGGCAGCTTGGGTCCAAGCTGTCCTCTGTCCCGAGCCCATGTGTCGGGCTCACAGAGGGTGGAGCCTTTCCCACGGCCCCTCAGTTAGGGGAACCCCACCTTCCCAGATTGCCCAGGACTGTCCCGGTTGTAACACCAAAAGTCCTTTGTCCCCAGAAACCCTGCAGTCCTGGGCAAACTGAGCCAGGGGGTCATGCTAAGTCCATTGCCTCTCTTCTGTATAAAAGGCAAAATCCAGCTCCCCTTGGCCTCCTCCAGGTCCCCCTTTGGTCTGATTGAGCTTTAAAAGCAGCTTTCCCTGGTGGCCCAGAGTTGCAGGAGGAGAGGCTCCCAGGAATTCTTAAGATCTGGACTCTTTTGCAGAGATGCTGCCTTGGTCCAGAGGCTGTTGGAGCGAGAGTCCCTCCTTCCACAGGGGCCGCAGCTGACCTGGCTGCCCATCCTTCCCCTCGGTGGCCCCTCAGATGGCACCCAGGGCAGCCGCAACTCATCTTGCCAAATGTTTTGAGCAAACAGCCTGGCCCTGCCAGGCCCAGAAGCTCTGCAGTCCGGGGGAGGGCTGGAAGGTGAGGCAGATGCAGTGCTGCTCCTGGAAGCCAGGAGTACTGACTGCCCAGTTCCTCCACGTCTCACTGACTTCTGGCCCCCAGAGCGTGGTACAGGGCTCAGCATGTGACAGGTGCTCGCTGAGCTCCCTCAGGAGGAGGGGACTGGTGGGGGGGAGCTGCCACCCACATCAGAGCTGGGTCGGTCTCTGCCTCCTGGAGGGGATCAGAGAGGAGCAAAGAAGAGGCTGCCAGACTGCTAGAGCCCACGGGGATTTGGTGGGGTTTGTTTTTCCTCGGCACTGTCTGCAGACACGAGGGCATGAATAAAAGAGTGAGGAAGATTTACTGTTCCCACAGCTTGGCAGTAGCCCTGTATTTGTACAGCAGATCCAGGGGAGGAGGGGCGGGAGCCGGCGGGGATGTTGCTGGGGCTAGGAGAAAGTCAGACCCTTGTCAGTCTTTTTGCAAAGGCTGTGGGGTGCAAGTGAAGGTGAGGCTGGGAGGGGTCTACTTAGGCCAACTCTCCAAGTACCGGGGGGCCAGAGTGCCCCCTCCTCCCACTCTCTAGCCTTCCCCCTGCAGAAACCAATAGCAGACAGCTTGGGTCCTTGAATCTCTAACCCCAGGGGCACATACGTGCTGGGCCTGACAGGAAGTGCTACCAGTCGGGACCCCGAAAGAAAGGGCCTCAGGTTGGGCTTGGCTGTCACTCATGGCCCTGGTAATGGACACAGCCAGCAAATGACTTTTATCACGGTCTAGCCTGACCTGGGGCTGGGATCCAGAACCTTTTAGCTGAAAGTAGCTGTGGACAGGATCCAGTGTCGCCTCTGCACGTGTGTCCAAGGCTATACCACCCACCTCTCTCTTGATGACATCGTAATTTTCTTGGGGCCACCAAAAATGGGTCACTTTTTGTAAAAAGTCAGTTTTAATGGGTCAATCTGGTGGTGGGAGAGAGCAGAAGAGAGCAAGATCTGAGAGACGGCGGGTGGCCCCCGGGAGGGGATGTCATCCGTACTGTGTGTGTATGGATGCCTGTGTGTTTCTGTGTCTGTGTGTGTCTGGGTATATGTCTGTGTATTTGTATGTGCCTGTGTGTGTGTCTGGGTGTATGTTTATGTGAGTGCCTGTGTATTTGTGTGTGTCTCTGTGTTTTGTGGGAAACCTGAGGGGCCTGAGGGGAGAGGAGGGAGGAGGAGAAATGTGAGGAGTCTGGGGAAGGCTCGGTGGAATTTGTCCCCCTAACCCTCAAGACTCTGGCCAGTTTCCACATACAGGTCCCCTACCACCTTTACTGCCCCCTCCATGGTCAATGTCAGGGGAGTTCTCACGCAGACTATGATGCTTCTTTCTCACCAAACACGTCCTCATCCTTCAGGGTGACCATGCTAACCCCACACCCCTCAACACGCTAACCTGGCAGACCTGGTCATAAATTACCAGAAAGAATCAATCACAGTGGTCATACACCAGAAATACAGACTTGTGTGTGTGTGTGTGTGTGGGGGGGGTCATTTCCCCACAGGGGCTTCTGAATCTTTTTTTTTTTTTTAATAAATTCATTTATTTTATTTATTTATTTTTGGCTGCCTTGGGTCTTTGTTGCTACACACGGGCTTTCTCTAGTTGAGGTGAGTAAGGGCTACTCTTCGTTGCGGTGCGCGGGCTTCTCATTGCGGTGGCTTCTCTTGTTGCGGAGCACGGGCTCTAGGCACACGGGCTCAGTAGTTGTGGCTCACAGGCTTAGCTGCTCCGCGGCATGTGGGATCTTCCCAGACCACGGATCGAACCCGTGTCCCCTGCATGGCAGGCGGATTCTTAACCACTGTGCCACCAGGGAAATCCAAGGGGCTTCTGAATCTTAAGTCACCCTCTCCAGACTGCTTCCCTCGGGCCCAGTTTACCAGTTGTGGGGCTAAGGGCAGGAGTGTGGGTAGAAGATCAAACACCATATAGCTAAATAGTTAAAAGTGACACATCAAACTAACACATTGTTAAATTAAAAATGCTCTCTCCTAGAAATTCCCTGGCGGTCCAGTGGTTAGGACTCTGTGCTGTCACTGCCGAGGGCCCAGGTTCAACCCCTGGTCGGGAAACTAAGATCCCACAAGCCATGGGATATGGCCAAAAAAAAAAAAGGAAAGTTCTCTCCTCTTGCCATGACAAATATACATTCTTAAGGATGTGAAAGGCCAGATGTGAATTTAGAATCCTTGAATCTTTGGATTCTGTCCCGGAGAATGGTGGCGTCAGGAGAGCTGGTCCTACCTAGGGTCTTATGGGAGCCACGTGGGGCACTAATCCTGCTTTGAGGGGGGCGCCCACCAGTGGGGTCTGCCCTCAGGGACAGAGACCTGTGCAGTCTCAGGACCACTTGAATCCCAGGGTCTAGAAGGGGGCACACAGGCTCTGGGTGGGCATATTAGCTCAGCCCTGTGAGCTTCTCCCCTCAGGGAGAGTCTGGTCAGAAAGGGCCAGGACAGGATGAGGCAAGTGAGGCATGGCTCTCAGCACCCCATAGGGCCAGCTGGCTCCTGCCTCACCCTGATCTTGGCCCTACAGGACAGGGTCCTATAAAGTAAGCATCCCAGAGCAGGGAGGGCTTCTCTTGTCTGTGCTCCATGGGAGGTGAAATTTATTCTGGCCCATCAAGTGAGACAGAGGTAAGATGCCAGAAGGAGATGGTCTCTTCTGAGCACCCTCTCTCCTCTGAAGCAAAAGACATAGATTGGCTGAATGGATACAAAAACAAGACCTGTATATATGCTTTCTACAAGAAGCCCACTTCAGACCTAGGGAAACATACAGACTGAAAGTGAGGGGATAGAGAAAGATATTCCATGCAAATGGAAATCAAAAGAAAGCTGGAGCAGCAATTCTCATATCAGACAAAATAGACTTTAAAATAAAGACTATTACAAGAGACAAAGAAGGACACTACATAATGATCAAGGGATCAATCCAAGAAGAAGACATAACAATCGTAAATATTTATGCACCCAACATAGGAGCACTTCAATGCATAAGGCAAATGCTAACAGCCATAAAAGGGGAAATCAACAGTAACACAATCATAGTAGGGGATTTTAACACCCCACTTTCACGAATGGACAGATCATCCAAACTGAAAATAAATAAGGAAACACAAGCTTTAAATGATACATTAAACAAGATGGACTTAATTGATATTTATAGGACATCCCATCCAAAAACAACAGAATACACTTTCTTCTCAAGTGCCCATGGAACATTCTCCAGGATAGATCATATCTTGTGTCACAAATCAAGCCTCGGTAAATTTAAGAAAACTGAAATCGTATCAAGTATCTTCTCCAACCACAATGCTATGAGACTAGATATAAATTACAGGAAAAATACTGTAAAAAAAAAAACACATGGAGGCTAAACAATACGCTATTAAATAACCAAAGATCACTGAAGAAATCAAAGAGGAAATCAAAAAAATACCTAGAAAAAAATGACAATGAAAATATGATGACTGAAAACCTATGAGATGCAGCAAAAGCAGTTCTAAGAAGGAAGTGTATAGCAATACAATCCTATCTCAAGAAACAAGAAAAATCTCAAATAAACAACCTAACCTTAAACCTAAAGCAATTAGAGAAAGAAGAACAAAAAAACCCCCAAAGTTAGCAGAAGGAAACAAATCATAAATATCGGATCAGAAATAAATGAAAAAGAAATAAAGGAAACAATAGCAAAGATCAATAAAACAAAAAGCTGCTTCTTTGAGAAGATAAACAAAATTGATAATCCATTAGCCAGACTCATCAAGAAAAAATGGGAGAAGACTTAAATCAATAGAATTAGAAATGAAAAAGGAGAATAACAACTGACACTGCAGAAATACAAAGGATCATGAGATATTACTGCAAACAACTCTATGCCAATAAAATGGACAATGTGGAAGAAATGGACAAATGCTTAGAAAAGCACAACCTTCCGAGGCTGAACCAGGAAGAAATAGAAAATATAAACAGACCAATCACAAGCACTGAAATTGAAACTGTGATTAATAAATCTTCCAACAAACAAAAGCCCACGACCCGATGGCTTCACAGGTGAATTCTATCAAACATTTAGAGAAGAGCTAACACCTATCCTTCTCAAACTCTTCCAAAATATAGCAGATGGAGGAAGACTCCCAACCTCATTCTAGAAGGCCACCATCACCCCGATACTGAAACCAGACAAAGAGGTCACAAAAAAAGAAAACTATAAGCCAATATCTCTGATGAACATAGATGCAAAAATCCTCAACAAAATACTAGCAAACAGAATCCAACAGCACATTAAAAGGATCATACACCATGATCAAGTGGGGTTTATCCTGGGAATGCAAGGATTCTTCAATATACACAAATCAATCAGTGTGATACACCATATTAACAAATATGATAATCTCAAGAGATGCAGAAAAAGCTTCTGACAAAATTCAACACCTATTTATGATAAAAACTCTCCAGTAGGTAGGCATAGAGGGAACCTACTCAACATAATAAAAGCCATATATGACAAACCCACAGCAAACATCGTTCTCAATGGTGAAAAACTGAAACCATTTCCTCTAAGATCAGGAACAAGACAAGGTTCTCCACTCTCACCACTATTATTCAACATAGTTTTGGAAGTTTTAACCACAGCAATCAGAGAAGAAAAGGAAATAAAAGGAATCCAAATTGGAAAAGAAGAAATAAAACTGTCACTGTTTGCAGTTGACATGATACTATACATAGAGAATCCTAAATCTCCTAATAGAAAACTACTAGAGCTAATCAATGAATTTGGTAAAGTTGCAGGATACAAAATTAATGCACAGAAATCTCTTGCATTCCTATACACTAATGATGCAATATCTGAAACAGAAATTAAGGAAACACTCCCATTTACCATTGCAACAAAACGAATAAAATACCTAGGAATAAACCTACCTAAGGAGACAAAAGACCTGTATGCAGAAAATTATAAGACACTGATGAAAGAAATTAAAGATGATACAAATAGATGGAGAGATATACCATGCTCCTGGATTGGAAGAATCAATATTGTGAAAATGACTCTACTACCCAATGCAATCTACAGATTCAATGCAATCCGTATCAAACTACCAATGGCATTTTTCACAAAGTGAAAAAATTTCAAATTTATATGGAAACACAAAAGACCCCGAATAGCCAAACCAATCTTGAGAAAGAAAAACAGAGCTAGAGGATTCAGGCTCCCTGAGTTCAGACTATACTACAAAGCAACAGTAATCAAGACAGTATGGTACTGGCACAAAAGCAGAAATATAGATCAATGGAACAGGATAGAAAGCCCAGAGATAAACCCACGGACATATGGTCACCTTATCTTTAATAAAGGAGGCAGGAATGTACAGTGGAGAAAGGACAGTCTCTTCAATAAGTGGTGCTGGGAAAACTGGACAGGGACATGTAAAAGTATGAGATTAGATCACTCCCTAACACCATACACAAAATTAACTCAAAATGGATTAAAGACCTCAATGTGAGGCCAGACACTATAAAACTCTTAGAGGAAAACATAGGCAGAACACTCTATGACATAAATCACAGTAAGATTCTTTTTGACCCACCTCCTAGAGCAATGGAAATAAAACAAAAATAAACAAATGGGACCTAATGAAACTTAAAAGCTTTTGCACAGCAAAGGAAACCATAAAAAAGACAAAAAGACAACCCTTAGAATGGGAGAAAATATTTTCAAATGAGGCAACTGAGAAAGGATTAATCTCCAAAATATACAAGCAGCTCATGTAGCTCAATATCAAAAAAAACAAGCAACCCAATCCAAAAATGTGCAGAAGACCTAAATAGACATTTCTCCAAAGAAGATACACAGAGTGCCAACAAACACATGAAAAGATGCTCAACATCACTAATCATTAGCGATTTGCAAATCAAAACTATGATGAGGTAGCACCTCACACCAGACAGAATGGCCATCATCAAAAAATCTACAAATAATAAATGCTGGAGAGGATGTGGAGAAAAGGGAACCCTCTTGCACTGCTGGTGGGAATGTAAATTGATACAGCCACTATGGAGAACAGTATGGAGGTTCCTTAAAAAACTAAAAATAAGGGCTTCCCTGGTGGCGCAGTGGTTGAGAGTCCGCCTGCCGATGCAGGGGACGCGGGTTCGTGCCCCGGTCCAGGAAGATCCCACATGCCGCGGAGCGGCTGGGCCCGTGAGCCATGGCCACTGAGCCTGTGCGTCCGGAGCCTGTGCTCCGCAGCGGGAGAGGCCACAACAGTGAGAGGCCCGCATACCACAAAAAAAAATAAAAAATAAAAAAAATAAAACTAAAAATAAAACTACCATTTGACTCAAAAACACCACTACTGGGCATATACCCCGAGAAAACCATAATTCAAAAAGAGTCATGTACCACAATGTCCATTGCAGCACTATTTACAATAGCCAGGACATGGAAGCAACCTAAGTGTCCATCAACAGTTGAATGGATAAAGAAGATGTGGCACATGTATACAATGGAATATTACTCAGCCATAAAAAGGAACGAAATTGGGTCATTTTTAGAGACGTGGATGGACCTAGAGACTGTCATACAGAGTGAAGTAAGTCAGAAAGAGAAAAACAAATACTGTATGCTAATACATATATATGGAATCTAAAATAAAAAAATGGTTCTGTGAACCTAGCAGCAGGACAGGAATAATGACACAGACATAGAGAATGGTCTTGAGGACACAGGGAGAGGGAAGGGTAAGCTGGGATGAAGTGAGAGAGGGACATGGACATATACACACTACCAAAAGTCAAACAGATAGCTAGTGGGAAGCAGCTGCATAGCACAGGGAGATCAGCTCGGTGCTTTGTGACCACCTAGAGGGGTGGGATAGGGAGGGTAGGAGGGAGATGCAAGAGGGAGGAGATATGCAGATATATGTATGCATATAGCTGATTCACTTTGTTATACAGCAGAAACTAACACAACACTGTAAAGCAATTATACTCCAATAAAGATGTTAAAAAAAAAGAAATTAATTCAGATAAACATGGAGAAAAATGCTAGTGTAGAAATAGATGGTACTTCCAAACCCTCTGACAGAATTCAATAAAAGCTTAGGAGAGTCAAAACTAATTAGGAAAATGGATGTATAGGTTTGTGTATAATAGATGTATATTGTGTCTTCCCCCACCCCCGCCCCATCCCCTCTTCCCTGCTCCCAATGCCTGTGTTGAAGTCCTGACCCTCAGTGTGACTGCATTTGGAGTATGGCCTTTAGGGAGGTAATTTAGGTTAAATGAGGTCTTAAGGGTGCAGCCCTAATCCCATAGGAATGCTGTCCTTATAAGAAGAGGAACAGACACCAGAGCTCTCTCTCCTTCCTCATTCACATGGAGAAGAGGCCATGTGAGGACACAGTGAGAAGGTGGCCATCTGGCAGCGGGGAGGGTAGTTCTCACCAGAAACCCACCGTGATGGCACGTTGATCTTGGACTTCCAGGCTCCAGAACTGTGAGAAATAGATTTGTTCTTTAAGCTACCCAGTCTGTGGTTTTCTGTTACAGCACCCCTAACATGTTAATAGAAAACTAAACCACTCATAAAACAGTAGAATCAACACAAGAGCAGCCCAGGGTGTTCCAGCCTCATATGGAGCCTGTGGCTCAGTTATTCTTTTTACCACGTGCGGGACGCATTTAGAGGAGGCTGGGTGGGAGGAGAGAAGAGTGCTGGCCCCAGAGCCCTGAAGTCTGGATCCTAATCTGTCTTCTATCGCTTGTTAACCAAGCCCAGCTGTCACTGGACTTTGCTGAGTTTCTATTTTCTCCTCTATGTAATGGGACTAATAATATATGTCCTGTGCAACTCACAGAGCAGATGGGAATACCAGTAAAATTAAGTAATGAGAAGGCTTTTCAGATTGCATAGAGCTAGGCAAATGTGAAAGTTTATTGTTTCCAACCTGTAGGGGCAAATCTGGCAGATGTCATATCTATTCAGTCAAACCCCATTTATTGAATGTCTTCTTGGTACCACGACCCCTCTAAGCCTTTAGCACCCAGAACTGAATAAAATAGCACTCCCTTCGAAGGGTTTATGATCTAGTTGGAGACAGACACTAAAAATGGGTTATATTCATTATTTGCTAAACAGCACAAATATGGAATATTTTGAAAGAGTTTGCTACAACTACTTTACAACCATTTACTGATAGATGCTTGCTGCCAAGAAAGAATTGATGTGGTAAATATAGAAATTTCCCACCTACTATATTAGCATGTAAGGTTTTAAGAAAGCCAATGGAGGCAACAATGTTTTGATCATAATGGCAGAAGTGTGGTTTCCATACCAACATATTTGTGAGAATGAAAAGCCCAAGACAAAATGCTGACTCAAATTCGCAATATGGCTAGCCTTGATTGAATCATGTTTTTAATAGAAAAGATGAACTCCCTTCCCTTCCCGAAGTGCCCCTCCCCCGTGACTGCCAGTGGCTGGCCAAAATGTGCATGCTCCCGTACACGTACACACAAACACAATGGTGGGTAAACGGGGGCCCTCAGAGGGGTCAGGTCAGGCTCTTCTTGGAATCCTGGGTCCAAACCTTGGCTCATCACTTTATGTCCTTGGGTCTTGGTTTCCTCAACTATATAATAGGAGTCATACTACCTCATAAGGTTTATTGTCTTGAGACTGAAATGATATCAAAGGTATTATTATCTTGAAAGAGTGAGTAACAGAGTAGGTGTACAGGTAGTCCAGAACACAGCTCATTCCGGAAGGGCTTTTTCCATGCTTGTAGGAGGTGGGCCAGCAAGGCATGAGAGGCCACCTTTAGTTTTGTGCCTGCCTTGTCAGTACCGTCACCATGGAGGACCCAGTCCTGCCGGATCTCTCCTGCTGGGCTTGGACCATCCCTTCCTCTCTCCTACCTCTCCTCCCTTCTCACCTCTTCCTTTTCCTCTCCCCTCCCTCCTCCCTGCCTCTCTTTCCTTCACTGTTACTGAATACCTGTTGTGTGCGGATGTAAAGATAAATATCTCACTATTTCAGTAGAAGCTCACAGTCATGTGGGAACTTGGACCAACCATTTCAGGACAGGGCCAGGAATACGGTGCTGCAGGAGCCCAGATAAGGCATGGAGCTAGGTAAGGAGATCCACTTGAGTTGGACCCAGTTGACTGATGAGTGTCAACCGGGTTGGGGCAAGGGTGGGGCAGAGGTGGCTGCGAGGGGAAGAAAGGACGAGGGCATTTTGGGTCAAGGGAACAGCGTGAGATACTTGACATTTCTGGGAAATGCCAAGTAGTTCTGTGCAAGTGGTCCTATGATTATGGACCGGGAGCAGGTCTGATGCCAGTGAACAGCATGTGGGAATGAACCAAGGAGTCCTCACTTTATTCTATGGGAAATGGGGAGGAGTCACTGAAAGTGTTAAAGGCAGGGAGAGTCACAGTCAAATCTTATGCGAACCTGTGCGTATATAATGGAGATGCTCCTCTGGGAGAGGCACGCGTGTGGGCAAAGGCACCCATCATAACCGACAGAGTCAGATTTCTAACTTATTTTAAAAATAAAATCTTTGTCTGGAACCCTTAAATAGATGAGACGGAAACAATATTTTGTTAGTATGCATTTAGCTTACAGTTCCAAATTGGTGATACCTACTTAGTATGAAACCAATGTGAGCAATAATGTCGTTTTGATGAGCATAGGAATTTGAAGTCAGGGACCATGCATCAAATTGCAGTGTTATATCAGTTTCTGGACCCAGTTCACTTCCAGGTTTTGGTTTGGTTGCAAAGCACCAGGAAATCTTGACTTACACAGCTAAGTAATTGCTAATAGCGATGGGTTTTTCATGGCTGGACTTTTAATCAAAAGGGGAAAACTTCATTCAGAAGCCTGCATAAAAATGTGTTAGGGCTTCACTGGTGGCGCAGTGGTTGAGAGTCCGCCTGCCGATGCAGGGGACACGGGTTTGTGCCCCGGTCCAGGAAGATCCCACATGCCGCGGAGCGGCTGGGCCCGTGAGCCATGGCCGCTGAGCCTGTGCGTCCGGAGCCTGTGCTCCGCAACGGGAGAGGCCACAGCAGTGAGAGGCCCGCGTAACGCAAAAAACAAACAAACAAAAAAGTGTTAATTTTGTATTCTAAGTTAATGTGCTAACGGTCTCCAATGTACCCAAAATGGTAAAACATGTTTACATTATGATTTAGTTTGTTAAAATATCTTAACTTCGGCTACCATAACAAAATACTATAGACTAGGTCGCTTAAAGGACATAAATTTATTTTCTCACAGCTCTGGATGGAAAGTCCCAAGACTGAGGTCTAGAAGGGTTTGGTTTCTCATGAGTCCTCTCTTCCTGGCCTGTAGACAGTGCGCTTCTCACTATGTCCTCACCTGATGGAGAGAGAAAGAGTTCTGGTTTCTCTTCCTATAGGGCACCAATTCTATCATGGGGGCCCTACCCTTGTTACCTCGTGTGAACCTCATTACCTCCCAAATGCCCTACCCCCAAATACCATCACATTGGAGGTTAGGGTTTCAACATGTGAATTTTGGGGGAACACAAACATTTAGTCCAGAACAGTCGTATAGCACCAAGAAATCCTGATTTTCACAGTTAAGCAGTTGTAAATAGCAGTAGGTTTTTCACAGCTTGACTTTTAGTCTCAAGACAGTCTCTAATTAAGGGAAAACTGAACTCAGAGGCCTGTGTAGCAATGAGATATTTTGGTATCCTAAGTAAATGGGCTGGTGTTCTCCATGTACCCAAATTGGGCATATCACATTTTCATTGTGCTTTAGATGGTTTTAATATATTTTAAATGAAATTTAAATCAAATATTTGAGAAATCCTGAGCCACATATGGAAATTGAAGATACGCGAGCTTATTCCTACCCTGAGAGTAAAGGGTATTATGTGATTTGTGTGTGTTGGTCATTCCCTGGGGGACAGAAGTTGGCCCTCACCATGGCCGAAGTTGGACAGTTAGAGTTGCACTAATACCTACTTCTTCACTGTGGGTGTTGAGAGGCACTTATCACTGGGAATGATCATTGCATTTGTTCATAATTTTTCCCAATAATGCCCTCAGTGCCAGTCATAGAAGGTAGGTCCTGATGATAATATTCAGGATGGGGTTTCAGTAGTAACTGTGCAACATGCAATACAGTTGGGGAGGGGGACTTACATATGTGTGAGCTTTTTGGAAATGTGCTCTTCGGAGCTTGAGCCCTCCCTGGTCTGGATTCATGATGCTCTCATGAAGTATCAGGTATCATGAAGTCAGTAAACTGTCCTAGTGGGTCTGTGAGCCAGGAAGCCTCTGTTTCTCTTTTAATTGCAGGATCCAAGATACCAAGAGGGTGGGACAGACCCGGTGCAGAAAGCTGGTGGGATACTGAGGCTGTGGGTGTGATGTGGTCCTGGCTCCTGAATCCTCCTCAGACCTACTTTTTTTCTGGGCTTGGTCTTTCCAAGTAAAGAGAAAGAGCCCATTAAGCTTCCACCGAAGGTAGGGGGTTGAAAAGCGTAAGAGGAGACTGGAATGAAAGGGAATAGGAAAAGCAGCTAAATTGGTAGGAAACAGCAGAGTGTGTGTGGGGGGATGTGTGGCGGGGGGCAGCCATTGCAAACCCAGTCTATTAAGGGAAGGTCCCAAGAGGCCAGGCTGGCTTTTCTCCAGAACAAACACTAAGCTGAACAGACTGAGTAAATGAAGTCAGTTAGAGCCGCACAGATCGACAGGACCAGCACCCTCTAGAATCAGGTCATGGGGTGGCAGCTGACCTGTCTGTCAAGGTTTCAAAGTAGTCACCACACCCTGAAGTTGGAAAGAGTTTATTTCAGGATTAACAAAAGGAATCTCGTGCTGGGAGCAATTTTATGGGGCTTGTTATCTCTGGTGTTCAGGCCAGAGGAGGAGAATAGCATCAAGGAAGGGTTTAATGAGTTCTTGGGGAGTGGGAGGGAAAGGGCTATTGAGGGGAGTCAGGGAGGTGCAGGGAAGCTGCCTGTGTTCATGGGATCGTCACCGTGAAGGTCAGCAGCCCGCCCCTCCCCTGGCCCCCTGGTGCCATTGCGCACCCAAGTGGACACAAGCCACTGATGCCTCGTGACCCTCGAGGGCTTCTGCTCTGCTTCCGGTGTGCAGTACCCATTCCCGGGCTTAGTCTGAGCATCGTGCTCAGAGATTGCATACCACTGACTCATAGCCCAGAAACCTCAAGGGGTCAGCTTCCCAGGTCATGCCAAGCTCAGGCTTCTGCCAGAGCAAGGAACTGGTTCCAACCTAACCATGGCTCTGAGAATCGAGTGTGTGGCCCCTTTTCTTGTGGCCAAACCACTGCCCCTGGCTCAGAATAACAGGCAGGGAACCAGTGCTTTGGGGGAACACCTCATTTGTATCAGGCACTTGAGCCGGGCATGTTCACTATGCTGGTTCACTGAATCTTTACAAAAACCCTGCCGGGGGCAGTCTGTTCTTTTTTGTGTAAATGGGGAAACCAAGGCTCATAGAGGCTAAGTAACACACCCCAGATCACACAACTGGTGAGGGTTAGAGACAGCGTTCCACTACACATTTTTGGGGGGTTCCCAAAGCCCCAGATGCAATGTGTTCTTTGAATTACCCCTGCCTACTGAGGAGAAGGCAAGAAGCTCACCTCTTTCCCTGAACCCCGGGAGCAGGTGGCGCAGTGCCTCCCAGCGGGGCCAGGGCCAGAATGTTCCCCTCAGGACTCATGCTCTCAGTCCTTGCCCTGACCTTGGACAAGTTACTTGACTGTTTTGAGCCTCAGTTTCCAACATAGATAACATGGGAATAATACACTCCCTTTCCCCTTTGCCAGGCTGTGAATATCTGATAAAAACAAATGTGCAGAAGCCCTTTGTCACCATCAGGGACATGTTTATACATGGAGCTTTTTGGTGACAGAATTATCAGTATTAAACTGCCCAGTGCATTTACTCCCCTCTTCCAGAACATGCAGCCCTGGGGATCTCGGGAAGAACGTTGATCCCCAAAATGGGCTTGAAAGATGCGATGAAGATCTCACTATTCAGCCAAGAGAAAAGTCGTTTATAATTCCTTTCAGGGTCAGGTCTGGTCCTGGTGGGGAAGAGTGGGGAAAAATCCATCTAAGAGGCAAAACTTTCTTTTGTGCCAGCACGAGAAAGAAAGTAATTTTTGGATTCAGGGCCTGGGCAGCCTGCCGAGTCCAGGGAACAACTGAAGGTGCCCGAGCTCAAGGTGAGGGCAGGCCCCGGGATGAGGACAGCAGCTCTAGCCAGAATCCTAGACGTTGGATGGGGGAGGGAGGATGGTGTTGGTAATTATGCAGAAGGAGATGATGGGTCCATGTGGACCCCTGGGAAGGCCCTGTGGGGCTCCACTCAGTGGGGCTTGGCTCAGGGCTGCACTGAAGGAGGCCATGGACTTTGGAGCCCTCCTGAATCCCCAGATATTCCATTTATTTCCTAGTGGTGGGGTCCCACTGAAATTGCCTCTCTCTTTTTTTTAAAAAAAATTAATTTATTTAATTAATTTATTTATTTTTGGCTGCGTTGGGTCTTCGATGTTGCACACGGGCTTTCTCTAGTTGCGGCGAGTGGGGGCTACTCTTCATTGCGGTGCGTGGGTTTCTCATTGCGGTGGCTTCTCTTGTTGCGGAGCACGGGTTCTAGGCACACGGGCTTCAGTAGTTGTGGCTCGCAGGCTCTAGAGCACAGGCTCAGTAGTTGTGGCGCACGGGCTTAGTTGCTCCACGGCATGTGGGATCTTCCCGGACCAGGGCTCGAACCCGTGTCCCCTGCATTGGTAGGCGGATTCTTAACCACTGTGCCACCAGGGAAGCCCTGCCCCTCTCTTAAAACACTTTGTGCTCTAAAGAGCCTTCATCCCTCCCAGAACACCCCTTTCCTGCCACCTGTCCCTCAGCCTATTCTTTCTGGCCTGCTGGGGACAGAACACAATCCGGTCGACGCCTCCCACTCCCGCCCTTGGTCCTCCAGACCCATAACGGGGTCAAGTTAATTAATGAATAAATATTTTCATAATTAGAAAATTTGGTAAATATTAATAGATATAAGCCCGATAAATGAGAGTTCTCTGTGGTCTTCAATAATTTTTAACCATGTAAAAGTACCCTGAGACTGAAAATTTGAGCATTGTTACTCCATGCCATACTGGAGAGCCAGGGACGTGGTTGCCCTCTGTCAGGTGCCCATGATTATGCAGTGTTAATGGTGTCGGGTAAGACAGGTCATGACTACTCATTCAGCAGGTCATAGTTGGGCAGCTGGCCCTTAGAAGGAGCTGTAGGTGTAGTAGGCACCATGACCAAATAGCCAGTGTACTGCCCGACCTCAGTTCATCCGCTGTCTCCAGGAAGCTGGAGCTCTCTTGGGCTAACTTGGCCATTCCCTAGCACCTTGTCAAAGCTCAAAGCCTTGATGCCTTAGATGTTCAATTAGAACATGCATGTGCCTTTACCATAAGAGTGTGAGTCCCCTGAGGATAGCGACCTGTTCATATTTGTGCCCCCAAGTTGGGAATAGAGGGGTGAAGAAACACACATGACCCCTACCTTCATGGAGCTCATAGTCTGGTGAGGAAATATGAAACAGAGTACTGCACATGTAATTACACAATTACAAGCTGTGAAGGAAAATTACAGGGTACCAGGAGGGAATAAAATGGAGGAACCGAATTTAGATTAGGGTGTTCAGGGAAGGCCTGCTCCAATGACATGCATTCTACGCTAAGACTTGAAGGGTTAGGTTTAAGGTTAGGGTTAGACCTAGGGTCAGCCAGGCAAGGAAAGAGCCCTGGCACGCCTGGGCCAGTGTCCTCTTCTAGGCATGAGGGACAGCGTATGCCAAAAGACTAGGAATGTTTGAGGACCATGATGGATGAGGAGGGATGAGAGGGCACTGCAACCTGGGACAAGGTCTGAGGTGGTGATGGGCCAGAACATAAAGGGTCTTATAGGCCTTGTAAGGGATTGGGATCTTTTTTCTTTTTCTCAATTTAAGTGGAAAGTTTGAAGCAAAGCAGGGGATGATGTGAGGAGATATGGTTTTGGATTGCTCATTCTAGCTACTGGGGGGAGAAGAGGCTGAAAGGGGACAAATGTGGGAGCTGAGCGAATAACTGGGGGTCCACTTGGGAGATGATAGTGGCCTGGGTTAGGGTCATGGCAGTGAAGGAGAGAAGTAGAGGAATTGAGATATATATATATTTTTTTTTCCTTTTTTTTTTTTTGCGGTACGCGGGCCTTTCACTGTTGTGGCCTCTCCTGTTGCGGAGTATAGGCTCCGGACGCGCAGGCTCAGCGGCCATGGCTCACGGGCCTAGCCGCTCCATGGCATGTGGGATCCTCCCGGACCGGGGCACGAACCCGCGTCCCCTGCATCGGCAGGCGGACTCTCAACCACTGCGCCACCAGGGAAGCCCCCCCATTCCTTTTTTATTGAAGTATATTTGGTGTATAATATTATGTAAATTATAGGTATACAATATAGTGATTCACATTTTTAAAAGGTTATACTCTATTTATAGTTATAAAATATTGGCTATATTCCTTGTGTTGTACAATATAGCTTGTAGCTTATTTATACCCAATAGTTTGTATCTCTTTCTCCCCTATCCTAATATTGCCCTTCCCCCCCTTCTCTTTCACCACTGGTAGACACTAGTTTGTTCTCTGTATCTGTGAAGTGTGCTGTTTTCTTCTTATATTCACTAGTTTGTTGTATTTTTTAGGTTCCACATATAAATGATATCATATAGTATTTGTCTTTCTCTGTCTGACTTAATTTCACTTAGAATAATGTCCTCCAAATCTATCCATGTTGCTGGAAATGGCAAAATTTCATTCTTTTTATGGATGAATAGTATTCCATTATATGCATACCACATCTTCTTTATCCATTCATGTGTTGATGGACACTTAGTTTGCTTCCATATCTTGGCTATTGTTAATAATGCTGCTATGAACATTGGGGTGCATGTATTTTTTGAATTAGTGTTTTCGTTTTTTTGGAGAGATAAATATTGGAGATAGAATATCCTAGGCTTGGTGAAAGAATGGATGGGTGGGGATGTAGAAGGAAGGGTGGCAAAGATGTATCCTGGGTTTCTAACCTGAGCACCTGGAGAATGGGAACGTCATTCTTAAGATGGGCAAACTGTGGGAAGAGCAGATCGGAGGGGAAGATCATACGTTCTGATTTGGACTTGCCAGGGGTGAGGTGTTTTCATTACAGGAAACAGCTTTCATAGAGGGACTGGAAATCAGACTCTGGGAGCCCAAATAGGTAAGGCTGAAATGTTCTTGGTGTGGGGTGGGCACTCCCTGAATAAACACTCGTGGTCTGTGCTCTTTGCGGGACTATGTGGGCTGCTTCCTCATGAGCACTGAGTTTCTCTAGAAGTTTATTTGTATCATCCAGCAACTCCAGAGCTCCTATGGGGAAGGCTTGGGAGGGGTTGGCAATAGGGAGTGGGCTCAACTCCCTCCCTCCTAGGCTGGCTACGCTCCTCTTGGAGGTTCTAGTCATCCTGGAGGGACCCAAAGGGGAGAAGGGAGCTTGGATAGACCCACTTCACCTAACCATACCAATGCTAAAAATAAATGGCTCAGCATCCCAAGCTCTGCTTAGGAATAAGCTAGATACCCCCAATCTTCTGTAGCATATCAGATACAGTGTTTTTCAGAAATTCCAACCAAAGCCTGAGTATTATTGCACAAACACCCCAAGCCAAAATGCAAGGAAAGACAAATAAGTCTGAAGCTCTGGCAGAATGGCTGAGACAAATAGAGCAAGAGAGAGAGCTGGCAAAACATCAAAGTAAAGCCAGTTTTCTTCTGAGACTCAGGGATCGTTCCAAAGGTAGTAATCAAATATCTGGAGGAGCAGAGAATTTTCCTGGGCTAAGGTTGTGATGAAAGTTTCCTGCTGACCTTAAACAAGGTGCTCTTGTTTAACCCTTTTCTACGTGTTCCTGTCACTAGGTGAGGTGGTGCCTAGCTTAAGCCAGTGGCCAAAACTCCCAAGCCCACACAGCCACAAAGAGGAGGCAATGATATGTGGGTGGAGTGGGGGATTGGGTTGAGTTTGGAGTGGGGCAGGGAGGGCTTTTAGCTGAAGCAGAGATGCTGGTCCATGGGCACTGTGAGGTCCCTATTGGAAATCTTTCAAGTGGAAATGGGTCTTATTTGCCTCTATATACTCAGCCTAATGCTGACTGGCACAGGCAGCTAGTACTTGGTAAATATTTGTGGCTTTATACTGTGAACTGCTTTATGGGAATAATGTAGAGGGGATAAAACATCCCAGGCTGGGAGGAGGAAGTCTTCATGGAGCCAGCAGCAGAGGAGGCTGGAATTTCCCCAGAGGACTTGTTGTGGCAGGAGAGGCAATTAGAGGAATAAAAGGCAGAGAGGAGGGTGGACAGAATGGGAGGGTAAGGACTGACAAAGGAGAGCAGAGAGAGAGATGAAAGATTGTTGATGGAGGTCAAAAGGCAGGTGTAGACGGAGGTCGTGTCAGGCCTTCTGCAAGCCCGAAGAAGTAGAAATAGCAGTTCCCAGGCCTAGGCTCCATAGCCTACCAAGTCCTTGGATGGAGGCCTCAGAAACTAGAGTGGGGACTGCACACTAAGTGGGCAATTTTGCCAGCAGGGCCACTCAGCAAACCGTGGTTCTATAACCCTTTCTCAGCAAATATTCCCAAATACCACTGATGTCATACCATTTATCAACTCAATGGCTCCCCAATGCTTGCAGCTTTAAGTCTCACCTTTATTCATTGTCTCCTATCCATTTACTAATTAATTATCTAAAAAGTATTTATTGAGTACATCCTATATGCCAGGCACATGCTGGGTACAAGGGTTAAAATAGTGCAGTCATTCTCAAAGTGTTGTCCCTGGACCAGCCTCATCAGCATCTCCTGGTGTATTAGTTATCTATGGCTGCCTAACAAATCACTTCAAGACTTAGGGGCCTAAAACAGCAATAACCATTTGGTTGTCCCTCATAGTTTCTGTCGGTTCTGATTTAGAGTCTGTCATGAAGTAGCAGTCAAAATATTGGCTGAGGCTACAGTCATCTGAAGGCTTGACCAGGACTAGGACTGGAAGATCTGCTGCCAAGGTGGCTCATTCACACGGCTGGTAAGTTGGTGCTGGTTGTTGGTTGGAGACTTCAGTTCCAACCCGTATGGACCTCTCTGCAAGGCTACTTGAGTGTCCTCACATCATGGTGGCTGGTGTCCCCCAAGTGAACAATCCAGGAGAGTAAGCGGCAAGCTGCAGTTTCTTCTGTAACCTAATCTTGGAAGTCACACACCAACACTTCCCCAAATGTTATTGGTCACGCAAGTCAACTCTATTCGATGTGAGAGGAAACCCACACGGGGTTTACCAGGAAGCAAGAATCACAACGGTCATTTGTGAGTCTGGGAACTTGTTAGAAATGCAAATTCTCAGGCCTAACCCAAGACCTATGGAATCAGACACCCCAGGAATGGCACTCTATAACTGGTGTTTTAATAAGTCCTCCCACTGATTCTGAGGTACACTAACATCCAGGAAACATTGCAGTGATGGATGAAACAGTCTCCATTCTCGAGTTGCTCATCACCCAGCCTAAATTATTAAACAATCATGAAACAGTGCCGTAGTCAGTACAGGGGAGAAGTCCGGGGAGGTTTCCTAGCCCTGCATTTAAGGTCTGCCTTAGCCTGGGCTCCTCTGACCCTTCCTCTTGCTCCTTATCCTTCCTCTCCTACTTGGGCCCTCTGCTGTCATCTGCCCTCTTTCCTGTCCCCATTCCCCCACATGGTGCTTATTCCCTCTCTGTGTGGATGTGATAGCATCTGGCATGGTGCCTGACACATGGTAATTGCTTAATAAATGTGACCTCGCTTCCATTCCCTTGGTCTGGAGTTCACATTTGGAGGACCCATGTCCTGCACCCTCCATCTAACCAAATTCTAACATTTTTTCAAAGCCTGATCCAGGGTTCCATTTCCATGAAGCGTTTCAGAGTTCTCCGTCTATTCTAGTTTCTCCCTTCCCCGAATCTCTGAACACTTAGAGTCTGACTCATACAGCCTAGCCCTTGGTTCCACTGATGCATTTTGTCCTGTATTTTTCCCTTAAGATTCTCCATTTGTGACCATTTTTGCAGCTCTTATCACTATCTGAAATTGCCTTATGTATTATTCCGTTTTCTTGTTGCTTCCTGTCATCACCACCTATGCCTCAGCCCTTACCTTTACCAATAGGCTTAAATCACTGCCCCTCCCACCCTGGGAGAGAACAACCTCCAATGTCAAACACCTTTAAATTGGTTTGTCTTTGTTAATGAGCTCCTAGAATGTGCAAGGCCCCAAGGTAGGACCTGTACTACAGGAGAGAGTTTAAATGCTATTACCTGTGGGGCATTCACATCCCAAGGCAGTCACCTCCTGTGCCTAAAAGAGCACAGGGCAAAAGACCCGCTGGATTCTTGGCTCTTCTGGCGACTGGTTGCAACATCCTGGGCAAGCCCTCCTCACTGATTTGAACTTCGGTTTTCTCATCTGTGACATGATGCCCATAGCCACCCACATCTGAAGGGTCATAAATACATAAGGAAAGAATGGATATGAAAGAATGAAACTATAAAATTGCCAAGGAAATGAGGGCTAATGCTTAAGAGTTATCAGTTATTTATCACCCATATATGAAATGTTCACTACACATTAGGACCTGTATCAGGTCCTGGATATAGCATGGTGAAAGAGCTCCCTTAATTATCACTGGAGACTTTGGAACGGTTATCAGGGCAAACAAGGCAGAGGTAGATTACTCTTTTTTAAAAAAATATATGTATTTTAAATTATTTATTTATTTATTGTGTAATTTGGAATGTAGCTATTTTTTTAATTGAAGTATAGTTGATTTACAATGTCATGTTAGTTTCAAGTATGCAGCACAGTGATTCAGATATATATATATGTATATATATATATATGTGTGTGTGTGTGTGTCTATATATATATTCTTCAGAGTCTTTTCCCTTATAAATTACTACAAAATATTCAGCAGTTCCTTGTGCTATACAGTAGGTCCTTGCTGGTTATCTATTTTATATATAGTAGTGTATATATGTTGATCCCAACCTCCTAATTTATCCATCCCCGTTCCTGCCTACCCCTTTGGTAACCATAAGTTTGTTCTCTATGTATGTGGGTCTATTTCTGTTTTGTAAATAAGTTCATTTGTATCTTTTTTTTTAGATTCCACATATAAGTGATATTTGTCTTTCTCTGTCTGACTTACTTCACTGAGTATGATAACCTCTAGGTCCATCCATGTTGCTGCAAATGGCATTATTTCATTCTTTTTTATGGCTGAGTAGTATTCCATTGTATATATGCACCACATCTTCTTTATCCATTCTTCTGTTGATGGACATTTAAGTTGCTTCCATGCCTTGGCTATTGTCAATAGTGCTGCAATGAACACTGGGGTGCATGTGTCTTTTCGAATTAGAGGTTTCTCTGGATATATGCCCAGGAGTGGGATTGCAGGATAGCTCTTTGAACAAGCTGGTGGAGACTGTGTGTGAGGGCAGGAGGAGGGAATAGGACCCTGAGGGCCTGGCAGGGATCACTGGAAATGCTGCCATTCCACAGGCAGCTCCCTCAGACCTTCACCTTCCTTTCTTCCTGTCCCCAAGGGCCCCAGGGCAGTCCTTGATTTTGCTGTAGCACATTGCTGCCCTGTGTATTCCCAGTGGGCTGGGGCCAGGAAGGGAGGGTAGATGGGGTCTCTGTGGATTCCTCTGAGTTGGGTTTCATCTGGAAGAGGCCCCTTGGAGAGCCTTGACCCACAGGCCATTATCTGTCCCCCAGGGCTATCTGTCAGGCCCCATCCTCTTTTTTTTTTTAATGTGACAGCTGAACTGTGACTCATGTAAATATTTCTCAGATTATTTTCAGTACTAAAAGAAGGTGTCAGTTCTAATTGTCTCGAGGATTAATTCCCCTGTATAGTTGGCTTAACTGCAGACATAAACATGTTTACCCACACCAGTATGGAGAGGGGTAGGTGTGGGGTAAAGAATACGCCCCCGTGGTTGGCTTTTAATAAGGAACTGTGTTTGGCCTCCTCTCGCTAAAGTGATGCTCTTGGGGTCCCTCTGGTCTGTTTGGGAAGGAAGGCAGTCATCTGCTTATCTCTGATGAATTCATGTTCAGAGAAGACGACAGCCAGCTATAGTGGGAAGATCATCGAAGTGGAGTCAGGAGACTCCTTTGGTCCCAGCACTGTCACTAAGTAGCCAGTGGCCTTGGTTAAATCACAGAACCTCCTTGGACCTTGTGTTCTCATCTGTCAGGTGAGTGGGAAGGATGAGGGTGACCCATAAAGTCCCTTACTGCTCTTATAGTCTGTGAGTGTAGGAGGAGCCTCCAAGCTCATTACATGCCTTATGATTTTATGACTTCTATCTGCCTTTCCTCAGTACCTCTCTCTTTCCTCCTCACAAGCTGGCATTTCTGTGCACATCAGCATTCCCCCACAAAGGATTCCGTATTGCACACAAGACCAGAGATGAATGCTGTAATATGAATACCTGGCAGCCTACATGTAATGCTTTATGTCTTCTTGCCTTACAAAAAATTAAAAGGAAACATCATAAAGGCAAGCTCTGGGGACTGTCGAACCGTAAATTTGGGTGTTTATTATTTCCAAGCTTAAATTGCCACCTCTCCAACCCAAAGCCCCTGTATAAGGTAACAGTCTCCAATATCAGTTATTGTTGAAATGCTTTATCCTTGGACATCAAGGACCTTACCTCCATTTGTCAAAAAGCTACTGAGCCTCTATCATGTGCAAAATCACAGATGTTGTAGACAACAAAAAGCACAGAACATTCTCTTTTGGGGGGATGTAATTTTATATAAAGTGTATTTTATGCATTGATGGTCCAAGGGGATAGTCATATGTTTTGAACATCTTGAGGTTTCAGTGCTTTGCCTTCATAATATTAGCAATGACTAATTTTTTTAGTTAATGCAAAACTATGTGCTAGCCACCATGCTAAGCATGATGTAGGTATTCTCTCATGTAGTCTTTACAACCATCCCATTCTAGAGATATGGAAACTGAGGCCCAGAGACTTCAAGTAACTGGCCAAAGTCATATAACCAGTAAGGACAGAATAGGGACTCCAACCAGGTCAGCCTGCCTCTAAAACCCATGATGTTTATCATCTGAGTGGTCTGCTTTGTGTAAAGTTGACAATCCACAAATATTGGTTGGGTAATTGAGCAAGAGAAGAGGGAGGGTTTGGAAGAATAAAGAAGTGGAAAGCTTTGCAGTGCAGCCCGAGTGGCTTGGAGGTGGGTGGTGGGTGGGAGAGCGTTCCATGCTGCCCCCTCTACCTCAGTGAACGGGGCCCAGGCCCTGGAGCTGGTGACTGTCCTCTGGATCCGTTTTAGTTCTCGTCTGCTCTTGCCTCATGAAGGACTCCACCCCTACTCCCAACACATGTTAATATCACCTGCATTTACCTTTTTATTTGAGGGCAGCCTTTGCTTTGAGTCCCTCAGGTCATTTCTTTTCATACTATCCTCACTTCCACCTCTACCCAGGCCTACTTTCAGCTAAGCTATTATGTAATGTAGCCCATTTCCTGGCCTGAGATCCCAAGATATCCCGGGATATGTCCTCAGAGTTGCTTCCTTATCTCCTTTCCAGATGCCCAGGGTGGAGACCAACAAGAGGAGCAGGGGGCAGCCTGATTTATTGCCCTTGGCCCCTTCTCGGCCCCCTCGTCCACACTCAGAGGCTTTGCAAGCCGAGAGACACCCAGGGGCTGGGAGCCACCGGCCAGCGCCGGCCCTTCCACTGGGCCCTCCACATTCGTGCCATCGGTCCCTGAAGATTCGTTGAGCAGGGAATGCCTCTGAGGGCTGGCCAGGAAATCTGAACTCACCACAGACCATCAGCAAAAGGAGGGCCGGCCTTGGCCTCTTCTGCCCTCGCTCACCCCTTGGGTTTTCTTTGTGTTCCTATCAGGAGCCCAGTCCCTTAGGACCTCTCAGCCCCCCTGCAGTCTCAGCCCTGACCCAGGAGACGCTGAAGGACTCACTCCCACTGGAACACAGAGGCTGCCCCGAGATGGGACAGGACGAGGGAGGGGAGGGATGGAGCGGGTAAGCTGCTCCAAAGGATGATGCTGTAGAGTGAGGAGAATCGGGGCATCTCTCAGAGGGTGAGCGGGCTTCCTGGGGCCCTGGAATTACAAGCTGACCAGGCAAGCCTGGCCCTCAATGCCAACTGAGGGAGAGAAGGGCAAGAGGGAATAGATCTATTGAGAGCTTGCTACTGGAGCCTAGGCTGTGACAGGGCCTTTCCACATGGTCTAACCTTTGTTCCAATGATCTTCTGGGTTGGGTTTGACGACTCCCAACTTACAGATGAGGAAACTGAGGCTCAGAGAGGCTAAGTAACTCAGCCATATTTTCACAGCAAGTGGTGGAGCTAAAACTTGAACCCAGGTGTATCTGATGCTTCCTTAGGAGGCGATGTTCCACATGCAGCCCTCTTCGTTCAAGTGTGGCATGGATCCCTTTGCTTTCCTCCTGCTTCCTGGCTGCCTCCCTGCAGCTGGCTCGGACTGGAGCTTCTAGGGTTGGAGTTTTACCCTGTGCATGTGTGCATGTGTGTGTGTGTACGTGTGTGTGTGTGTGTACCTGCATGTGTGCATATGTGCGTGTGTGTGCATATGTGTGTACGTGAGTGTCTCTGTGTGTACATGTGCATGTGTGTGTACATGTGTGTGTGCGTGTGTGCACGTGCACGTGTGCATACATGCGTGTGTGTGCACGTGTGTGTACGTGAGTGTCTGTGTGTGTACATGTGTGTGTGTGTGTTTACGTGCCTGTGTGTTCTCACATACAGCCTGCATGGACGGTGTGGGAAGTACGGAGAGGAGGAGGAAGGCTTATCACTCTCAGATTTGCAGACTCTGCCCAAACGTGGTGTCTGTAGGGTCTACAGAGATGCCTCCTCTCCCCACCCCAGGCTCCTGTTGCTGTCCACCCTCTCTTCTCCTCCTCAAGTTCAGACTGCCAGGCCCGCTGTCCCAGGGCTGCCCCAGGGCTTTGGTGTTGTGTGGCAGGCTCTAGTCTCGTTCCCCAAGTGGGCAGTAATTGCTAACGACACACAAGTGGAGCAGTATCAAAACCAACTTTATTTTACTTAATTCCCCCTTCTTCTATGTGCTAAAAAGCTTTAGGGGGGAAAAAGGCTCTTCTAGAAAATTACACACTGCATCTCTTTTTCTGCTTCTCCTAGGAAGTTATTTAAGATGGAAATTAGAGCCCATAATTGCACATTTAATTACCCACCAAATGAATGGCATATTTAATGGAAATGGCAAAATCCTCCAACATGTGTAAGATTTCTAGTTCATGCATCTCTAGACGTGTTGCAAAATAATTCATTAATAGAGACGTGAGTTGCTGGGGCTTTCTCAGGTGAAAAGTAGGGCCAGGGAATAGGGCTGAGGATGTGTGAGCTGATTAGCCAACATCCCTGCTCCCTGGGATGAAGAAAATACAGAATTTGCTCCTAATGTGCTGGGAGGTGGAGGCTCCTCCTCACCGGGGGTGGGGCAGGGAAGCCAACACTGGGGTCAGGGGCCTGGGCAGGCTGCTCTTTGGCTGAGTGAGGAGAAGGAGGGGTGGCTAGCCCATCTCCAGCCCCCTGCCCAGCCCCAGATTCCCATAGCACCCATATTGCAGCCCAGGCGACCTGCAGAAGCAGCTGCGGGGGTGGGGAGACCTTGAGAAATGACAGGGACAAGGGCAGTTTCTGAGGTAGTTACTGGCACTATCATCTCTCACCCCCTACCAATGCTCTAGCTGTGACCTCTCTGGCTTTGGCTCTAGGCTATTGTTATATTTTAGGGATGTTTGTTCATTCACTCAACCAGGCGGCGTTTATGGAACATCTGCTATTTGTGGAAAATCTGTTTGCTCATTCAACCGTGCAAACAAGCAAACTTCTTATTAAATACTATTATTCATTCCTCATTCACTCATTTGTTTTAAGCAAAGAATGAACTAGCCAACATATATTGAATACCAGCCAACATATATTGAATACCTACTGATTCACTTACTCACTTTCACTGTACTTTCTAGGTACAGTCAGCAACACTGTACCTACTGTTTGACCACCCATCCATCTACCCAACCATCAATCAACCAAACAACCGTTTATTGAATATTAAATACATATTTATTCATACAACCCATAAACATTATGAGCACATACTATATACTATGCATTGTGTAGACACTAGGGAAACAAAGATCAAGACATAGGTCCTGCCTTCAAGGAGCTTAGAGTCAAGTAATAATATTAATAACTGACATTTATTCAGCATTTAACATATATGCCCAGCACGGTGCTGAATGCTGTACATATATTAACTCATTTGCTATGCTAGGTACCATGGAGAAACAGGGATAGAGAATTTAAATAAATTTCTCGGGAATTTCCTGGTGGTCCAGTGTTTAGGATTCCAGGCTTCCACTGAAGGGGGCTCGGGTTCAATCCCTGGTCGCAAGCCACGCAGCACAGCCAAAAAAACACAAAGCGTTAGAAGATTTAAAACAAAAAATTTCTCAATGTTACACAGCTTTTGAATGATAGAGTTTCAGAGTCTGAACCGTGCTCCTAACCATGACCTTGGCTCTGTGGGTGGGGTGTGTGTTGGGGGGTAAGATATACATTGCACATCCTATGGAGAAGGAAGAGAAGATGAATTGGCTCTGCCTGGAGGAAATAGAGGAGTTGACATTTGTTCTGGATCTTAAAGAAGGCATGGGACTCTGTGAGCTAGGGAAAGGAAGGAGAGACACCTTGGGCAGGACAGTGTTGGGAACTGGGGGATGCAAACACATAAAGACATGGTTTCTACCCTCCAGGAGCTTTCAATCTAACAGCGAAAGTGATACACGGATACAGATAACTTTAGCACATGATCGGTGGGGATAGATTAAGATGCCACGGGCTGGAAAACAAGTGGTGCCATTTCAGGCTCCAGTATGTGAGCAGCGAGGGAAGAAGAGTCTGGAAAGACAGAGTAGATTGTACAGGGACTTGAATGGCCATTTAGGGAGATTGGGCTTTATTTAGCAGGCAGTGGGGAGCCACTGGAAGTTTTTGAGAGGGTAGAGTGTTAATTATGCTGTTTGTCCCCTAATTTGTACGAGGAGATGGATTCCCCAAAACTGCATCACCCAGCTCCCTTGCTGGCCAGCTTCTGGTTAGGCTCAGTCAATGGGGCACTGGTAGCTGAGCCAAGCGTGGGAAGAGAGAGAGGTCAAGAAACATATTTTCTGCTCTGTCCTGCTGGTCCAGCTGTGTCCCTCCAGAAATCTGTATTTTTAGCATTCACCCTAGGTAATTCTAATATTCCAGTAAGTCTGGGAATCATTGATCTATACTGTTTACAGATCACTTTCTCATTTAATCTTGTAACTGAAAACAATATTCTTATCCATATTTTACAGCTGAGTAAACTGAGGCTCAAAAGGGTTGTGATGTGCCCAGTGTCACCAAATTTTAAGCAGAATAGATGGGATTAAAACCTACATTTCTGATTCCATTTTCATTTGTGGGAGAACCAGAACCAAGTTAGAAGACCTCTGCAAAGACTGAGTCATCATGTCATTTTCTCGAACCTGTTTCCTCTAATCTTTGCATTGTCAAATATCGCTCATGTATTCTCTAATGCCCATCTTCATTAGCATCTGTTCCACACATGGTTCCCCAGCTAATCATAACCTCATAATCCTGTGGCGAAACCCAGTTTGTATATACAAGTCTTCTCTCTTTGGTTTTCTCTAAACTTTAAGATGCACTATGGAATAGTGGTTAGTGCATGGTTTCTGGAATCTGTGATCTCTTGGACTCAATAATCTCACTCACCCCCTCACTCAAACCTTGTGTCTCATCATCAGCTAGATGCTTCCATTTATGAAGCACCAGGACATCATTCTCTGACCACCCCCCCATCCCTCCAGGTTTATAACTCACCATTTACAGATTCCTTGTTAGTAATTGCCCAATAAATTGCTATTTTTTTATTAGGGTGGTGAGGAGGAAGAAGAGCCGGCCAAATAGACAGAGGTAATTCCTGGGGAGAGGAAAGAGCCCTGAGGGTAGAGGTTATTATATCTTATCTCAGGCTGAGGCCAGGAAGGACCATTATTGCAAACTATTACATTCCAGGTACTTGGTGATAGAATCAAATTTAATCTTCATGACAAAATCCTACGCATTTGTATGTTTATTTTTATTTTGTTGAAATAAACTAGTTTGTTGAAATAAACTAAAGGTAAAATTTCTCAACTCATGGTGGTAAAGTCAGGACTTGAACTCCCATCTCTGTGACATGGGATCCCAGGCTCCATCTGCCATGCCCGTGACCTCTGACACAGGAGTGCTGAGATGAAGAGCCCAAGGCAGAGTGACCACTGCAGGACAACAGGGTCTCAGGACACAAACTATGCCTGAGGATCTCAGTTCCATTTTCCAGGTTGCTGGTGACTTCCTCTGCTCCTGCCCCACTGCTGATTTCTCCCAGAGGGCCCTGGGCAATGACTCAGTTGGGAGCTGTCCAGCCCCAAGTTCCAGACCTAGTGGGAGAGACTTCAAAGGTAGATAATGGTTTTCAAAATGTAATATGAACTTAATGCACTGCTGTACGGTTACTAATGTAAGCCCCACTGTGTGTGTCTCTGGGACAGCCAATTACAGAAACTTACAAAAGAGAATGTCTAAGCTGAGGCAACTGTTACTTTTCTGAACAAATGGGATGGGGTTTCAGCCATCTGGACAAGGGCTGGCATTTGTGACCTCAGTAACTGTAGCTGAGATTCCAGGCTTCCAAGAAAATGTCAGGAAGAAGTTCCCCTTTATCCCCTCTGGAGAGGCACAGAGACCTCTGCTGAAGGTCCCTCTGTCCCCATGCCGCCCCAAGCCCCCAGCCCATCATGGTGGAACAAGGTTGGTAACATCTGCATGGGGATTTTTGTGTACATGTGGGCTGAATTCTTCACGTTAATAAAAAGGCATCTCAGAAGAAATAAAAAAGGACTCGTAATAAATATTCTTCAGGCTAAGTGATCAGAGGTAGTCATATTGCTGGCATCTGGGGACACTGAGTCAAGTCACAATTCAACCCTCATCTGACTGGTAGACAAAGAAAATGCTTAAAATATACTCAGATAGGGACTACACTTACCTCCCTTCCAATTTCTGACATGAATCTCCCCTCCCCTTCCCTCCCACACCAAAGCTGTCACTGAGGGGTTCCACTGGGATCCCTGTGGGGAGCCACCCTCCCTCCTCCTCTCTGTCACTCAAGGCACACTTCAACGCTTCTGCTCCAGAGGCAGGGTTCAAGGCTCTGCACCTTGGAGGAAAGTGTGTGACCCACATCCCAGGGAAATGTTTGCCTCATCACATCTGGGCTGCAGCCCCGTGCTCCTCTGAGATTTCTGAGGGCCACAAACTGAATCTCAAAGCAGCCTGTCTGGAATACTCATTTTGAAATATGATGGTGGGACCAAATCAATCTGTGCATCCAATGTTGAGAAATTCTCTCTTTGAGTATGTCAGCTTGGAGAGGTCCTTCCTCTGGGACTTGGGGGTCAAGGGCCTTTAGTGCTGTCATATGATGTGGGGCCTTTGGGGTGTGCGTCTGTGTGAAGTGACTAGAACAGGTGAGAAGTGTTGGGTGCACAAGGAGAGTCTCTCTGTGTCCCCAGGATGGGCACACAGAGTGAAGAGAGCAATGGGTCTTGGGTTTATCCTCTGCTTTGCCAGCCCTGGCCTTCTGGGACTTGGGAATCAGCAGTAGAACAAAACCCTACAGCCCTGGTGGAGTCCATGTTGCAGTTTTGCTCGAGACCTGGCTGTGATACCCAAGACCTTCCCACCCATCACCACTCCATCAGTCCATCAATTTGTCCATCTTTCCATCCATCCAGCTTTATACTTTTTCCAAATTAGTCAAAAACATCGTTTTCAGGAGAGTCCAAACTTTGATGAAGGTTATAAAGCTCTTCATCCTGGCCCCTGTCTCCCCTCCAGCCCTGTCTCTCCTGATGCTCTTCTTCACGGTCTACACCCTGTTGAACTGGCCACGCTCTCACCTCCATCTCTGCCACATCTTGTTCCCCCACCTCATATTCTACCCTTCAGGCTTGAGCTCAGATGTCACTTCTTCCAGGAAGCCTTTCCTCACATCTGCTCCATTGCCCACATCTGGGTAAATGTCCCTCATCTGTGCTGGCCCAGAGGACACCTGTACACTATAGGTGAGGCCATGAGTGTGAGCTCAGGTTGGACAGGTCTGTTCATGGTCTGTGTCTCTGGGTTTTAGTCCAGAGGCAGGAAGCTTGTAGCCCTGGGCAAGTCTGGTTCTTTGCTTCCACCTGGAGCCATCCAGGTGTCTGAAACCTCAGAGTTGGTCCTGATCAATGGGTCTCCCTAGAAGAGGCAGCTTCTAGCCATGAAGAAAACCTCAGATATTGATCTGTGGTTGGTCCTGGGTATCACAGGGGTTAGGGATTTAGGGGTGGGGGTGGGGATGTGATGATTAATTTTATGTATCAACTTGACTGGGCCAAGGGATACCCAGAGAGCTGGTAAAACATTCCTTCTGGGTGTGTCTGTGAGGATGCCAACAGAAGAGATCAGCTTTTGAATTTGGTAGATTGAGTAAAGAAGACCATCCTCACTGATGTGAGTGGGCATCATCCAATCCACTGAGGACCTGAACAGAACGAAAAGACAGTGGAAGGGTGAATTCACTCTTTGTTTGAACTGAGGCATCCACCTTCTCCTGCCCTCGGACATTAATGCTCCTTGTCCTCAGGCTTTCAGACTCAGA